>NC_135327.1:97077062-97386376 GCF_023851605.1 Tamandua tetradactyla
AATAGTAAGTCATGGAGCTTTCAGCCCTATACTTAAAAATATTATATATTCAAGCAATTTGTCCTATTGAACTGTGGGTAAGATTTCACTATAGCTTGTCTTTTTCGTGTTTGTAGATGTTGATTCTTTCCGAACAAAGGATTCTGTATGTAGGAGCAAATGGGCTATGAATTATTGATATGGAGTCAATAAATAATCAGACTTATTGGTATGGAATCAATAAATAATCAGACTAGTGCTCCCTTTGTTGCTATGAAACAGCAACACTGTATGATAGAGATACATTATTAAGGAAATTCTTCAGAATTTTACCAGATCTCATATACAAAGAGAAAGGGCATGTATCTAGGGCTGGAAGTGCCTGGTTTGTGAAATGAGTTGAATTTTTGGCCAATGGCAGGTAAGGAAGGACATTGCAAAAGAATGAACTTGTGAACTCAGATGGAAATGGCCTTTAGGTTCTGGGTGCATGTGGCTCTGTCTTGAAAAAGTTGAGATTTTATTCAGCTCTTCATTAAATGGTTCATGAGAACCAACTAAGAGTGTTCTGGGCACAGAGGCTAATACAGAGAACAAGACGCAGTTCCTGCCCCCAAGGATCTGATCAGGGGAAAGCAGGAAAATGAATGGACAATTACAATATCTTGAGGCAAGAGATGTGATAGGAGGGAGGAAGCTCCTGAACAGAAGCCTAACTTATATTTCTTGGGGAAAAATGTAAATTAGCAAGTAGAAGGTATTTGGAAGGCAAATGAGGTAGGTAAGAAATAGAGGAGGCAAGTAAAATAAGGGAAGGTCAGAGGAAAACGGCAGGCACATCTAAGAATAAAGTACTATTTGCATGAAAATTTCAAGGTGCCCACACGACCTCCAGCCTGCTAGAAATAATACCTGTAATTCCAACAATGAAACTTTTGACTTTGAGCATCATTTTCAGAACTTTGTTAAACCGCACGTTTATTACCAGAATGGGGAATTTTCTTAGCTTACCTATTTTACCTTGCAAAGCCTAATCCATGTTTCTGAGAAGATGGGTATGCCAATTTAAAATGTTATGTACCCTAGAAAAGCCATGTTTTTTTTTTTTTTAACTTTTTTTATTGTATAATATAACATATATATGAAGCAAAGAAAAAACTACTCTTCAACAAGTAGTTACAGGACAGATCCCAGAGTTTGTCATGGCTACGATACCATCCTCTCAGATTTTTCCTTGTAGCTGCTCCAGAACATAGGAGGCTAGAAGGAATAAAAATCTTTTTTATCATCACAATCGACTTTTTTTCTTTTTTTGTGAAAAATAACATATATACAAAAAAGCAATAAATTTCAAGGCTCAGCTCAACAATTAGTTATAAAACAGATTTCAGAGTTTGGTATGGGTGACAATTCCACAATTTTAGGTTTTTACTTGTGACTGCTCTAAGATACTGGAGACTAAAAGAAATATCAATTTAATGATTCAGCAATTATATTTGTTTGTTAAACTCTACCTTCTCTGTATAACTCCACTATCACCTTTGATCTTTCTGTCTCACTCTTTAGGGATGTTTGGACTATGACCATTCTAACTATTTCATGTTGGAAGGCACTGTCAATCATATGGGGCAGGGAGATGGAACTAGCTGATGTTCTGGAAAGGCTGGGCCCTCTGCACTTCAGGATACCTCTGGTCCAGGGACCCATCTGGGCATTGTAAGTATCCAGAAAGTTACCTTAGTGCATGGAACCTTTGTGGAATCTTTTATATTGCCCCAGGTATTCTTTAGCATTGGCTGGAATGGTTTTGGTTGGGGTTTGGCAAGTTATAATAGCAATGTCTAACTGAAGCTTGCATAAGAGTGATCTCCAGAGTAGCCTCTCAACTTTATTTAAACTCTCTCAGCCACTGATCCTTTATTAGTTACACTTCTTTTCCCCCTTTTGGTCAGCATGGAATTGTTGATCTCACTGACTCCTCCTTGGGAATCATGTCCCATGCCACCAAAAGACTTTCACCCCTGGATGTCATGTCTATGTAATGGGGAAGGGCAATGATTTCACTCGCAGAGTTGGGCTTAAAGAGACTGAGGCTACATCTGAGCCACAAGAGGTCCTCCAGAAGTAACTCTTAGGCATGCCTATAGGTAGGCTACACTTCTTTGCTACCTACATAAGCTTCACAAGAGTAAGCCTCGAGATCAACGGCCTGGCCTATTGATTTGGGTGTCCCTAATGTTTGACACAGTATCAGGGGATTCCTTGACTATAAAGCTTAATATTTCCATATTTTTTCTCCCATCCCTCAAGGAACTTTGCCAATACAATTTTTTTTTTTTTTTTGCATGGGCAAGTTCTGGGAATCGAACCCATGTCTCTGGCATGGCAGGTGAGAATTCTGTCACTGAGCCACCATTGCACTGCCCACCAATATTTTTTGATTAGCTGCTTAACATATTCTAGGATGTATCCAGTAATTACATTAAGCTATACAGGATTAAAGGCCCTAATTCTTATTCTGGGCTCTCTGTGTTTCAACTGTTCAAATGAGCTATCCAGACAGGTTGAGTTAGATTATGTGCTACAGAAAATTTAGGTTCTGGACAAAAGAAACCTTTCTCCTTTTAGTCTCAAAGAGTAGGTGTGATTCTAAAATACATTCTGAATTACCTTAATATCAACCTGGTCAGTTTCGTTCTTATCTCTACATATCAGGTTATATATATATATAAAGCAGCCTCTCAAAATCCAGAAATAATAATTACCGCCCTGGACTAAATGTTTCTAAAGGAGACCGTACAATAATTGCTCTTCTGTTTCTGGCTTATTTTGCCTCCCCAAATGTCCCACAGGTTCATTCACATTGTTGCATGCCTCATGACTTCATTCCTTTTTGTAGCAGCATGATACTTGATCATAAGTATACACCATCATTTGCCAATCTACTTCTCAATCAGTGCATCCTTCAACCACCTGCATTCGTTAGGCATCATGTATAATGCCCAAAGTCCACAGTCCATCAACACTCAATTTTAGAAAATTTTATTGTTCCCAAGAGAAACATAACCAATAAACACACCCTCACCAAATAGGAAATCTAAACCTCCCCTTAACTCTTGACCCTCCCCCCATTATTTACACCTGCTATTGCTGTAGTACAGCTGATGCTTTCCTGTTAAATATACCCCATACCATGCACTAACAGTTTCCTCCCTGCACCCTGTACTTAAACATTCTTCGTACATGAAACATACTTTTGAAAGAAAAGCCGTGTTTTAATCCTGATCCAATCTTGTGGTAGCGACAGTTTCTTTCAATCCTGATTTAATAATGCAGATTGGAATCTTTTGATTAGATTACGTCCATGGAGGACCCAACTGTGGGTGGTTAACTTTTGATTAGTAGGAGATATGACTCCACCCACTCCAGGTGGGTCTTGATTAGTTTACTGGAATCCTTTAAAAGAGTAAACATTTTGAAGAGATGACAGAAATGACAGAGGCCTCAGAGCTGACAGAAACTTCACAGCAGAGTTGACACAGATGTGGACATATGGAGAACAGAGATATGGATGTTTGGAGATGCTTGCAGCCCAGCAGACGTTGCCATGAGATGTAAAGCAAGCCAGAATCTGGAGAGAGCCAAGGGAAGCCAGAGATGAAAGAAAGTCCTGGAGAAGCAAAGTGAGGAACCTCCGCAGGAACAGAGGCTGAAAGCAATGGAGCCCAGGAGCAAAGGACCAGCAGATGCCAGCCATGTTGACTTCTCAGTTGACAGAGGTGTTCCAGACAGTATCAGCCTTTTTTGAGTGAAGGTAGCCTCTTGTTGGTGCATAATATAGACACTTCTACTTTCTTAGAACTTCCTTAGAACTATAAACTTGTCATTTATTAAATTTCCCTTTATACAAGCTGTTCCAGTTCTGGTATATTGCATTTTGGCACCTTACTAACCAACACAATGGGGAACAAGACCTGTGGGATTGGAAGAATGCTGTAGAAAAGAACTAAAACAGATATTTTAAATCAATTTTTAAATCATGGAATTCTTTGAGAATATGTTGCAGTTATGGACCACTTTCCCAGGAGAAAACAGCACACATAAAACATACCACAAAGTTTTGCATTGAATTTTATGGGGCTTCTGGCATCATGTTAACAGTTCCTTGTTGAAAGCATAAGGCTTTACCTAAGGTAGGTAGTCCCCAGTGGAATTCCACAGGAGTCCCTGGGCAGCTGTGGGAGCCAGTGTGGGGAGAAGGGAAAGCTCTGGAGAGGTGGAGAGACTCAATAAGAAACCACACAATTTTCTAAATATTGGCTCTGGATAGTAATGATGTATAATGAAAAGAAGCTATGACACTTGATGATGTAAGGTAAAGATTCTCAACCATTCTTTAAAAATGAAGACTTATCTACACACCTTAATCCTATAGAACAGAGATTGGCAAATTATGGTTTTCAGACCAAATCTAGCCTTCTGTGTTTTCATTTGGCCAGCTGCTTGTTTTTGTGAAATTTCAAAGCTAAAAAGCTATAAATTACTGAAAACAAGATCAACAAAAGAATATTATTTTGTAACATGAAAATTATTTGAAATTCAAATTTTAGTGTCCATATAGTTTTATTATTCCCATATTGTCTGTGACTGCTTGATTTCTGTTCTAGTTTGCTAGCTGCTGGAATGCAATATACCAGAAACGGAATGGCTTTTAAAAAGGGGAATTTAATGAGTTGCTAGTTTACAGTTCTAAGGCCGAGAAAATGTCCCAATTAAAACAAGCCTAAAGAAATGTCCAATCAAAGGCATCTAGGGAAAGATACCTTGGTTCAAGAAGGCCGATGAAGTTCAAGGTTTCTCTCTCAAGTGAGAAGGCACATGGCAAACACAGTCATGGTTTCTCTCTTGGCTGGAAGGGCACATGGCAGACACGGCGTCATCTGCTAGCTTACTCTCCTGGCTTCTGGTTTCATGAAGCTCCCCGGGAGGCGTTTCCCTTCTTCATCTCCAAGAGTTGCTGGCTCATGGACTCTCTGCTTTGTGGTGCTGCAGTATTCTCTGCTCTCTCTGAGTCTCTCTGAATCTCGCATTCTCCAAAATGTTTCCTCTTTTATAGGACTTCAGAAACTAATCAAGACCCACTCAAATGGGTGGAGACATGTCATCCCCTAATCCAGTTTAACAATCATTCTTAACTAAATCACATCAGCCAGGGAGATGATCTCATTACAGTTTCAAACATACAGTATTGAATAGAGATTATTCTACCTTTATGAAATGAGATTTATATTAAAACATGGCTTTTCTTAGGGGGCATACTTCCTTTCAAACCAGCACAATTTCTATTGCAGCTACTCAACTCTGCCACTGTAGTATGAAAGCAGTCTTCTATGGTGGCAGAGTTGAGTAGCTGCAATAGAAATCAAATGGCCCACCAAAACCTAAAGTATGTACTATGTGGTCTTTTACAGAATAAGTTTGCCAATCTCTGCTTTAGAATAAATCTAGTAGGCATGAAAAGATTTAATTTCACATGAAAATGTGAATTATTTGTGGCTAAAATTAACAATAAGTATTCTCATAAAACAGATCATTTAATTCCTTACATACCAGTTGGACTAGAGATTGTCTTTTAAAAAGATCTCAACTAATCTTTACATCTATATTAAATGTTAAGAACCCTATCACTAAAGCTAAGAAAATAAAAATAATGCAATAAATATACACATGAACTATTAATCTAAGGTGACTTCTTATTTACAATACAGGGAGGAAACAAAGTGACATAAAAATTATGATATGTAATTGTATCCCAACCAGCTCAACCCCTTTAGCAGATTGTCTGAATGCTGTTTGTTATATGTACACTCCCTAGACTTTTGTGAAGTTCTGTCTGTTTTAGCATCCTTAGCACCTTCTTCTTCTTCTTCTTTTTTTTTTTTTTTAACTCTTTTTATTGTATAGTATAAGATAAATACACAGCAAAGAAATAAAAAAGCAGTAGTTTTCAAAGCACTCTTCAATAAGTAGTTACAGGGCAGATCCCAGAATTTGTCATGGGCTACCATCCGATCCTCTCATATTTTTCCTTCTAGTTGCTCCAGAATATGGGAGGCTAGAGGGCTTAAATAATTTTTTATCATCACAAGCGACTTTTTTTCCTTCTTTTTTTGTGAAAAATAACATAAGCACAAAAAAGCTATAAATTTCAAAGCACAGCACCACAATTAGTTGTAGAACATATTTCAGACTTTGACATGGGTTACAGTTTCACAATTTTAGGTTTTTACTTCTAGCTGCTCTAAAATACTGGCAATGAAAAGAGATATCAATTTAATGATTCAGCAATCACATTCATTTGTTAAATCCAATATTCACTGTATAACTCCACCATCACCTTTTATCTTTTCATACCTCTCTTTAGGGATGTTTGGGCTTGGAAGGGTCTGTCACTAATATGGGGTAGGGAGATGGAACTATCTGATGTTCTGGAGAGGCTGGGCTAGGTTTCAGGACTTATCTGGACCAGGGACCCATCTGGAAGTTGTAGGTTTCTGGAAAGTTGCCCTAGTGCATGGGATCCTTGTGGAATCTTATATTGCCCTAGGTGTTCTTTAGGATTGGCTGAAATGGTCCTGGTTGGGGTTGGCAAGTTATGATAGGTAGCAAGGTCTAATTGAAGTTTGCATAAGTGCAACCTCCAGAGTAGCCTCTTGACTCTATTTGAACTCTGTCTGCCACAATACTTTATTAATTACACTTCTTTACCCCCTTTTAGTCAGAATGGAATTGTTCATCCGACGGTGCCAGGTCTGTATTAATCCCTGGGAGTCATCTTCCATGTTGCCAGGAAGACCTTTACCCCAGGATGTCATATCATGGAGGGTAATGATTTCACTTGCAGAGTTGGGCTTAGAGAGACTGAGGCCACATCTGAGCAACAAGAGGGGTCCTCAAGAAGTAACTCTTGGGCATCCCATAGGTACTCTAAACTTCTCCACTACCTAAATAAACTTCACAAGAGTAAGCCTCATGATTGAGGACATGGCCTATTGATTTGGGTGTGCCTAAAGTTTGACACAGTATCGGGGGTTCCCTGTTGGCAAGGTTTAATAGCTCCATGTTCTCTCTCCCCTCCCTCAGGGGACTTTGCCAATATTTTTTGATTATCTGTTTAATATACTCTAGGATGTTTCCAGGCATTACAATAATCTATACAGGATTAAAGGACACCCTTCTTCTTCTGGGCTCTCTGTGTTTCAATTGTTCAAATGAGCTATACAGATATGTTGAATTAGATTATGCACTACAGAAAATTTCAGTTCCAGATCAAATAAATCTTTCTTCCATTGGTCTTAAAGAGTATGTGTGGTTCTAAAATATAGACACTGTCTTCCTTACCCTTATGTTCTGAATTACTTTAATCCCAACCTCTTCGGCTTCATTCTTATCTCTAAATATCAGGTTATATATATAAACAGCCTCTCAAAATCCAGAAATAATGATCACCACTCCAGACTTAATGTGTCTGCTCTAAAAGCTTACAATCTAGCCCCCTGTTTTCTTATAAGGATTTTCTAAAGATGACCATATCATTGTTGTTCTTTTGTTTCTGGCTTATTTTATCTCACAGAATGTTCCACTTGTTCATTCACATCCTTGCATGTCTCACAACTTCGTTCCTTTTTGTAGCAGCACAACCTTCATTCATAAGTATATATCATTGTTCGTCAATTTACTTCTCTGTCAGTGCATCCTTCAGCCACCTGCATTCATCCAGCATCATGTAGTAGAAGGCCCAAAGTCCACAGTCCATCGTCATTCTCAATTTTAGATAATTTTATTGTTCCCAAGAGAAAGAAAACCAATAAACACACCCTTGCCAAATAGGAAATCTAAACCTCCTCTTAACTCTTGTCCCTCACCCCACTATTTACCTCTGCCATTGCTGAGGTAATGCTGATGGCTTCCTTTTGAATATAACAGACAGACAAAATAGATTTTAAATTCAAAAATGTGATAAGAGATAAAGAAGGCCACTATATAATAACAAAAGGTGCAGTACACCAAGAATAAATAACAATCATAAATATTTATGCTCCTAATCAAGTTACCCCAAAGTACATGAAGCAAACATTGGCAAAGCTGAAGTAATAGCCAACTCTATATCATAATAGTGGGAGGCTTCAATACACCATCTTTCCAATAGATAGAACATCTAAACAGAGGATCATGAAAGAAGCAGAGAACCTAAACAATTTGGTAAGTGCACTAAACCTAACAAACATATATAGAACATTGTATCTCAAAACAGTAAGATATACATTCTTCTCACCTGCCCATGGAACATTCTCTAGGATAGACCATATGGTGAGACAAAAACAAGACTTAATAAATTTAGAAAGATTAAAATTATATAAAGCACTTTCTGTGATCGTAATGGAATGAAGCTGGGAATCAATAACAAATGGAGAATTGGAAAATACACAAATATATGGAGGTTGAACAACATATTGCTATCAATCAGTGGATCAAAGAAGAAATTACAAGAGAAGCCAGTAAATATCTTGAGATGAATGAAGAACACAATATATCAAAACATATGTGATGTGACGAAGGCAGTGTTGAGAGGAAAATTTATAGCCTTAAATGCCTACAATAAAAAAGAAAGAAAGAGCTAAAACCAATGACCTAACTGAACAACTGGGGAAAGAACAGCAAACCATTTCCAACGCAAGCAAAAGGAAAGAAATAACAAAGATTAGGGCAGAAATTAATGAGATGGGTAATAAAAAACAGAATCAATAAAACCAAAAGTTGGTTCTTTGAGAGCATCAATAAAATTGACAAACCCTTAGCCAAATTGACAGAAACAAAAGAAAGCTCCAATAAATAAAATTCAGAAGTGGGGAGGGGGATTACCATGGGCCCTGAAGAAATGAAAGAGATCATAAGAGGCTACTATGAACAACCGTAAGCCAACAAACTAGACAACTTAGATGAAATTGACAACTTCTTGGAAACACATGAACAACCCACACTGACTCAAGAAGAAATAGATGGACAGAACATCTAGACAGAGGTTCAATAAAGAAACAGAGAATTTGAATAATACAATAAATGAGCTAGACTCAACAGACATATATAGAACATTACACCCCACAACAGCAGGATACACCTTTTTCTCAAGTGCTCATGGATCATTCTCAAGGATAGACCATATGCTGGGTCACAAAGCAAGTCTCAATAAATTTAAAAAGATTGAAATCATACAAAACACTTTCTCAGATCATAAAGGAATGAAGTTGGAAATCAATAACAGGCAGAGGGCCAGAAAATTCACAAATATATGGAGGTTCAACAACACACTCTTAAACAACCAGTGGGTCAAGGGGGAAATTACAAGAGAAATCAGTAAATATCTCAAGGCAAATGAAAATGAAAACACAACATATCAAAATTTATGGGATGCAGCAAAGGCAGTGCTGAGGGGAATTTATTGCCCTAAATGTCTATATCAAAAAAGAAGAAAGAGCAAAAATCGAGGAATTAACTGTCCGCTTGGAAGAACTAGAGAAAAAACAGCAAATTAACCCCAAAGCAAGAAAAAGGAAAGAAATAATGAAGATCAGAGCAGAAATAAATGAAATTGAGAACATGAAAACAATTGAGAAAATCGACAAAACTAGAAGTTGGTTCTATGAGAAAATCAATAAGATTGATGGACCCCTAGCAAGGTTGATGAAAAGAAGAAGAGAGAGGATGCAAATAAATAAAATCAGAAATGGAAGAGGAGTCATAACCACTGACCCTGCAGAAATAAAGGAGGTAATGAAAGGATATTATGAACAACTTTATGCTAATAAACTAGACAATGTAGATGAAATGGACAACTTCCCAGAAAGGCATGAACAATCAACATTGACTCGAGAAGAAATAGATGACCTCAATAAACCAATCACAAGTAAAGAAATTGAATCAGTCCTTAAGAAGCTCCCCCAAAAGAAAAGTCAAGGACCAGATGGTTTCATGTGTGAATTCTACCAAATATTCAAGAAAGAGTTAGTACCAATCCTGCTCAAACTCTTCAAAAAAATTGAAGAGGAGGAAAAGCTATCTAACTCATTCTATGAAGCCAACATCACCCTCATACCAAAACCAGGCAAAGATATTATAAGAAAAGAAAACTACAGACCAATCTCTCTAGTGAATATAGATGCAAAAATCCTCAACAAAATTCTTGCAAATCGAATCCAGGAGCACATTAAAAAAATCATGCACCATGACCAAGTAGGATTCATCCCAGGGATGCAAGGATGGTTCAACATAAGAAAATCAATTAATGTAATATACCATATCAACAAATCAAAGCAGAAAAGCCACATGACCATCTCAATTGATGCAGAAAAAGCATTTGACAAAATTCAACATCCTTTCCTGTTGAAAACACTTCAAAGGATAGGAACAGAAGGGAACTTCCTCAACATAATAGACAGAATATATGAAAAACCCATAGCTAATATCATCCTCAATGGGAAAAACTGAAAACTTTCCCCCTAAGATCAGGAACAAGACAAGGATGTCCATTATCACCATTGTTATTCAACATTGTGTTGGAAGTTCTAGCCCAAGCAATTAGACAAGAAAAAGAAATACAAGGCATCCAAATTGGAAAGGAAGAAGTAAAACTCTCACCGTTTGCAGATGATATGAAACTATAGGTCAAAAACCCTGAAAAATCTGCAGCAAAACTACTAGAGCTAATAAATGAGCAGAGCAAAGTGGCAGGTTGCAAGATCAACACTCAAAAATCTGTAGTGTTTCTATACACTAGTAATGAACAATCTGAGGGGGAAATCAAGAAAAAAATTCCATTTACAATTGCAACCAAAAGAATAAAATATTTAGGGATAAACTTAACTAAAGATACAAAAGACCTATACAAAGAAAGCTACAGGAAATTGTCAAAAGAAATCACAGAAGACCTAAATAAATGGAAGGGCATACCATGTTCATGGATCAGAAGACTAAATGTAATTAAGATGTCAATTCTAACTAAATTGATTTACAGATTCAATGCAATACCAATTAAAATCCCAAAAATTTACTTCTCAGAAATAGAAAAAAAATAACCAAATTTATCTAGAGGGGCAGAGTGCCCCAAATAGCTAAAAATATCCTGAGAAAGAAAAATGAAGTTGGAGGCCTCATGCTACCTGATTTTAAGGTGTATTATGAAGCTACAGTAGTCAAAACAGCATGGTACTGGCATAAAGATAGATATACTGACCAATGGAATTGAATAGAGTGTTCAGATATAGACCCTTCATCTAGGGACAGTTGATCTTTGATAAGGCAGTCAAGCCAACTCACCTTGGACAGAACAGTCTCTTCAATAAATGGTGCCTAGAGAACTGGATATCCACATGCAAAAGAATGAAAGAGGATCCATATCTCACACCCTATGCAAAAATGAACTCAAAATGGATCTAAGATCATAAAACTTTTAGAAGAAAATGCAGGGAAATATTTTATCAATCTTATAATAGAGGCAGTTTCCTAGACCTTACACCCAAAGCATTAGCATTGAAGAAAGAAAGAAAGAAAGAAACGAGAACTCCTCAAAATTAAACACTTTTGTGCATCAAAGATCCTCTTCAAGAAAGTAAAAAGACAGCCTACACAATGGAAGACAATATTTGGAAATGACATATCAGATAAAGGTTTAGTATCCAGAATATATAAAAAGATTGTTCAACTCAACAACAAAAAGACAGAAAACTCAATTACAAAATGGGCAAAAGACATGAACAGATACTTCTCAGAAGAGGAAATACAAATGGCCAAAAGGCACATGAAAAGATGCTCAACTTCCCTGGCTGTTAGGGAAATGCAAATCAAAACCACAATGAGATATCATCTCCCACCCATCAAAATGGCCATTATCAATAAAACAGAAAATGACAAGTGCTGGAGAGGATGTGGTGAAAGAGGCACACTTATCCACTGTTGGTGGGAATGTCAAATGGTACAACCACTGTGGAAGACAGTGTGGTGGTTCCTCAGGAAGCTAAGTATAGAATTGCCATATGATCCAGCAATACTATTGCTAGGTGTCTATTCAGAGGACATGACGGCAAGAGCACAAATGGACATTTGCACACCAATGTTTATAGCAGCATTCTTTACAATTGCCAAGAGATGGAAACAGCCAAAATGTCCATCAACAGACGAGTGGCTAAGCAAGCTGTGGTATACACATATGATGGAATATTATGCAGCTGTAACACAGAATAAAGTCATGAAGCATGTAACAACATGGATGGACCTTAAGGACATTATGCTGAGTGAGATTAGCCAGAAACAAAAGGACAAAAACTGTATGATCTCACTGACATGAACTGACATTAACGAATGAACTTGGAGAATTTCAGTTGGTAACAGAGACCATCAGGAGGTAGAAATACAGTAGAAATTGGGTAATTGGAGCTGAATGTATACAGATTGTGCAAAAAAAGGACTGATTATGAAAATTCAGAAATGGATAGCACAATACTACCTAACTGTAATACAATAATGTTAGAACACTGAATGAAGCTGAATGTGAGAATGATAAAGGGAGGAGGCCTGGGGGACAAATGAAATCAGAAGGAAAGATAGACAATACAATGATAGTGACTAAATGTGCAAATCTAAAAATGTTTCTGCATGAGGAAGAACAAAGGGATGTCAATAATGCAAGGTTTGAAAATAGATGGTAATTAATATTTTAAAACTTTAACGTATGTGTGGGAAAAGCAAAAAATGTTTATTTGGTACAAAATTTATATTTTGACTAGTGCATTTCCTAATATAACTTTTGTGGACAGCTTAATCGAACACCACAGTGCTTGGAACCTTGCGTAGGGCATGAGATTTTGTAGGTTTGTCCAGAGTGATGCCCAGATAAATCCCAGAGTGATTTGAACAGTGAATAGGGAAGCATTTGCAGAGTCCCCTAGGGGGAATGGTGAGAAAGGGGGAAAATTCAACTTCCCCAAGTGGAGAATTCTTGATATTCTCATAGGCAGTGGGGACAGCCAAAGCAATAGGCTGAGCCTCCAATCTTGGGGTTTGCTCATATGAAACTTAATCCTGCAAAGAATAGGCTAAACCTACTTAAAATTATGCCTAAGAGCATCCCCAAGGGAACCTCTTTTGTTGTTCAGATGTGGCCTCTCTCCCTCCAGCCAACACAACAAGCAAACTCACTGCCCTCCCCCTGTCTACATGGGACATGACTCCCAGGGGAGTGGACCTTCCTGGCAACATGGGACAGAATTCCTAGAATGAGCTGAGACTCAGCATCAAGGGATTGAGAAAACCTTCTCGACCAAAAAGGGGAAGAGCAAAATGAGAGAAAATAAAGTGTCAATGGCTGAGAGATTCCAAACAGAGTCGAGAGGTTATCCTGGAGGTTATTCTTATGCATTAAATAGATATCACCTTGTTAGTCAAGATGTAATGGAGAGGCTGGAGGGAACTGCCTGAAAATGTAGAGCTGTGTTCCAGTAGCCATGTTTCTTGATGATGATTGTATAATGATATAGCTTTCCCAATGTGACTGTGTGATTGTGAAAACCTTGTGTCTGATGCTCCTTTTATCTATCTTATCAACAGATGAATAAAACATAAGGAATAAAAATAAATAATGGGGGATCAAATGTTAAAATAAATTTAGTTTGAAATGCTAGTGATCCATGAAAGTGAGCGGTAAGGAGTATGGTACATACGAATTTTTTTCTGTTGTCTTTTTATTTCTTTTTCTGCATTGATGCAAATGTTCTAAGAAATGATCATGATGATGAATATACAAGTATGTGATGATGCTGTGAATTACTGATTATATATGTAGAACAGAATGTTTATAAGTTAAGAATGTTTGCATTTGTTTGTTGTATTTTTTAAAAACTTAAAAACTTAATTAAAAAAATAAACTAAAAAAAGAAAAAAGAAATAGAATACCTTAACAAGCCAATAATATGTAAAGAGATTTAATCAGTCATCAAAAACCTACCAACACAGCCCAGAGTAATCTGGGCAGAATATTAAAAACTATTTGGAAAGTCCACTTGAGGGGCTGGGGGAAAAGGTGGAAATATTAACCTTCCCCACCTGGAGAATTCCTGATATTCTTGCAATTGTTGGGGCTGCCAATTTGATAGGCCAGGCCCTTGATCTTGGGACTTGCTCTTATGAAACTTATTCCTGCAGAGGAGAAGCTAAGCCAATTTATGATTATGCCTAAGAATCACCCCCAGAGAACTTATTCGTTTGTTCAGATGTGGCCTCTCTCTAAGCCAACTCTGTAGGTGAACCCACTGCTTTCCCTGCTATTTGGGACATGACTCTTAGGGTGGACCCTGGCCCTGGCATTGTGGGAATAAGAAAGAACTTCTTGACCAAAAGGGGGAAGAAAAATTAAACAAAATAGAGTTTTAGTGGCTGAGAGATTTCAAATAGAGTCAAATGGTCATTCTGGAAGTTATTTTTATTCAATCTATAGATATCCCTTTAGGGTTTTTGAGTAGCTAGAGGCAAATAACTGAAACTGCTGAACTGTAATCTAATAGCCTTGTGTGGTTGGCTTGAAAGGATGTATGTACCCTAGAAAAGCCATGTTTTAATTCTAATCCCATTTTGTAAAGGCAGTCATTTCTTTTAGTCCCTATTCAGTATTGTATGTTTGAAACTGCAATTAGATCATCTCCCTGGAGATGTGACTCAGTCAAGAGTGCTTGTTAAACTGGATTACGTGACAACATGTCTCTCCCCATTTGGGTGGGTCTTTATTGGTTTACTGGAGTCCTATAAAAGAGGAAACATTTTGGAGAATGAGATTCAGAGAGAGCAGAGCAGAATGACATAGCCACGAGAAGCAGAGTCCTCTAGGCAGTGACCTTTGGAGATGAAGAAGGAAAATGCCTCCCGGGGAGCTTCATGAAACAGGAAGCCAGGAGAAGCTAGCAGATGATGCCATGTTCACTATGTGCCTTTTCAGGTGAGAGAGAAACTCTGATTGTGTTCGCCATGTGCCCTTCCACTTGAGAGAGAAACCCTGAACTTCATCGGCCTTCTTGAACCAAGATATCTTTCCCTGGATGCCTTAGATTGGACATTTCTATAGACTTGTTTTAACTGGGACATTTTCTCGGCCTTGGAACTGTAAACTAGCAACTTATTAAATTCCCCTTGTTAAAAGCCATCCCGTTTCTGGTATATTGCATTCCGGCAGCTAGTGAACTAGAACATTTTGTAACAGACACTCCCTTTATCCAGAGCTGGACAGATGAACAAGAGAAAAAGACAAAAATAAATTAATTAATTAACAATGGGGAGAGATGGGGGTATGGGATGTTTTGGGTGTTCATTTTACTTTTATTTTTATTTTAAAATATTTTTGGAGTAATGAAAACATGCAAAAATTGATTGTGATGATGAATGCACAACTATTTGATGATACTGTGAACCACTGATTGTACACTTTGGATGATTATATGGGTATGTGAATATTTATCTCAATAAGAAAAACCAAACAAACAAACAAACAAAAAACAACTAACAAAGAAAAGCCCAGGACCAGATGGCTTCACAGGGAAATTTTACCAAGCTTTCCAAAAATTAATACCATTCCTGCTCAAACTCTTCCAAAAACTTAAAGAGGGAATGCCACCTAACTCATTCTATGAAGCCCATATCACCCTAACACAAAAGACAGATAAAGGTACTACAAGAAAACTTCAGACCAATATAATGAATATAGATGGAAAGATCCTCAACAAAGTATTTGCAAATCGAATCCAAGAGCATATTAAAAGAATTATACACCATGACCAAGTGTGTTTTATTTCAGGTATGCAAGGGTAGTTCAACACAAGAAAATTAAGGTAATACATTGCATTAATAAATCAAAAGGGAAAAACCACATGATAATCTCAATTGATGCAGAAAAGACATTTGACCAAATTCAGCATCCTTTCATGATAAAAACACTTCAAAATATAGGAATCAAAGGGAACTCCCTCAACATGATAAAAGGTATATATGAAAAACCCACAGCTAACATCAAACTCAATGGTGAGAGACTGAAAGCTTTCCTTTTAAGATTGGGAACAAGACAAGATCCTATATGTAGAAAATCCTGAAAAAAACAATAACAAAGTTACTTGAACTAGTAAACAAGTTCAGCAAAGTGGCAGGATACAAGATCAATATGCAAAATTAAATGGTATTTCTATACACTAGTAATGAGCTGAGTGGGTAATCAAGAAAAACATCATTTACAATAGCACCTACAAGAATCAAATATCTAGGTATAAACTTAATAAACGATGTAAAGGACTTGCACCCAGAAAACAACAAAACATTGCTAAAAGAAATTAAAGGAGTCCTAAATAAATTGAAAGACATTCTGTGTTCATGGATTGGAAGGTTAAATGTTGTTAAGACATTAATTCCACCCAAACTGATCTACAGATTCAATCCAATACCAATAAAAATTTCAACAGACTACTTTGCAGAAATGGAAAAGCTAATTATCAGTTTTATTTGGAAGTGTAAGGGGACTCGAATAGTCAAAAACATCTTGAAAAAGAATGAAGTGGGAGGTATCACATTTCCTGACTTAAAAGCATATTATAAAATAGCATGGCACTGCCATAAAGATAGACATATTGATCAATGGACTAGAATTGAGAGTTTAGAAATAGATCCTTAGATCTAAGATCAGTTGATTTTGACAAGCTTCCCAAGTCCATCCAACCAGGGCAGAATAGTCTCTTCAGTAAATGGCATTTGGAGAACTGGATATCCATAGTTAAATGAATGAAAGAGGACCCCTATCTTGCACCCTATATAAAAATTAACTCAAAATGGATCAAGTATCTAAATATAAGAACCAGTACCTTAAAATTCCTGGAGGAAAATATCTTCAAGATCTAGTGATAGGCAGTGGTTCCTTTGTTCTTTTTTCTTTTTTTTAACTTTTAAAATTGTATAATATAAATTATATACAAAGCAAAGACAGAAAAAAGCAACAGTTTTCAAAGCACTTTTCAACAAGTAGTTACAGGACAGATCCCAGAGATACCATCATCTCAGATTTTTTCTTCTAGCTGCTCCAGAACATAGGAGGCTAGAAGGAACAAATCTATAATTTGTTACCATCACAATCGATTTTTATTTTCTTTTTTGTGAAAAATAACATATATACAAAAAAGCAATAAATTTCAAAGCACAGTGCAACAATTAGTTCTGGAACAGATTTCAGAGTTTGTATGGGTTACAATTCCACAACTTTAGGCTTTTACTTCTAGCTGCCCTAAGATATTGGAGACTAAAAGAGATATCAACTTAATGATTCAGCAATCATATTTGTTTATCAAACCCTTCCTTCTCTGTATAACTCCACCATCACCTTTGATCTTTCTGTCCCATTCTTTAGGGGTATTTGGGCTATGTCCATTCTAACTTTTTCATGTTAGAAGGGGCTGTCAATAATATGGGGTAGGGAGATGGATCTAGCTGATGTTCTGGAGAGGCCCCTCTAGGTTTCAGGACTCCTCTGGTCTAGGGACCCATCTGGAGGTTGTAGGTTTCTGGAAAGTTACCCTAGTGCAATCTTATATATTGCCCTAAGTGTTCTTTAGGATTGGCAGGAATGGTTTTGGTTGGGGTTTGGCAAGTTATGATAGGTAGCAATGTCTAACTGAAGCTTCTTGCATAAGAGCAACCTCCAGAATAGCCTCTCGACTCTATTTGAACTCTCTCAGCCACTGATACTTTATTAGTTACATTCTTTTCCCCCTTCTGGTCAGGATGGAATTGTTGATCCCATCATGCCAGGGAGACTTTCACCCCTGGTTGGCATATCTCACGTAGTGGGGAGGGCAATGATTTCACTTGCAGAATTGGTTTTAGAGAGAGTGAGGCCGCATTTGTGCAACAAAAGATGTCCTCCAGAAGTAACTCTTAGGCATACCTATAGGTAGGCTAAACTTCTCCACTACTTACATAAACTTCATAAGAGTAAGCCTCAAAATCAAGGGCTTGGCCTATTGATTTGGGTGTTCCTAACGTTTGACACAGTATCAGGGGTTTCCCCAGTGGTATATAGGCAGTTGTGCTGGTTTGAAATGATGTATGTCCCCTAGAAAAGCCATGTTTTAATCAAAATCCCATTTCATAAAGGTAGAATAATCCCTATTCAATACTGTAATCAGATTATCTTCCTGGAGATGTGATTTAATCAAGAGTGTTTGTTAAACTGGATTAGGTAGAGGCATGTCTCCACCCATTTGGGTGGGTCTTGATTAGTTTCTGAAGTCCTATAAAAGAGGAAACATTTTGGAGAATGATTCAGAGAGAGCAGAGAAGAACGACATAGCCACGAGAAGCAGAGAGCCCACAAGCCAGTGACCTTTGGAGATGAAGAAGGAAAGTACCTCCCGGGGAGCTTCATGAAACACGAAGCCAGGAGAGAACGCTAGCAGATGACGCCTTGCTTGCCATGTGCCCTTTCAGTGAGAGAAACCCTGAACTTCATCGGCCTTCTTGAACCAAGGTATCTTTCTCTGGATGCCTTTGATTGGACATTTCTATAGACTTGTTTTAATTGGGACATTTTCTCGGCCTTAGAACTGTAAACTAGCAACTTATTAAATTCCCCTTTTGAAAAGGCATTCCATTCTTGGTTTACTGAATTCCAACAGCTAGCAAACTAGAACAGCAGTGGTTACATTATACCTAAAGCTAAAGCAACCAAAGAAAAAAAAGATACCTCCCCAAAATCAAATAATTCAGTGCTTCAAAAGACTTTTGTCAAAAGGATGAAAAGGCAGTCAACTCAATGGGAAAAAATGTTTGGAAACCACCTATCTGAAAAGTTTGATATCCAAATATATAGAGAAATCTTACAACTCAACCATAAAAAGATGAACAACCCAATTAAAAAATGGACAAATGACATGAATTGACATTTTTCCAAAGGAAATGCAGTTAACTAAAAAGCACACGAAAAGATGCTCAGCTTCATCAGTTATTAGGGAAATGCAAATCAAATCCACACTTTGATACCATCTTACACCTACTAGAATGGCTGCTATTAGACAGGAAACTACAAGTGTCAGAGATGTGATGTTGGAACACATTCACTTCAGGTGGGAATGTAAAATGGTACAATCACTGTGGAGGATGGTTTACCAGTTCCTCAGGAAGCTAAGTATAAAGTTGCCTTATGAATTGGCAATCACGCCACTCAGAATATATCCAGGTCTGAAAGCAGGGATATGAACAGACATCCAATGTTCCCAGCGACATTATTCACAATTGCCAAAAGTTGGAAACAAACCAAGTGTCCATGAATAGATGAATGAATAAACAAAATGTGGCATATACATACAGTTGACTATTATTTAGCAGTAAGAAGGAATGAAATCCTGAAGCATGTGACAATGTGGATGAACCTTGAGGACATTATGTTAAGTGAACTAAGACAAACATAAAAGCACAAATACTGCATGATCTCACTATGCAATATATTAACTGATTACACTTAAACTCATAGATATAAAATATAGAATATAGGTTATCAGAACATAAAATGATGCTAAAGAATAGGGAGCGGTTGCTTAATATGTGCAGAATGTTTAGGTTGAACAATGGATAGAGGTGATAGTAGCAAGTTATTGTGAAAATAATTAACAGCACTGAATGGTGTGTGAATGTGGTGGAATGGGAAATTGAGTCATGTATATTACCTGAAGGAAAGTTGGAGGTTAAAACATGGGAGTGTTTAATACAGTGAATCTTGTGGTGGAGAATATCGGTGATTTACCACAAATATAAAAAAAGTTCTTTCATGAACTAGAATAAATGTACACTACTACAAGGAGTTATATCGGAAAAACGAACCTCTTGCAAAGTACGGACTAGTAGTTAACAGTAATATTTTAATTTCTTTCATCAACAGTAACAAATGTACCACACTGATACTATGGTTCAACAATAGAGGGGGATAAGAGGCATAGGAAGATTGGGGTTTATTACTTTTTTGGAATAATTAAAATGTTCTAAAATTGATTATGGTGATGTATGCACACCTGTGATACTGTGAGCCAGTGATTGTTTACTTCAAATGCTATGTGAATGCATCTCAATAAAATGGCATTAATATTAAAAAAAACAGGTAACACATTATGACTACTAAATATGACACTGCTTATGTGCCTCACATATACTTCTCATCTCACCCTTACAGCAACCCATTAAGAATTATCTGTTTTATAGATGAGAAAACTATGGCATAGAGGAGTGAAGTAACTTGTTCAAGATCAAGCAATAGCAGATTCCAACTCAGGGAATTTGGCTTGACTGGTTAGTAGGTATGTTAGAATGAAGTAGGTCTTAAATGAATTTACCAGGGAAGATGGCCCAAGATAGTTTGCGGGAAAAGGAGAGTTGCAAGACATAGTCCCATTTTTGTCAAAAAAAAAAAAAAGTATTGAAATGTATGAAGCAGAGGGTAGAAATATGAAAATAAATAAAGGCCTTTTCTTCATCAGCTAATGGCTAAGGATTCAGAAACTCAAGAACATGGAAGAATGGTTTGTGCTTAATCTTCATATAACACAATTGTGGTAGAACTAATGGCCCTTCAAAGATGTCCACATCCTGATTCCTACAACAGGTTAATGTTACTTATGCAGCAAAAAGGACTCTGCAGGTGTGACAATACTAAGGACGTTGTGATGGAAGATTATCCTGGAATATGCAAGTTGGCCTAAAATAATAGCAGCATCCTCGTAAGAGGGAGGCAGGAATGTCCAACGTAGGAGCTGTGACAAAAGAAGCAGTGAGATTGGAATATGCAATGCTGCAGGCTTCAAATATGGAATTAGGCGCCAGGACCTCCTAAAAGGGAAAGGAACAAACCCTACTGACACCTCAACTAGTCCAGTGAGATTTTTAAATTTCTGACCTCCAGAACTGTTAATGGACAAGTTTCCAGAAATGCCCCTACTAAACTAAAACTTAACCATAAAGCAATCAACTTCTGATACGAACAGGTTTGATGTCATCTGCAAACCCACTATTGAGAGCAATGCTAGGACTATCAGGAGTGGAGAATGTTTAACTAGGTTGAACTTAGAAATGGACAGAGGTGACATACCGCTCTCCCTTTTTCTGCATGGATTTTGGGAATCAGCAAAATGTTCCTATTACCACAGCAAGATCAGTCCTATCAAAATAGTTACAATTCAATGCTTTCTAGAGGGCAGCTACAACAAACTAGATTATGAGGATCAAAATTTCACTTTAATAACGCAAACTTCTGTTGGGGCTCACATGAAGCTAATATTCTAGTTAAGTTTAAAACTCAAAAGCTCAAAGGTTTAGGATACATACTAGTATACTACATAGTTTTATCATCCAATTTATGAACATGAAAATAATTCAATGTATTTGTATGTAAGGGGGATGTTATTTATACTTACTTTAAAAAGCAATCAGACTTACACAAAGAAAAGTCTAACCACATAAAGGAATATAAAACTATTTATTGACCACGGCTCACCAGTATTTACAATAAAGTAAACAATATACAGTTGGATAACATTTCAATTACCATGAAGTTATTGTTTGTTCTGGCTTCTGCTGAACCAGTAACCCAAATACTGAAAAGATTGAGCCTACATGTAAGGAATGTGTTGGGGGAAAAGAAAAAACATGCAGGTCAACAGTTTAGATTACAAATGTTTACCCATTTAAGCCAACAGGTCTTAAATTGCAACATCTTTAACCACCTGATTAAGTCTCTATAAAGCATGACCTTTTCAGTCAATATAGCACAGGGATTTCAACTTTCCATAAAACAATGGCTCTCTAGAAAGAACCTTTAATTGGCCTTTTAACTCTGCCTTGTTTGACTAATGAAAATAAACAGTACTACCTTGTTTTCTCATTTGGGTGGGGAGATGGTTGGTTATGGCAGTTTCTTCTCAGAGTTTCACAAGTATTTTTGCATTTATATGATTAAAGACATAGACATGGATTTTGCTCTGGTGCTTCAAATTATATAAATTATTTGTATTATATTTAAATTGTCCAATTAATTACCGAATCATCTGTATGATTTGAAAGTTTATGACTTATGGAAAATTTTCAATTTAAGTGATTTCTTACTCAGAATGATGGTATCACAGAACCACCATGGACTTATCCATGGTTATGAAATGCCTTTTTTTATGGTTTTGCTTTCGATGAATGTAAAAAATAATAAAATAAAAATTACATATGTATTTATACACACACATACATACACACACACAAAAAAAAACGCGGAAAGGTCAGAATGGTCTCCTTAGGCATGTATGGGGCTAAACACAAGTTCTGATTCAGTAAAGACTACGGGAAATTTCCCCACATTTAGAAAAGCTGTTCTCTAATGCAAAGAAAATAATATACCATGGTATCAAATGTTCTTTTCTGATAAATGATGCAACTACAGAAAGCTTTTATTTGTTCAAAGTAACCAGTGATATTGATGCAAAAACAAAACAAAAACCAATACCCCCCAAAATACCTAACTCCCCCAATAATACTACTTCAAAACAAACATATCAAACTTGATTTCCAGTAGAATATTCTTCACACTAATAAATCAAAAAACCAAGACCCAGGTTTTATATATATATAAATATATATAAAAAGCAATCCAAACAATTATTGAGCTTCATCTTCTGGACAAGAATGCCAAGTTAGTCTCTCTTCATAAAAAGCAATTACAATTTGAGGACACTTCATGTTTGCCTCTTTGGCCAGCACCAAGTCTGCCTCATCTGAATCTTTCCTGTCACGAGGAAAAAAATACTCAGTTAAAATTCTAAACTGCTTACATCAACCGAGAACTGCACATTTAAGAAAGAATACTTCAATCAAATAGAAGGCATTTAATTGCCTAATCAAAAGGATACTATGGTATTTTTGACTGTTCCAATAAAATTTTGTTTTTAAAAAACAAGTCATAGTTTACTTATTTCTGCTTAAAAACATCTTTAGCAAAAGAAACTAGAATCATCCTTTCTGCAGATTATACTTTACCTAATGGTGGCAACTATAAACATTTCCTAACGTAACACTTCACCAAAAAAAAAGCCTATTTCTAACTTTAAATTATAATGGCTATCACTTACAAACTTACCATTTCATGAGAAACATTAATTCTCCACTGCTGTCTGTGGCACCAATTATACGTTCAGGATCAAGACCTCTTGCAAAGCCTCTTGGTTTGTCAGCCTGTTTAAAAGATGCTAAGTATTTACATAAATGCTTGCATACATTTTTTTTTCCTATACACCAAAAAGGATACTAACTTCTAATCTGTTTTTGTTATATACAGAATGAGTCTAAATTACCTATTTTTAAAGCATACACAAAATACAAACAACAAAATAATGAGAACTTTTAACTTAGACTAATTAGTATTATAGTCAGTTTAAACTGTAGGAAACTTTACCAAGTATTTAGTTTTAGTATAAACCAGTGGCTCTCAAAGTGTGATCCAAAGACCCATGGTGATCCTAGACACCTTTTCATGGTTCTGCAAGGTCCCCTCACTTTTCCATGTATGCATCTGACTCTGGATTATCTTCACCAACCTCAACCAAAACAATATACTACAGCAAATGAAACGCAGAAGTAGACACACATTGAAAAGATTTGCAAAAACATAAAACAAGTGTCACTTTTCTCATAAAATTTTATCTTAAAAGTGTATTTTAAAAAAATTTTAAATGTTATTTTTAACATGATAGGTTAAAACTTTTTTTTAATTGTGGTATGTCCCATTTTAATCACTTTCAAGTATATAAATCAGTGGAATAATTACACTCACAATGTTGGGCCATCATCACAACGAAACTTCAGCATCACCCAAAAAGAGGAATTCTGTACACTCATTAAGCATAACACCCCATTCCCTGATACCCTGTAATCTACTTTCTATCCCCATGAATTTGCATCATATATTTTTTTTAATTGTTACTCTTTATTGAAGTAATACACAAATACTCTGGAAACTTCTCAATTTTAATTTCTAATACAGTTAACATGGATAGTTATAGCTCATATAAACAAAAGTTCTTTGGGATCCTCAATTATTTTCTAGATCTTGAAGAGGTCCTGAGACCAAAACGTTTGAGAACTGCTGATATCAACAAATTTTTTCTCCCTCCCAGGGAGAGTATACTATCAATGACCCAAGCTCTGGAGTCAGAATGTCTGGATTAGAATGATGGTTGTTATCCTTACTAGGTGTCTGAATTTTGTCAAATCATTCACTTTTTGTTCAGGTTCATTACCTATAAAATATCTCATAGATTTATGAAATATGCAAGTTAAGTTACTAAGAACAATGACTGGCAAAGTCATACTTCTGCTGCTTAGTGTGTGATTTATTTTTCACATTATGGACACTGATTCTCAACACTATATTTTCGCTTTGGCTGCTAAAACATTCAAAACTAAATTTGTGGCTAACTTCTGGTGTTCACATCTACAAAAATGGGAATTAATACGTACAAAGTTAAGAGAGGTGCCATGAAGATGTAACGTACTATCTGTAAGGCATATGGCAACTATTTTAAGTACAAAGTCCTTACCAGTAAATAAAAATACCTGTATAATGTTGAGTTCCGAAGCCTACAGTATTCAACACCAAAGCATTTTCCCAAATTGTCATGCTCACCAGTAAGCAGATCAAGTATAACTCTCTTAGTGTTGAGGGAAAAAGGAGTTAGGTGATGTGACTACAGCCACAAAGATATTAGTGAAGACAGGATCAAAATACAAATGCTATGAACCCAGTGTTACAATCCAAACCAACATACCAAATTTTTATTATGAAAAGCTACTTTCTTCAAAATCAAATTGTTTGGAAACACTTTGCCAAAATAAAGATCACAGGCCAAAGCACTTCCTGGTGGTCAATGCCACTAGAAGTCTATAATCAAGATGTGCTATGTGGACTATTCTCTTCGTACTATAAGGAACCTCAATGATCCAATCTTACTGTTGCTTCTATTTAAGACTGCTAGCCTTGGATTGCAGGAAATTGGTGTGATCAGGGATCAAATTCATGAATCTACCTGAAATAGCACTAGAACGTTTATACAATGTAGGCTAACCATGCTATTCTTCTTGACCTAAATAGGAAGTGTTTTTTAAAAAGCTACTTAAAAATGGTGTTTAAAAAGTATTTGAGTTTTTAAAAATACTTGAAGAGTATTTAAAAATCAATCTACAAATAAAGAAACAAACCTATCAACCTTTTACAAAAAGTCAGTTTGGTTTAATACTTACAGCATCTCTTTTCTTCTTTGATTTGCTGTCATCAGATTCACTGTCAGATAATGATTTTCTTTTTGTACCATCTTTTTCTTTACCAGCTTTTTGAGAATTAAGAAATGCTTCAATTAACTCTGGGCAATCTAAATTTTCTTCAGGCTCCCAAGTATTGTCAGCACTGTGTTCAGTAAAAAAAAACTGAATTAAACATGGTTCACCACTATCATTTGGACCTATTAATATATAGCTGAAACAACTGCTTTCTGTCTTATAAATGCTAATCACTTCCTTCTTATAACCCTACATTCTTTTGAGAGAATGTCTATATTTCTTTTTTCCAGCTTTTTTCACTGTATAGTGTAACATACACACAAAGCAAAGAAATAAAAAAGCAATAGTTTCCAAAGCACCCTTCAATAAGTAGTTGCAGGACAGATCCCAGAGTGTGTCATGGGCTACCATACCATCCTCTCAGATTTTTTCCTTCGAGCTGCTCCATCAATAGGAGGCTAGAAGGCTTAAATTTTTTTTTATCATCACAATCGACTTTTTTTCCTTCTTTTTTTTTGTGAAAGATAACATATATATTCAAAAAAGCAATAAATTTTGAAACATAGCACCACGATTAGTTGTAGAACGTATTTCAGAGTTTGACACAGGTTACAATTCCACAACTTCAGGTTTCTACTTTTAGCTGCTCTAAGATACTGGAGACTAAAAAAGGTATCAATTTAATGATTCAGCATTCACACTCATTTGTTAAATCCTATCTTCATTGTATAACCCCTCCATCACCTTTGATCTTTCCATCCCTCTCTTTAGGGGTGTTTGAGCTATGGCGGTTCTAAATTTTTCATACTGGAAGGGTCTGTCGCAATATGGGGTTGGAAGATAGAACTATCTGATGTTCTGGAGAGGCTGGGCCCTCTAGGTTTCAGGACTTACCCACCAGGGACCCATCTGGAGGTTGTAGTTTTTTAGAAAGTTACTACTGTAGGGCATGGAACCCTTGTGGCATCTTTTATTGCCTTAGGTGTTCTTTAGGATCGGCTGGAATGGTCCTGGTTGAGGGATGGCAGGTTATGAAAGGTAGCAAGGAATATCCGAAGCTTGCCTAACAGCAACCTCCAGAGTAGGCTGACTCTATTTGAACTGTCTTTGCCACTGATACTTTATTAGTTCCACTTCTTTTCCCTCTTTTGTTCAGGATGGAATTGTTGATCCCATGGTGCCAGGGCAGGATTCATCCCTGGGAGTCATATCCCATGTCACCAGGGAGACTTTCACCATGGGATGTCATGTCTCATGCAGGAGGGAGGGCAATGATTTCACTTGCAGACTTGGCTTTGGAGAGTGAGGCCACATCTGAGCAAACAACAACAGAGGTCCCCCAGAAGTAACTCTTAGGCATGCCTATAGTCTAACCTTCCCCATTACCAACATAAGCTTCACAAGAGTAAGCCTCAAGATTGAGGATATGGCCTATTGATTTGGGTGTCCCTAAAATTTGACACAGTATCAGGAGAATCCCTGATGGTAAGGTTTAATAGTTTCATATTCTTTCTCTCATTCCTTAAGAAACTTTACCAATACTTCATGACTATCTGCTTAATATATTCTAGAATGTATCCAAGCTTTACAATAATCTATACAGGATTAAACGACCTCTTCCTTATTCTGGGCTCCCTGTGTTTCAGTTGTTCAAATGAGTTATACAGGTAGGTTGAGTTAGATTATGCGCTATTGAAAATTTCAGTTCCAGACCAAATAAACCTTTCTTCCTTTGATCTTGAAGAGTATGTGTAGTTCTAAAATATAGACACTGTCTTCTTTACCTATGTGTTCTGTATTACTGTAACCCCAACCTGGTAAGTTTCATTCTTATCTCTAAGTATCAGTTATAAAACAGCCTCTTGAAATCCAGAAATAAAAATCACCACTCTGGACTTAATGTATCTGCTCTAAAAGCTTACATAATCTAGGTATATTTCCTTTTTAAAGCATCTACTTTCATACCCCTCACACTAAGTGGGAAATCTATCTTTCAATCAACTGAACCAAAGGTGGATACCTGATTCTGACAGAACAAATATGGCTAGTACTTCTCCAAGTTTCACAGATGACCCACCTCGGAATCTCCCTGGCAGTGCTTGCTGAAAACATAGATTCCTGACTACCATCCCAAATTACTAAATCAGATTTAGGGCTGAGGCCTCCAATACTGAAGCATTCTCAAATGTGAGACAATGGTTTCAGTCTATCCTGGGTGCTCAAATTTGGAAATGATATAAAGTAGGGGGTGGCAGATCAGGGCCTGGGAGCCAAACCTAGCCTACTGTCTGCAGCCTTAAGGCTATTTTTTTTTAAATAGTTGGGAAAATCAAAATGAAAATTACCTTCAAATTTTAGTGTCCAGCACAATACTACCTAACTGTAATACAATTATGTTAAAACACTGAACGAAGCTGAATGTGAGAATGACAGAGGGAGGAAGGCTGGGGGCACAAATGAAATCAAAAAGAAATACAGACAATAAAGACTGAAATGGTATAATCTAGGAATGCCTAGAGTGTATAATGAGTGAATAAATGTAAAAATTAAAAAAATGTTTTTATATGAGGAAGAACAAAGGAATGTCATTACTACAGGGTGCTGAAAAAATAGATGGTAATTAATATTTTAGAATTTCAACTTATGTGTGAGACTAAGCAAAAATGTTTGTTTGGTACAAAATTTATATTTTGACTAGTGCATTTCCTAATATAACTTATGTAGCCAGCTTAATTGAACACCATAAATACATGGGACCTTGCGTAGGGTATGACTTATTGTTGGTTTGTCCAGAGTGATGCCTGGATAAATCCCAGAGTGATTTGATCAGTGAACAAAAAAGTATTTGCAAAGTCCCCTTCGGGGAATGGTGAGAACAGGGGAAAATTCAACTTCCCCAAGTTGAATTCTTGATATTCTCACAAGCAGTGTGGACAACCAAAGCTATAGGCTGAGCCCCCAGTCTTGGGGTTTATTCATATGAAACTTAACCCCACAAAGGATAGGTCAAGCCTACTTTAAATTAGGCCTAAAAGTCACCCCCAAGAGAACCTCTTTTGTTGCTCAGATGTGGCCTCTCTCTCCAGGCAACACAACAAGCAAACCCACCCTCCCCCTGTCTACGTGGGACATGATTCCCAGGGGTGTGGACCTTCCTGGCAATGTGGGACAGAAATCTTAGAATGAGCTTAGACTCAGCATCAAGGGACTGAGAAAACCTTCTGGACCAAAAGGGGGAAGAGTGAAATGAGACAAAGTGTCAATGTCTGAGAGATTCCAAACAGAGTTGAGAGGTTATCCTGGAGGTTATTCTTACGCATTAAGTAGATATCGCCTTGTTAGTCAAGATGTAATGAAGAGGCTATAGGGAACTGCCTGAAAATGTAGAGCTGTCTTCCAGTAGCCATGTTTCTTGAAAATGATTGTATAATGATACAGCTTTCACAATATGACTGTGTGATTGTGAAAACCTTGTGTCTGATGCTCCTTTTATCTACCTTATCAATAGAAAAGTAGAACATATGGAATAAAAATAAATAGGGGGAACAAATGTTACAATAAATTTAGTTTAAAATGCTAGTGATCAATGAAAAGGAGGGGTAAGGGGTATGGTATGTGTAACTTTTTTTTTCTGATTTCGTTTTATTTCTTTTTCTGAATAGATGCAAATGTTCCAAGAAATGATCATGATGATGATGAATATGCAACTATGTGATATTGTGAATTACTGATTATATATGTAGAACAGAATGATCAAAATAGGAATGTGTGCGTTTATTTGGTGATTTTTTTGGTATTTAAAAAAAAGACAAAGAAAAAAAAATTTTAGTGTCCATAAAGTTATACATAAACACAGCCACACTCATTTGTTTAGTGCCTAAATTATTTATGGCTGCTTTTATACTAAATCCTCAGAGCTGAGTAGTTCTGACGGAGACCTATGGTCCCCAAGGTCCAAAATATTTACTATAAGCTCCTATAGACAAAAAGTTTGCTGAACCTTGATAAAAAAATCCATTTGTTTTTCACAAGGGCTGGAAAGAAATTGCATAAGAATCATCAAATCTTAAAAAGAATATCCTAAATTAGTGATAAGCTTTGCTAACTTTGTGCATTCCAATCCAAAAAGCCTTTATGGAAGCAGATGAAATGAAATCAATCCTTTTAAGGATGGTGGGAAAGGTGCTATTATCCTCTGGCATTTACAACTGGGTCTGGGAGTCAACTACTCAGTTATCCCACAACTCCCAAGGTTGGCAAACCTAAATTAGCAGGTAGTCGGCATTTTTCATTACAGTCTCCTATATTATCTAATACATTTTATCACACATGGGAGATTCTCAATAAATACCAGTGGTCTTCAGTTTGGGGAGGAGAAAGAGAAGAGTTAGTTTCTAACGTTTTGATGGGTTGGGCATAGAGACAGTTCTTAATGTCTCAATGGATACCTGAATCCTCTACTCAACCTATAGTTCCCAAACTGTAACAGGGTGGTAGCTTTAAACATGAAGGGTGGGAAAAGTAGCAGATAACAGGTATTTGACTATCATACACCTCATCTCCACAATGCTCAGAAAAAATTATTCCTGTCAATCTTCACCCATCCATTTTTAATTATTAAACTGCTTTGTCACTGACCATGGTAGATTAATACTAATGTAATATACATTTTCTGTATTTAAGCTATTCACAAGACAGGTAACAAGTGGTTATGAGAGCAATTTTTTAAAGGAAGATGAGAAAAGAACTATAAAGATGTTCAAGCTCCACTTCTTAGAGATTAGGATACAATAAACGTAGTACAAAACCTGGATCATGATAGGCAGTTCTGTGGAAGGATGACTTGTCTACATTGTGTGGCTTCAATGGTTTCTAGGTTCTCTGTATGTAGAGAACAATGTAGATTAGGCATTTCAACTATTATCTCACATTAAAACGCCTTCCATCGGAAACTGAATTCAATTTTTATGAACATGACTCAGTAGAATAATGAACTAGTCTCATGTATCGGTGGTTTCAACAGCAGGCTAAGAACTTGGCTTTTTAAATAGACCCAAACATGATACCCTGGAATTAAACGTATCTTTAAATTTAAAGAAACCAAAAGGAGAACTGATAAAAGATCCCAGGCTAAAAAAAAATTTTAAACACCACATGAAGTCCAGCTAAACATACAATAAAAAGCACTGAGGTTTCTTACTCTGTAAATCCCTTCCACTTCAGGAAATACTCCACCTTCCCATTTACTACACGTCGATCCAGTACTTTTTCCACCACAAATTCTTCAGGTTCTGCCTCTTCTACTTTTTTACTCTTTCCATTCTGCTTCTTTCCCATTTTCTGCTAAAACAAAACAAAAGAGATATATAAGAAACTTATTAGTTTGTGAATTCTGAGTATATTTTAAAAGCTGAATTGCTTATAATATTGTTGCATTCAGAACATAAATTTTTACTTCTATGTGCCAGGGCAGACACCTTCTGAAAAGATAAAGTCAACAGATAATAAAATAAAGGAATGCTGAATACCATTGGCTTAACCCAAACCTATCACCCACCACCCTTCACCAAAAGGTATAATAAAAAAACACAATATGGAAATGCTTTCTTTTCCCAGTCTTATCTCTATGCAGCCTATAAGACCAAGTTTATCAGTTATCACTCATTATAACCACAATACAGAAACAATTAGAAAGTATTAGAGAATAAAAAGGAGAGTAAGTAGCAGTCACTTATCTTACTCATGTGATCCAGAGAACTGTTAAATCATAGCCTCATGACAGTAGTAAGATCCCCTCTCCTAATTCAAACTACACTCAACACAGGTGTTTTTTAAAAACCTCAAATAATATAGAGAAAACGTCATGGTAAAAACTATAAATTAAGGCAAAACCACCTTAATACTTAAAACCTCATTTCAGAATCCTGACTATGCTTATCAATTACAGGGTCAACCATGGAGACCATGAGTAGGTTAAGATGAATCTCTGTAGATTTTCCTGAACACTTGGCACAAACCTAAAATGCTGTCCCTTCAAGTGGTCAAAATCCCTAATCATTTCAGTCAACCAAGGTGAAAAATTCTTCTTTTCCGGTTCCTTAAGAGAAAAAGTCTAAATTGCTAAACTGGTAGCCAACCAAATTCATTTTAAACAACTGTTACTGTTTTGGGTATAACAATATTTAAGTGAAAGCAGGAGAGCAAACTCAACTAGTTATTTCCCATAAATCATATCAGATTTGTTATGGGAGCAATGAAAATGGGCCAATTAAAAAAAACAAAAATTATATGGTTAATTAGAAAAGACTAAGGGGGAAAAATAACCTTAATGTTATATTCATTTTGAGTTTTTCAAAAAACAGCAAACATCTGACTTTGCGGATACTGTTCCAAGTCAAGTATTCACATTCTATCAGAAGACTTGAGTATTTGGCACTGTCAAATAGTTTTCTGCCTCTGTACAGTACAAAAATAAGAATGGTAGTGGCTAAAGCAAAAAAGGCAAACTGGAATACACAAAAACTTTTATTAGACACTGAAAAACAAAGCAGCTACTTTCTATGAAGATAAAAAGGTTAAGAGATAAAAAGGATGTCTAAATACAGAAAATAAAGTACACATAGAAGATTAAAAAAAGGTAGCAGACGAAATGCCTACTATTACAGCATTTATAAGCTCGTTTCAGGAGTTCACCTTTTAAAACAAACATGTAACTGGCTTAAGCCAATAGACTTTTTTTAAAGCACAGGGTGGATTTTGGAGCCAAAATACATTTCTCATTATTTACAAGCAATTTACTCAGTTTTCCATTTCAATTACAGCACACATATCTCTCAAGACTAATGAAATTCAAATGAAAAGTTAGATAAAAACTTTTAAAGTAGTCAATTTGTGATGCTATATGAAAGGACAAAATATTTACATACCAATAAATTATGAACACTGTAGACTATAAAACTGCAAGCAAAAAGCAATATAGATTTAATGGGAGCATGTTTCTTTGCTTTCTGTATTTCTATTCCTCAACGCCGCCGCCTTCTTCTGCCTCACAGACAGCTAGTTCCTTTCTCATCAATACTTATCTGATGAAAGATACAGTTGACTGTAAAGCCAATTCAATTATCTACATTGGTTTGCTGATTACAGGATTTCAAGGCTAGCTCAATCCTGAGGGGTACAGAATATGCTTCCTGCTTTTTTCTATCCATGGTTTTGCATAAAACCATGTGCTCCAGACATTGGCAAACAAGCTTTATATTTCAGATTTCAAGTTCCTTCTGAGGCTACCTGACTGAAACATCCAATTTAATGATGGCAGAAATTAAATATTATTAATTTGCCCTTTTTAGTGTGAAACCCAAGGGGAGAATATATAGACCAAAACCAAATGTTCTGCTTTATTTAAATGTTAACATCTTCATAAGCTTAAGATTATTATAAATGCAATGGGTTAGAATTCAAAACTGCAGGACCCATAACTTTGAATTTCGTGATTTTTACGTGAGTAATCAATCCAGTGTTGTTCTTTAAAAACTTGTAACCTGACATAGCTGAATATACATAAGTTTGCACACATCTGTAAAATCTTCTTATGAAGCCAAAGTATGCAAACTTCGGTTTAAGAAACTGTAGGTGAAGAAAAATGTAATTCCTCAAAAAATCAAGCAGAACTAGCTTTCTCTTCTTACTGAAATATTATAATTTGGTTCATTTAAAAAAAAAGTCACTGAAATGATTTAAGATCCTTGTGTATTTTAAGCAAGTTTTAAATGTGACAGTGACCAAAGTAATTTGAAAAACTCAACAGCTTTTGCTCTATTTTGGGGTTAACTACTCTGTAAATTGGGTATGACTGAAAATACTTGATTTCTCTAGGCTTCAAGTACAGTGACCTAGGGAACATTATGCCAATCCACAATGGCTTTACAGCTTAGGCTCCCTTTACTTTTAACGTATTCTTCCATGTTATGTAAATTTATGTATTTCAAGATAAAAATATTCCACAAAACTCATTCTGTGCTCTCCTCCCAAATTCTCTAGAATTAAGGAGAGGTTTATTTAAATGAATTAAAACTATTAAACCAAGCCAGTTAAGTGTCTCAATATAATAATTTTGCTTTTGCTCCCAGTTTTCCATGAAATATACTGGGGTGGGGTGTGAAGGGGGAGATATATGGATGCAAATTTCCCAACCACAGAGAGGCAAAGTTATTATTTTCTGGAAAAAAACTTGAGTTAGATCCTTACATAGTTTAGGTTTCCATGAACTTACCAATGTAGTTTTATTGGAGGCCATTTTTTATTGCAGACTTGAAGAACTATTACTAGAAAAATGCATGACAGTTAAAAGGAAGTTTGCATGACACAAAAAAGGTAGCTAAACACAAGTTCTGTTTGGATTCTAACCCCCACGTAGCTAGTACCCATATCAAACACATATAAATTCATAGAGAAGCAGACCTGAGCGCTTATGTAAATTATCAGTATTACACGTCTGAAAGTACATCAGTATTCTAACCAAGTGGATTCAGAAGACCTTAATGGGGATATTCGTACTTGAGATAGAGCTTTCCCCGGGCCAAAAAAAAACGGTGGACTAATTTTATTTCTGATCTAAATCCCGTATGTACCAGTTCTATACATAGCTTTTTAAAAAGGACAAACGCTTGTTCAAAATCAAACACAATTACCTAAAAAACCACATAGGTAAAGTACGTGGAATTTTTCCCCAAGACCTTGTCAGTCCAAAAGAACCTCTGATCGAATCCCAACTTGATTTCTCTTGAAAAACCCTCCCTTATTCCAATTACTCGTTTAAAAACTAAAGAGAAAACACACCGAGAAGGTTCATTCCCATTTACTGTCACTTTTAAAAACAAATTGCTTTCCTAAATTCATCGGATCCCCCTTGGCCCCAGGTGTCTCCCGGCTTAATTCCAGAGTAATGCAGCCTGGGGCACCCCCGCCCCCCCCACCCGAGAGCGCGGGCCTCGTGGTCAGCACATCCGCGGGGAGAAACAAAGGCCGCGGCGCTGGGGCTCAAGGGCACTGCACCACCCGGCCGCGCCACCCTCTCCCCCCTCCCGCCGCGGTGGCCACGAAAGGAGCGCCCGCCGCAGCCTCCGGCCAGCAGGCCGCGCGCGCTGCCAGGCCTCGCGGAGGGTGGAAACTGCGCCGCTTTCCCAGGAGGCCCAGGCTGCGACCAGGCTTGGCGTGGCGGGCTGCTTGCTCATCTGGAGCAGGGCTGGGGGAGGGGAAAAGGAAATGCGCTTTGTCTAGAAATACGGCGGCTGCCGCCACGTTTCTCCACCCTCTGGAGGACAGTCTCGTACCCTCGACTAACTACAGGCACAGGCCCTACGCCTGGCCCGCCGAGGAACCTCCGCTCGCCCAACTCCTTCGCACTAGACCCGGACTAAGGGTCCGGCGGGAGCAGGCGACTGAAGGGTGCTCGGGGTGCATTGTGCTATCTTAAGGACCACCACCGAGTCATAACTACAGAGAAATAAAGACACCGACTTCACCGCCTCCGAGCTGCTCCAGGTCCCGGGTCTGCAGCGTCTCCAGCCCTGCGCGCCTCCAGCTCGAGCCACATCCGAGGGGGAGGGGGCTGGAGAGCTGCGCGCGGGGCCGCCGGGGGATGGGGGGGAGCGGCACCGCCCACGCTAGGCGGCCGCGAGGGGCGGGGTGGGAGCGGGCGTGCGTACGTGCGCGCGCGCCGGGGGAGGGGATCAGCGCCGCGCCCGCCAGGAGCCGGGGGCCGGCGGTGGGGAAGGGAGGGGTAAGCGGCGGCGACAGCGGCACTCACCGTTCGCGGCTTGGCGGAGGGAGAGGGGAGGAGGGGCGAAGGCGGTGGCCGGAGTCTTCTCGGTGAATGCTTTTCTGCTTCGCTGCGGCGGCTGCGGCTGGCGCCAAAGCCGGGCTCCGCCCACTTCCTCGCCCCCGGGGGTGGTCACATCTAGACGCTGGGATGGGGGTGGAGAACAAGTTGGGAGGAGGGGGAATGGGGAAGTGAGAAACAGTGCCCATCTTTGACCACCCTGTCGGAAGACCTTTACGAGACCCCAGGAGTCGGCTTCAAGGACGTCGGGCAGGGTTAGCTCGGTGGAGGGTGAATAGTAATTTGATTTGAAGTCGCTTCGGGTGTTTCCGGAAGGAGCCGAGTTAGTTCTCGGGTGGAAAAGGGAGAACGAAAGGGGCAGACAACCAACATATTTATGGCGGGAGAACCCCGGGAGGCGGGTTCATGAAAGAACTTGCTGCGGGAACCCCTTTAGGGCAGCGGATTAAGCTCCTCCCGACAGCGTTAATTTCAAACTGCGCGACCGTTTCTCACCTGCCCTGCGCTAAGGCGGGGGCGGGACCCAATTCTGAGAAAGGGATACGTAGGACTCGAGCGTTCCGCAACTCACTGTCCCCATTTACGCAAATGACGTCAAGCACAGCCACTCCTGCAAACGGGGGGAGGGATACGCATTTAGCGTAAGGCCTGCGTGGACCGTTCCCGCCATTGGCGGCGGTTAGGGCGTTTACGCAACGGCCTGACGTAAGGGAAGACGCGTTAGTCGGAGGGAAGGTTCTAGAAAAGCGGCGGCAGCAGCTCTAGCGGCAGTAGCAGCAGCGCTCGGGCCGGTGCGGAGGTGTTCCTAGCGGCGTTGTTTCCTGAGCAGCGGCAGTTCTCACAACAGCGCCAGGACGAGTCCGGTTCGTGTTCGTCCGCGGAGATCTTTCTCATCTCGCTCGGCTGCGGGAAATCGGGCTGAAGCGACTGAGTCCGCGATGGAGGTAACGGGTTTGAAATCAATGAGTTATTGGAAAGGGCATGGCGAGGCCGTTGGCGCCTCACTGGAAGTCGGCCACGCGCCTCCGTGGAAGAGCGCTAGTGAAAATTGGCCGTTTCCGAAGGGGTTGATCTGGAGATATGTTTGAGGGGATTCGTTGGCGGAGGCCTAGTGGTACAACGTCTTCCCCACCCTTAGCCTCCCGGCGCCATTTCCTTTTACCGGGGGTGGGGGATGGAGAATTTTTACATGGGAAACGCAGTCCTTTTTCGGTGGAAAGTGAGGCGCGGAGGCGGGAATTATCTTTTTTAAAAACACGCTCATTTGGGGGTTCTAGCGTTTCCGCGTTTGAGCTTTTCGGCGGCCTTGGGGCCCTCGTGAGTGAGCCTGCGGAGCTTCCCCTCCCCCTCTCCGGGGAACCGGATTTGGCGTCCGCCATTTTCATCTCTCTCCTATCTCGCAACGGTTTTCTTTTAACTCTGTTAGTTCTGCTAGTTTGAATCCTCTATCGAATAATGGGAATAGTTAACTGTTTGTTTTTTCTCCCGGGCTATTTTCGTATTGTTTCGAGGTGGATTCCGAGTGTTCTGTGAGCTTGGATCTTTAAAGTCCTTGCGCACCTCGTTAAAGGCTCTCTTCCTTCCCTTCGATGAAATGGCGCCATTACGTTCCGAAACCACACGGCTGGAGTGGGGGTGGGGGGTGGCGCTCGCCGGGCTTGCTTCATACGGTTTAACAGAAGGTGAAGCGCCTTGGACCGGGTTTAAGGCGAGCCATATTACAAAGAAACCATTTCAAGTTTTCGAGCCCGTGTTTCTTTGAATAACGGTTTTATCTGGATCTGAAGCGATTAAAAGTGCGGTGAGGTCGCAGGAAACTTTAGAAGTACAAAAGCAAAATTTGGAGGACGCAGATTACGAACTACAGCGAGGGTGGCAGGGGAAGGATATTACTTTGGGATGGGGGAGAATATCAATAGCAAAATCTTATCCTGAAGGATTCTTTTAAATTATAGAATTAATATTTTAAATAAACGCTTATACTGGGATGGTTTAATTTTTGTTGGCAAAAACATGGAGCTTCACACGTGATAAGCCAATAATTAAGACCAAAGTAATAAAAATGTTTTTGTTTTTTAGTGTTGAACACTGGTTAAAACGTGACTCGGTCCTTAATGCGTGTATTGCTATGAATAAAACTGTTTAAGGCCTGGGTAGCTATATGTTTGAACTTTACTTTTTTTTAATTTGTCTGCAATCGTGGTTGATAATGACTTTGATGAGCATTAAGGTCTCAAGCAAAGGGGGTGGGGTCCTACCTGGTTATTTCGACCCTAAAGTATATTTATAAAATAATTTTGTTTATAATCGATAGAGTGGACATCGGGTAAGTTTGGAAAAACTTGAGGTAAGTAATAAGTTTTTGCCTTTTGTTAGTGATTTGTAAGAATTATTGTAGATGTAGTTTTATTTAATCTGTGATTTGTTGGGTTTAAAGATGCTGACATTCAGGATTAAATTAGCTTGACTTCAAATATTAAATGCACCAAACAACTGCCTTAACAGTGTTTTTTTTTTTAAATGTCTCGTAGTAGTTAGATGAATTTTTAGGTTTTTGAAAACTTACCCATGCAGGAAAAAAAAATCCTGACTGGTTGACTCTTACCACTGTATTCTCCCTTGAGCAGTTGAGAGGATATTATGCAGAGAGAAACGTCCGTAGAACTATGGTATAGAGAATAATGATACTCTTCTGGAAATCGAATATTTCTTGTATTCAAAGTTAGTCTTTGTAGATTGTATTAATAGTTTTATTACAGTTGGTTCTGGACATGATGATCTGTTCTGGTTTTAAACCTATTTACCTTTAAACTATAGTTCCTTAACTTGACGCCCAAAATAAATGGTTGTTAAATTCAGCATATTAGTTTGCTGGTTTGCAGATTCTAGATCTTAGCTCTGAATTTTTTCCTTTTAACTTGGAAAATTCGAGACGTTTATTAATGCTGTGTAAGTTTTCCAGATAGCCACTAAATTGAGAATGCCTAAATTTTGTTTTTTTAATGAACAGTGAAGTAAAATAAATTATGGTATAAATACGTAACTGCTAAATAATCACAGTGGTCAGTTAAACATTTGTGGTGCTTTTTTTAATATGAGGTTAATACTGGTGAATATTTTACTGTGTGGTTGTTAGCTGAGTAGCATTTGGATTGTTTGTCATCTAAAAATCAAATGTAATGGTGTCCTCAAAAATCAATATGTTACACTTAAGTTTTAGAGAACAGTGAAAAAGTTAACCTGCTTTACTTAGAAAAGGCTATTTTTGTATTTGTTAACAACTTTTACCCCCCAATTTTTTATTTTAAGAGTTTACCTTAGGAAGCTGCATCTCATCTTTCTTACCTAGTGTCTTTGGTTAATACATTCGAATCACCACTAGAGGGGGCACTTAAGGGAGATATATTTCTTTAGATACAGAATATTGAAATATAAATTACAGGTTGTAAGAAACCAGTTATTTTAATGCTTTCTAAAAACGTCTAGCTAATTGAGTATTTAAAAGCTGATTTTTGTGTTTTTGGATATAGGATTGAATGAAATTTTGGTAAGAACCCTTTAAGTCAGTGACCACAGAATAAAATTACTTATCTCCCTAGAAAGTTTAAAAATTAAGTGATGTTAAATTTGTTTAAAATAATGTGAAGTAAATTTAGATCAAGAATTAATAACTTAAAACTGTGTAGTTCAGCTGAGGCAATAATTTTGGTGTAGCACAGCTAATTTGCAGTTTAACATATGGTTTAAATTTGATGTAAGTTTTTTTTTTCCCCCCAGAAAACTTTAGAAACTGTTCCTTTGGAGAGGAAAAAGGTACTCTGCCAGCAGGTCACCTCATATTTAAGAATTTAATTTCCTGCATACAAAGAGAAAATGTAAATAAAAATTGAAATGGTGTTTTCCTTTGCAGAGAGAAAAGGAACAATTCCGTAAACTCTTTATTGGTGGCTTAAGTTTTGAAACCACAGAAGAAAGTTTGAGGAACTACTATGAGCAATGGGGAAAACTTACAGACTGTGTGGTATGTGAAACTGAAAGTATGCCTACAGATACTAACCTTTTAACTGATGTTAGAGATGTTAAGTGGATCATTAAAAAAGTGTTTTTAGTAGGTTTATAATAATGCATGTAATGAGTTTTAATGCTAATATTTCCTGTTTGCATTTGAAGGTGATGAGAGATCCTGCAAGTAAAAGATCAAGAGGATTTGGTTTTGTAACTTTTTCATCCATGGCTGAGGTTGATGCTGCAATGGCTGCAAGACCTCATTCAATTGATGGGAGAGTGGTTGAGCCCAAACGTGCTGTAGCAAGAGAGGTGAGCAGTATATGTGAAGGAAAAATGCTGTGCCACTGAAGACCAGAATGTAATTTTTCAAAGAACTAAGTTTGTTATATCAGGGTTTTTCCCTTATTAAAACTATGCTAGTAGGTTCCTCAGTCTTTCCCTCCTGGGCTATTTTTCAAAAGTCTAGAGTCTTTGTAAGTTATTGTTTTAATTGTCATGTTATTACAGGTTATAAGCCAAATACGTACCAGGTAGCGTACCTCCTATCCTTCTTGTGGGGTTTTTAAATACTTTTTAAAATATATATATATACACACTGCTTTAGGAATCTGGAAAACCAGGGGCTCACGTAACTGTGAAGAAGCTGTTTGTTGGTGGAATTAAAGAAGATACTGAGGAACATCACCTTAGAGATTACTTTGAGGAATACGGAAAAATTGATACCATTGAAATAATTACTGATAGGCAGTCTGGAAAGAAAAGAGGCTTTGGCTTTGTTACTTTTGATGACCACGATCCTGTTGACAAAATTGTATGTAAGTATCTGTGAGGCACTAGCCTTGATAGTTCGGGTATGTTGACATCTATTTCTTTATTAGAGTAATTCTTAACTTGGTCACTATTATATGCGTACTTACTGGAGTATGAACTTTTCATTGCAGTGCAAAAATACCATACCATCAATGGTCATAATGCAGAAGTAAGAAAGGCTTTGTCTCGACAAGAAATGCAGGAAGTCCAAAGTTCTAGGAGTGGAAGAGGAGGTACTTTCAAATTGTTTTTCTTATTTGTTTTGAGTTTTTGTATAAGAATTTGTTAACTAACCAGGCATTTGTTGTAGGTAACTTTGGTTTTGGAGATTCACGTGGTGGTGGTGGAAATTTTGGACCAGGACCAGGAAGTAACTTTAGAGGAGGATCTGGTAAGTTTTAGGGATTGAAATGATGAATGTAGTTGATTGAAGAAAAAATGATTAGCTTCTGATTACAATCTGGAAAACAACCTCATATTAAGAAGTCCCTAAGAACTTTTAAATAGGTTGCATTTTGGTGATTTCCTCTGACTTGGCAGGTTTTTTGTTTTTTTAAATAAGATGAGGAATTAATAGCATAACCGTGTATTTATAATCAAGGATCAATTAGCAGAGGTCATTCTGTGGGCTTCAGTTTCAGAAGAGTAAGAATGATGTTGCAGCAGCCTAAAAATTATGGGGTGCTTGTGCTCCTGAGTAGTGGATGAAATTAGCAGACGCTTTCTTGTAGGCTAAATGTCTTTAATTCTAAAATTTTTGTTGTGAGCTTCAGATGTATGTATTTACCTGAAATAGGTAATGGGATATCAAACTAGATGGAATGGCCCCATCTAGTGTCATTCCTCTGTATAAATATGTAGTCACTTAATTCAAAACAAATTGACGCAGTTGTCTTGATAATTGTATTACGTGATTTTGTATGTTTATTTTAATGAGTAAACTAAGAAATGTAATGTCACCATCTTCTGGAGATTGGTTCCTAATTATCCACATGTATTAATAGAGAATGTGGGAGTGAGGGGATGTTAGAAATTGAGTTAGGAGGCAGCATAATCAATCCTGTTCTCATTTGACAGATGGATATGGAAGTGGTCGTGGATTTGGAGATGGTTATAATGGGTATGGAGGAGGACCTGGAGGTCAGTTTCTTGTACAGTTTGATTTATGTAACTTAATCATTGCACGTGTCTTCTAGTTGATGTGAACATATTAAAATTTTCAGTGTTGCATTTTATCATTTATACATGTCCAGGGCTTAGGTGATAGTGGTTCAGTTTGGCTTTTCTTACATAATTGTTTTGCATTTCAGCTGTTATATCTCGTAAGGAAACTTCACCTAGTTGGTGTTAGTATAGTTCTGTAAAATCATAATGGGTAAATTCTGAATTGTTACTTAAAGATGCTATCTTGTCAGTCAAAAGAATTGGACCTGGGTGTGTTATCTTTATACTGTGCATTTCTCACAGTGGAACAAAGGATATGACTCAAATCACCATGTTCAGGGGGTTATAATACATAACAGTAATTATTGTGCTTTCCTAGATGATGAATCCCTCAGGACAACTTCCCAAAAAATAATCTTAAAAACATCTAAAAATACAGGTGTGCAAACATCTAAAAATACAGGTGTGCTGGCCTGGCCTCCCATACATTTCTGAACAGGTGCCAATTCTGTCAGGTGCAAATAGTGTTAGGCACAGCAGTTTTGTTGTACAGAAAAGGTTGATACATGCTAACAGGTTTCCTAAAGTAAAGACATTCAAAATCTGAGTCTAGAGAGACCTGGTTTTGCCACTCATTAGCATGACTATGTGTAAGTTATTCCTTCCTACATTTCACTATTCCAACCTTGCTTTGAAATTCAAATTTTAGTTTAGTTTTTTTTTTTTTTTTGAGAAAGCCAAGTTCTTAATACTTTGTTGCAAGTAATTTTAGTTGTACCAGTCTTAATTTGAGAATTACATAAAAGTTTGCTAATTTCTGGTCCTCCCCCCATTTCTACTCAGTAGAAAGAAGAGGGTATTGAGCACATTATTGAAGAGACATGGTAATTCATAGGGAGATAAGAATTGGGAACTTAAAATCTTCTGTTCCAGTGGAAGAATTGCGGCTTTTTTCCAATGACCATCAGGGCTACTCTTTCCCCACGACTCTTGCCCACAATACACTTTTAAGGTGCTTTCAGGAGAGACACTTAATATCTCTGGTTTCAGGGACAGCTGTTTCCTTGGGGGTATATAGATAATCTCTGTAATTGGTTGTGGGTAGACACCCCATACCCCAAGGATAGGCATTGTGCCCTTGAGGCTTACACTAGAGGAGATTTTACAGGATGGACATTTTACTTAATAAAGTGTGTATTTTGGAACGCAGGGAATGGGTATGATAAGACAGTTCAAATGGTATTAAAAATATTAAGTAATTACTTAAAGGCTTATTTTATAATAGGTGGCAATTTTGGAGGTAGCCCTGGTTATGGAGGAGGAAGAGGAGGATATGGTGGTGGAGGACCTGGATATGGCAACCAGGGTGGGGGCTACGGAGGTGGTTATGACAACTATGGAGGAGGTAATAAATTCACCTGAAACCTTTATGTGGGAATTTGAATTGGAATTAATGACTTAAAAGTTGAGCCTTTTCATTTCAATGTTGTCACTAGTTGCCTTTAAACATTGTAGAATTGTAGATAGGTGTTTGGCATTTTTTTCTGATTTGTCTTTGTGGGATATTTTGTCCTAAATACTCAGAATGTGTCAGTATTTTGGTTTTCAGTTGTATTGTTCTGAGATCCATTATGCAAACTGGTATTCCAATTTTTTTTACAGGAAATTATGGAAGTGGAAATTACAATGATTTTGGAAATTATAATCAGCAACCTTCTAACTATGGTCCAATGAAGAGTGGAAACTTTGGTGGTAGCAGGAACATGGGGGGACCATATGGTGGAGGTAATTTATAACTAAAAATTAATTTTTGAATTTTTGTGTCATTAAAGGCATTATGCTTTATGACTCAAAGATGGCATGATTAGTATATTTTATTTGAGTAATGATTCCTATTGTTTAGAATATTACTGAAATAAATTTTGTGAAATTCCTCCAGAAATACTTCTAACAATTGTTAACGTCAGACTGTACTAGTTTTCAGTAGGACTAAACAGATTACCTATTCCTTTTGTGCTTTGTTTTTTTAAATCCCTTGCCAAGAGGTGTGCTAGGTGATAGATGGCCATCTAAAAGAATTGCGCCAGGGGTGCAAAAGTAGTCCAATAGTAGAATTCCCACCTGCCACGCAGGAGACCCAGGCTCAATTCTCAGCTCATGCATATAACAAAAATTCAACAAATGGTGCTGCAATAATGGGATACTCACATGAAAAAAGAATGAAATGTGACCCCAGTCGTACAGCATACCAAAAAAAAAAAAGCCAGCGACAGTAAAATGTCTTCAAATTTAAAGAAAGTGGTAATATCTGTGAGCCTGAAAATTTATTTTCTAAATGATTAGCTTAGAAACAAATAATTGGTTATAATGTGCTTATTTTTAGGGGTGGATAGTTAAAGAATAGAATCAAGTAGGTAAGTTGATCATGGGGGATGAAAGTAAACTATTTCTCGTTTCTTTAAATTTCTAGGAAACTATGGTCCAGGAGGCAGTGGAGGAAGTGGGGGTTATGGAGGAAGGAGCCGATATTGAGCTTCTTCCTATTTGCCATGGGTAAGTAGCTTTTTAGTTTTACAATTATTATTGTCTTGGGAGACCTAGCTGCAGGAGTAAAAGCTTTTTAGGATCATGTTATCTTTCCTTAAAATCTGGTTAGATGGATAATTTCATAACCTATTTTTTTTTTACTCTTTACTTCTGTTGAAACAGGCTTCACTGTATAAATAGGAGAGGATGAGAGCCCAGAGGTAACAGAACAGCTTCAGGTTATCGAAATAACAATGTTAAGGAAACTCTTATCTCAGTCATGCATAAATATGCAGTGATATGGCAGAAGACACCAGAGCAGATGCAGAGAGCCATTTTGTGAATGGATTGGATTATTTAATAACATTACCTTACTGTGGAGGAAGGATTGTAAAAAAAAAAAAAAATGCCTTTGAGACAGTTTCTTAGCTTTTTAATTGTTGTTTCTTTCTAGTGGTCTTTGTAAGAGTGTAGAAGCATTCCTTCTTTGATAATGTTAAATTTGTAAGTTTCAGGTGACATGTGAAACCTTTTTTAAGATTTTTCTCAAAGTTTTGAAAAGCTATTAGCCAGGATCATGGTGTAATAAGACATAACGTTTTCCTTTAAAAAAATTTAAGTGCGTGTGTAGAGTTAAGAAGCTGTTGTACATTTATGATTTAATAAAATAATTCTAAAGGAAATTGTGTAATTATAGACTTTTTATTTTAAATAAGTTAAGGAGTGGGTAGTATAATTAAGGTCCATTGCAAAGTTGTTGTTATATTTGTGTAAGATAAATGCTGGTCAGATATAAGTGTGTTGTCTGCAATTCATCAGGATTAAATTATCTAGATAACTTAAGGGATATCTCTGCAAGGAGAAACACCTTTTTAGATCTTTTAGATGCTGCTTCTTCAATGAAAGGAAAGGAAATAACCCCAGCGAGGTACTCTTCAGGGACACAGGTCTAGTACAAGAGAACTCTTGACGGCTACTAAGTTCAGCCAGTCTTAAGAAACTGTGCTGTTTCTACAAAGCTTTAACTACAGTAGTTTATAAGGATGCCAACGAAAGCTGAGGGTGTAGAGCAAAATAGTTCTAAGCTTCAGTTAAACTTCTGTAGGTAAGATCTTATTTACTTTTCCTTTCTTAATTTTCCTCCCCAAAAGATAAACTAATACTCTTCAATGGTCTATTTCAGTATAGTGATTCTTACGTAGTTTTAACATAGCTATAAATTGAGTTTAACAATTTATAAACTCAAAGAATAATTTTATAAACCCTGTTTTCCAATCTGTCATTTAAATTATTTTGGTTGTTTTTTTTTCCCTTTTCCTTCTTTCCCATCCCTTCCCCCTCCATGAAGATTTAGGTGCTTAACATATCATTTTTTTCCCTGCTGGAATTTTAGCAATGATATGAACCATGGACAAGTATATTCTGCTGCCACAAAGACTGTAAAGTGCTTCATTTCAACAGCTGAGGCAAGCCAAGTGATCATTAATAAAGCTTTTCTTGGTTCCTTCAGTGGTGTTGGTAGTAAAATGGTAGGTAAAGTTAGGCTGCAAGTTCAATAAATCATGAAATTTCCCATCATTACACCCTGTGTATTCACATTTCTTGGATCAAGCATTTTAAGCGTACTAGGGGTTAAAATAAAGACATTGGGTCTTCTGTTACTTAATATGGTTCTAGTTTTCACTTATCAGGATAAAGAATGAGGTAGGGCAAAAAGGTTGAACAGGTTTACAAGATAATAGTTTAAGAGGAAAGTATCTGTCTACGTTGTAATCTTGAATGTATCCAATAGTAATAGCTGGGTTTAAATGTGCCCTACCATATAGGAGAGATGTAGGTTGGTTGCTGAAATTTATTTCATAAACTAATTGTTTTCAGTTTGATCACCTGGCTTTATTGCCTTTTCAGGAATGTGATAATCAGGGCATATTCTGTATTTCACGAATGAGTCGTCTTTGATCCTAGACCACCACTGAAGTTATTTAGGTTCTTTCAACAAACATGATAAACTTCTTCAGATACTTTTTTTTTCCTTTGGCAGGAAGGTGTCTTGCTGCAGGTAACTAATGAAGAAGTGGTCAACCACAGAGTCTTCAAGAAATAAGAAATTCTGTACCATCTGAAAGTAGTTCTTGTTGGTGCCTTCATTTAAAAAAGCACTCTTTTAAGATTAAAGGGAAATGTTTTTCTGATAAAATACAAACTTTAGTATAGGTTCTTAACTATAAAACAATTAGAAATTGAGTAATGTTTGTAAAACAGTGACATTCTAAAGTCAGCTAGAGAGATAAAATGTATCATGTTTTAAATTAGGTTTTGTGAGTGGACAGATTAAAATTCTATTTTAAATATAAAGTTTATAAAATAAATACTTTTTGTATCCAAATACTTGGTGTACTGTTTACACATAAAATGTGTGAATCTTGTTTTATAAACATCAGTTGTTTAAAAAGATTGACATCCCCTAAAATTTTAAAGTAATATCACAAAGCTTTGCATATTGGTATTTTTCTTTCAGTATTAATAGATAAAAAGCGTTGTGCACATTGGCTATTTCTAATAAAATGCCATTCCTTATACACTATATTCAGCTTTTGAATACTGGTATAGTTTTCTCACTTCACATACGTTAAATATTGGTGGCTTTTTTTTTAATCGTGGATTTTAACCAGCTTAGAGTGGATAGAGAAGGTACTGAGGTGTGAAATTTGTCATAGTATTTGATGTTAGATGGCAAATCTGACTGCATTTTACACTGTTTTAACTGGTTATTTTCTGAAAGGGGAGCTTAGGTTTGGTTGATAAAAATACTCTTATTTGGACATACCTGAATTTTAAAAAAAAGAAACCTCCTTAGAAGGGTCGACTTAATTGTTTTCATATTGATAGAGGTATTTTCACAGGTAAGTCAAGCACTGATGGAAATGAGGTTGATGAAAAGTCTAAGGTTCTGAAAATAACTGCATCCATCATAGGCTACAGACTTGGCTTGAAATCGTAATTGATTTTAAAGTTCTTTGAAAGTGTGTGGCTCTGCAAAGAAGTTGAACTTTGGAGAGGATGAAGGTAAATCAGGTAGCAGGACACAGCTTCAAAATATCTTGCCCTACTTTTCTGTGCCTTAACCAGCCAGGTTAAGGGGATGTCAAATTGGGGTTCCAAGCACATGGTGTGCTTGGAAATGCACTATATAGGTCTTTTCCCCGTGTGTAAAGTTAAAAATGAAATCTACAGGGTTGTTACCTTCATCTCTGGCTTAGTCTATCCTGTTGCTTACATAACATTGCCTTGAAGTTTAGAACAGTATGGAGCAACTATAAACACTGTAAACACTCTTTCACCTTGTACAATCTCGGGCTTACCTGTTTGGGAGCAGCTTGGCTGTGTGGTTCTGGTTCGGTCTCAAAGTTACAGACATGACAAGTCATAACTAGGCTTCAGAACTTGATTCTAAAATGTCTTAGAGGGCCCCCTTTCACTTCAGTGCTTCAAGAGCAAGGAAAAAAAGGCTGCAGAGCATGATGTAAAATGAGTCACAATCTTGTCTAAGGGTCACACAATGTTACCCAAGAGGTAAGGATCGCTGGGTACTGTGTTGGATGCTGGACACCACACTCAACGTCTGTCTTTTATTGGACACGCTTTTAAATGATACATTTCTGTGAAATTGGCTGGATTTTCCCTGCATGTAACATTTTGCATTCTCCAGTTGGTGACATCAGTACAAATTAAGTTGCTCTAAACATTTCTGATTTGTAGTCCTAAACTGGAAGTTTAGCATGCATCTTATTTAGAGGTAAAGAGAATCAACTGTAGTGACAGCTATTAGATTTACCAGTGATAGTTAATATACATGTACCTTTGTAGGATACCTAAAATATGAGTAGTAACCAGTGCTTTTAGGTGAAGGCCTTGGACCATTGCAGGTGAAATCTAGGTCTGAGTCCAATCAGTTGAGGGAAAGCCACTGTATTCTTAAAGCAGGCCACACAAAATGGCATGTCATTACTGGTCTACCTTCACAGTTCTCATTGGTCTCCAGGTTTTGTGCATGTTTGGAGCACAACAGTCCCTCCACCCCTTGGATCTGATAAGTTTTTCAAGTGGTAATGTACACCTGCTTATCCTTTCCTTGATTATGTTAACCAAACACAGATTTAGTTATATGAAAAAAGAGCTAAGTGAAAGTTTGATTCTGTACAACACATGGGGCTTTAATGAGAACTTAATGTGCAGTTCTAAGATGATGCAAAGCTGGGTGGAAGGTGGTAAAGTGTTTTTCTGCACTCCACCTCAACTGCATGATGCCCTGCAGTCACTTCTTGCTTAGGACTACTGAAGAGAATGGGAAACACCTGGCTAACAAAATGTATTAACTTAGGAATCTTTTCTGAAGTTCATATTAGGAAATTTGATATCAAAGATGGGAAAGTCAGCTTCAGCTTACATGCCCCAAATCCAGTGTTTTAGATATGCTCCTGAGGGATGACTGTCAATGGAACTAGCTCATAGCAAATTGGACTGTCAGTTGGGTTGGCAGTCTGATCATCTGCCCTTGCTAACAATGCCTCGTACTTTCCAAATTGAAGATGGCTTAGTTTAAACCTAGGTTAATGTCTTGATTCTCAGCTTTCTCTGTACCATGTAGATTTTTGTTAACACTCATCTGGTGGTCTTCCTTATTTCACTGATCTTCATTGATTAAAGGACAGTAACGATTCTATACAGGTACATGGGAGTTAGCTTTGTATTTTGACTACATGTAATTTCTGTAATGTGCCCAGAAACAGACTTTCCTTGCAACTTAAGAACAATAAGCAACTATCGATTACTGAAAGTAAATTTTTACATCTGGAGGCATTTGCATTAAAATCTGCAGCTTCTGTAAAGTGCCTAGGACCAGCATAATAAATTTTATTACAAAAAATTCTGTAACCTGGGGTAAAACTGGCATGACTTGTGATATTCTATGTTGTAAGAAACGCATCTGATTCTTACACAAATACTTGGACTTAATCCTGATAATTGAACTGAACAGTACATATGATCTTACGTGTTTAAAAAATGGAAATGTTTTTAAAATTTTGTAGAGGTTTGATTACAGCAACCATTAGAAAATCCAGCATCCTGTTTACTATTACAGTAAATTCACTGGGTTAATTCCAAGTAACATTTCTAGGATTAATTATTGTTTGGTTCATTTTTAAGTCTTATATTTGGTTCCAGTATATTTCTTGGGCTGTAAAATCTTTCTGTGATCCATCTGCTTTTTCCTCCACTTGCCTTTTATTTCCTCATACAAATTGGAAATTTTTGTTTTTGACAGTTTTTGTGTGTGTGTGAAACCTCAAAATCGTGTAGGATGTGGGAACATCCCTACAGGCTGAAACGGTACTACAATCCTACCTTGTCTTTGGAATAAACAGGTAGTATGAATTTGAGGTGGTCATTTTTGGCAGTTTCCTTGATGCTTCTGACCTAATGAATAAAAAATCCTAGTTCCTTTTGTACTATGGAGTTGTTTCCCTGTAGGTTGATAGCTCCATTACACGACGGAGGCCTGTGACCTACACTCTTGATTGCTGAGGTTTCTCAACCTAAGGCATTAAAAGGCCAATTACAGGCATGTTGTTTTAAGGCTCCTTTTTTTGCAGCCTTAGTTTAGATGACGGCCATGTATTTGGGTTTTTATTTTTCACATGGGCAGGCTCCAGGAATCCAACCCGGGTCTCTGGCATGGCAGGCAGTTATTCTACCACAGAGCCACCGTTGGACCGCCCTTGAGTTTTGCTTTATATCAGCTAGGGCATTACTAAGTTGGCCTCAATTTAGTTTAAGTCTCATCAATTTGTGTATGTTTATAAAACACAGCATGACATTCTACTTGCTAGATTTCCACCTACATACCTGAATATACATACCTGAATATGGGTATTCTGGAAGGATGCCATCAAATTAGAATATCAGCATAAAATGGAGACTTTATAAATTTAAGTATAAAATTTATTTTTAAAGAAAGAAAAGGCTATAAATTAAGTAGAATTAAAATAGCTCTTGAAAAGTTACCCACCTATACTTCAGTGCTACCGCTAAATGAAAATGTTAAGGCATTTCAAGTCATAAAATACCTTACAATTTAGATGTGCAATGTTTGTTCTTGGAAGGGCCCATTTACTATAAAAATGGCTACCAGGTTTTCAGGTACTATATTTGAACATAGTTGACTGCAGTTGGGAATACTTTGCAAAAAGCTGTAGCTTCACCAAATTTCCCAGAAATCTGATTTTTACTTCTTAGGTCTATATAACCTTCAAAATGTAGCATTAACGGGGTGATTTCAATAGTAGTCCTTGAAGATATGTTACATTTTGTATATAAAACTCCAGTCATTAAGTTTAACTTAAGCTAAGTTTCAGTGATTGTAATCCAGATGGGAGTCCATCTTCAATTTCTTCTCTCACTTCTTCGTTTTCCCTTTCGGTTTTCCTTTTTGTGGCCTGATGGCAGCAATTCCTTGGGTACAATCAAAATACTCCCATCATGGGTGCACTGAAGAGCATACTGGTTTGGGCTGACTGGCCTACCTTGGTCATCCCTTAACCTATTGAAAACATCGTGATAAAGCTCATGCAGTTTCTGTTTCATTATGTGAATAGATTTGTTGCACTGGGCCTGCTCTCTCTCAAGGGTTTCCTTTTTTGCTTGCAAATTACATACAGCATTTTCTAGATTCAAAATTACATCTAATTTGCGTTTACGACAGTTCTGAGCTGCTACTTTATTTTTCCCTCTTCTTCTGATATCACGGATGAGTGACACTTGTAAGTCTGTCAGATAGTATCTGCTTAGCATGCTGTTGAAAGAATCAACAGGCATGCGGACAATTTCATCTACAGAAAAAGGAATGTGCAGAGCTTTAGCACGTTGTTCATCACGGCTTAAGTTTCTATCTGTGTCATCAAGGTATCGATTCCTTATCTTTTGAGACTTCCCTGGCCATGAAAGAGATTCAGAACTGGATTCCAGTGCACCTGGCTGTAAGTGGTAAGTGTGGTTATGAAATATTTGTTGAAATGCAAGTTCTTCATGTAAACCAGAATCACTCTGGTCCATGTGACAAAGTTTGTGGGGCTCTGGGTAACAGCCTCCTACAGCTCCTAAGTCATGGAAAACAGATTCAAGATCATTAGTATGACCTGTAGCACCTTCACACATACAGTGAGAGGAATCAGACTTTGTGACAGAGGTGTTACAGCGACTTGAATTTAAGGAGAGCCCAGAATCAGAATCTGGTTCTTCTAAAAGCTGAGAAACTTCTACTGGATCAAAACCTTCTTCCATAGCCAAAGACAGTAAATTTATCTCATCGAATATGCTTACATCAAGGTCATATAGAAGGTCCTGGCTTCTTAGATTCCGCATCTGATTGTCAACAGGTTGAAGAAATCCTGTCAAATTAGTTGCAGGAAGGATCTGCTCAGGACTGGTGGAAGAGTTTAATTGCAGGAAAAGTTCATGCGGCTGTGAAGTCCTTATTACTGCATCTCTTCTAAATGTATTATCGGAGCACAACAATATGGCCTCATGGAGACTCACATCATGACTAATAGCCTGGCTAAAGTCTGCATTGTAATGTGAAGAATTCATGCCATCATTGTTATTGCTGGGAAGAAGTGGGATATCTGCCAGTGAGATACCCTGAAAAAGGAATAAAAAACATTTTAAACCAGTATTTCAGCAACAGTTCTGTTTAATACTTACCTCACTTTTATAACTTTTCCTAGTAAAAATAGTTTGATCTTATACAGTACTAAAGGTTATCAAAAGCCAGGATGTGAGTTGCGTGTTGAGCCCACACTGGAAGGCCAGTAGTCTGTATGGCCAGGAGGGGGGTTTTAGGGGAGTAGGCTGTGAAAAGATCTTTACGCACACTCCTTAAGAAATCAGAACTGGAGAATGTTCCATCGCTAACACATAAAAGGTAATGAAGTCAGGATACTAGGTGGTTCGCTCAATGCTCAGATACTTCTAATTACAAGGAGCTGAAAACAGCTTTCTAAGATGAACATATATAAAAATATCAATTTTTTTATTATACAGGGACCTCAGAGTATGTAGTCCAGTCTTTTATGGAATTATTAAAAGAACTGAGATTTCAATTCTATTTCTGCTCAGAATGAGGAAAACCCAAGAGACTAGCTTCCATCTCAATAAGAAAAAGATGGAATCTACAAAATAACTTCCTGGTCCAATAAGAACTGAGGTATGACAAGCTTCTCAAAAAAGGATGGGACACACTTAATTGTTTAACCTTTAGCAGACATGAAGAAAGATGCCTGTTATAAATTAAGTGGGTAAGGAGAGCTTGAAACAACTAATAAAAGGACAAATCCTATTTGGAACTCTGGATGACAATAGGAACTAGAGGACTCCACACATGCTAAGTTGGGAAAAAAAGGTAGGGGATCTACACCCAGGACCTGCCAGTCCGGATTCCACACCCCCTGCCCCCGCCTCAGTCTTGCATCAGCTTAAGAGTCAAACAGGCAGCAGAGCTTGGGGTCCTCTTGCCGTGGATTAGACTATAAAGCAACTCACAGCACCAAGTAGACCCCAACCAAGTCCACAGAGACTGAGGGCTGAACATAAGTGGCTGGCAAACGGGCTCCTGGAAACAGAACTGTTGCTAAGAGGTGCATATACTCATTCCCATCTCTGTTGGATCACCTAAAAAAAAATTTTTTTTCAACAGTGACCCATTTGGTTCCACAGGGGTGGGGTATGCTAACAAGGAAGTAACCAAAGGCAGAAAAGGCTCACAGAAAGAAAGGGGTAGGGGGAATGAACTGCTCTACAGAAAAAATGAGTCCCAGAAATGAAAAATAATGTGGGGGAGAAAAGTTAAACAACAGATCAGGATTTCCAGAAAAAGAAGAGAAAGGAAACTTCTTCCTGGAGATGAAACAAATGCACATAAAAGGAGGCAATCTTAAAAGTTGTACTACCTATGCAGGTCAAGAATCAGATGAAGAGCTGAGAAAATATGAACAATTAAATGTGGCTACTCTACAGGTACAGCATCAAAGGAGAGCCTTAAAACATAGCTAATCTACAATAAAATCCTGGAAGAAGGATAAAACTCTTAGAGTTAGCCCATCAAAAAAACAGATGCCCAAATGACAGCAAAAAAAATGACCAACTATACTAAGAAAAAGGAAGACATGGGTCAGTCAAGGAAATAACGAAAAAAACTAATCAAAGATGTTCAAACAAATCAAAGTCAATTAAAGGACATGAAGCAAAATATGAATAAAAATAAACTAATGGTTGCTTTAGAGCTAAAACATTAAAACAAAAAAAAATTATGGGGACAAAAGATTCAATAATGACCATCAAAAATACATTAGAAAGAAAAGTCAAGAGGATACTGGGGGGGGGGGGGGTCACTCTTATGCAAGTTTCAGTTAGACATTGCTACCTATCATAACTTGCCAAGCCAAACCCAAACCATTGCAACCAATCCTAAAGTACACCGAGGGCGTTATTTAAGATTCTACAAAGGTTCCATGCACTAGGGTAACTTTCCGGAAACCTACAACGTCCAGATGGGTCCCTGGACCAGATACATCCTGAAATGTAGAGGGGCCAACCTCTCCAGAACATCAGTTAGTTCCATCCACCATCCCATACTATCAACAGCCCCTTCTAACATGAAAAAGTTAGAACAGGCATAGCCCAGATACCCCTAAAAAGTGGAAGAAAGATCCAAGGTGATGGTGGACTTATACAGAGAAAGCAGGGTTTAACAAACGAGTAAGGTTGCTCAATCATTATACTGATAATTCTTTTAGTCTCCAGTACCTTAGAACAATGATAATAAAAACTTAAAATTCTGGAATTGTAACCCATACCAAACTCTGAAATAAGTTCGACAACTAATTATACTGTGCTTTGAAATTTATTGCTTTTTTTTTTTTTTTTTAATTTTTTTTTTTTTAAAGAGAGAGGGAGGAAGGGAAGGAAAGAAAGAAAGACAGAGAAGGAAGGAAGGATGGAAGAAAGGGAAACATCTTTAAACATTTTCTTATTTTATTATATTTTGTTTGTTTGTTTGTTTTTTACATGGGCTAGGGCCGGGAATCGAACCGGGGTCCTCCGGCATGGCAGGCAAGCACTCTTGCCCGCTGAGCCACCGCGGCCCGCCAGAAATTTATTGCTTTTTTGTACGTTATTTTTCACAAAAAAGAAAAATAAGTCACATACACAGCTATACGATGATATTGTGAACCACTAACTGTACACTTTGAATGATTACATTGTATATGAGTATATATAAAAAATAGCAAACTACAACACAGGACAAAAAGAATGAGCAAGTTTACAAAGGAATGTACCTGTACTTGTGGTGAAAAGTACAATAAAGATTAAAAGTGCACTAGAGATGTTCAGATTTGAATAAGTACAAGAATTAGCAAACTGGAACACAGGACAATCAAAATATAGACAGAAGAGAAGAAAGAAAAAAGAATGAAAAAAAGTGAGCAAATCCTAAGGCATCTGTGGGACAACATGAAACATACGAACGTGCATTATGGGAGTCCGAGAAAGAGAAGGAAAAAAAGGCAGAAAGAATATTTGAGAATTTTCTGGCAAAATCAGCCCTTCAAATATGAGGGAGAATTTAAAACATTCACAGATAAACTGAGAAAGTTTGTACAACCAAAAGTCCTCCTTACAAGATTGATAAAGGGAATTCTTAAGGTTGAAAGGAAAAGACAAGAAAAAGTAATTTGGAATGGCATGAAAAAGTGAAGATCTTCAGTAAAGTTAATTAAATGGTTAAATGCAATATTGAATAGTACTGTATCTTCAATAGATAACTCTACTCGTTAATTCCTATAAGAATTAAAATACAATTTAAAAAGAAATAATCATATTTTCTGATAATGGACATACAAAACATACAAAATAATTGTGGGACAAAAACTATATAAAGGGGTACTTTCAGGAATACGGCCGACTAGAGCAGCTTGAGATTAGCCTTGCTCCATGGAAAAGTTAGAGAAGGGACAGGAGGGTGACTGAGGCAGCAATTCGGGAGTACAGCTGACCTGGGAGAGCCTTCTGTACCACATGTGACAGCCCTAGTTGCAGAGGCAGAGGAACAGAGAGGCGTGGAGGCGCGGAGCAGTGGAGCCTGCAGGAGTGCACGGATGGGTACATGGGACCATGAAGCAAGCCAGGCTGTGTTCCTTGGGCATGCTACCCTCACTGGCACAGCCCCTTGACCGGTGGTAACTCACCACACACCCTACTCACCTGAGCCTCCTCACTCACTCCTATTCCCCATGCTCCAGGCACCCCCACCTCACCAGACCCAACTGCACATGCCTGACCCCCACCCCAAGTACAGCCCAACCCACCTCTCCTACACCACTCCCGAGCACTACCTCCCCCCTCCCTGTTCCCTGCAGGCTGTTGCCAGTGCATAAAGGCTGTGGGCACTAACTACCATACCGAGGCTATACCCGCACCCCACCCCATAGTGTAGCATAGCCTCACCCTGCCCTCCCTGAGCTCAGTGCATCCGTTTATGGCATTCCCAGGCCCAGGCATGCCCACAGACCCCCAATAACGTTATTCAGCTCTGGGAATTGCACGTTACAACAGTCCTAGAACCGCACATGCGTACAACCCTCAGCCTCAGTTCCCAGCTCTGAGCAAGTGCTGATCTACACAGTCAGGTCACATCTGCATCTGCCCCCAATCTACAAAGGCATAAAGCCAACCTGCTGCCACAGCTCTACGCATGTGCACAAAGGGCCCCATGCCTTAGACCAGCACATACCAGGGTTACATCCCCCAGACTGGTGCACCCGCACAGCTACATCCTCCCTTGCTGCTGGGCACGCATGTTCACAAGCACCAGCTTAACATCCCCAGCCTGCGCCCATACCTGCCCTGAAACAAATCCTTGTATTAAGTGCTCCACCCCATGCCCTGGTCCCTGCTGTACAACCATCCTGCAAACACAAGGTCTTAGACTACTGAAAGAAATAAAACTCCCAAAGTAAATCAAGATACCTACATGCGACAAAGACAGCAGAAGATCGCTAAGCATATCACAATGCAGACAGATACAGCCCTGCCTAATGACCAAATTAAAACACCTGAGGAGACACAGACGTTGGAACAACTAATCAAAGATGTTCGTACAGCTCTACTTAATAAAATAAGCAGGATAGCAAATGCCATAAAGGAGATCAAGAAGAAAGTAGAAGAGCACAAAGAGGAATTTGAAAGAATAAATAGAAAAATAGCGGATATCACAGAGATTAAAGACTCTGTGCACCAAATAAAAAACATACTAGAGGCACACAACACCAGATTTGAAGAGATAGAAGACAGAATAAGTGATATAGATTACAGGATAATTTACTTCCAAAACTCAAAACAGCAAATGGCAAAAAAGATGGAAAAAACTGAATGGGAACTCAGGGAAATGACAGACAAAACAAAGTGCACAAATGAAAGAATCACTGGTGCCCCAGAAGGAGAAGAGGGGAGTAAAGGGCTAGCAAGAGTAGTTGAGGATATAATAGGGAAAAACGTCCCAGCCCTCATAAAGGACATAAATATACAAGTCAAAGAACTCCAAACAGAATAAATCCAAATAGGCTTTCCTCAAGGCACACACTAATCAGTTTCTCAAATGTTGAAGAGAAGCAGAAAATCCTGAAAGCAACAAGGGAAAAACAATCTACTGTATACATGGGAAATCAAAGTTCAGACTACTCAACTAGCACTGTGGAGGTGAGAAGGCAGTGGTATGATATATTCAAGATCCTGAAAGAGAAAGACTTCCAGACAAAAATTCTGTACCCAGCCAAACTGTCCTTTAAAACTGAGAGAGAGATTAAAGCTTTCATAGACAAAGAAGTTCTGAAAGAATTTGTCAACAAAGGCTGGCCCTACAAGAAATACTAAAAGGAGTTCTGCAAGCTGGAAAAAAAAAAAAAGACAGGAGAGGGAGGTCTGGAGGAGAGCAGAGAATTGAAGAGTGACACTAAGGGTAATTTAAAGAAAACAAAGAGAAAGAGGGAAAATAGAAAGTTATAATACAGAATATGGGGGATTTAGAGATACATAGAAGCTAGAGACAGGTGAACTGTTAAGTAATGATGTTGAACTCCAATGTAAGGGAACAGATAGGAGTGAAGGTAATTCTCTAGTGGGTCGAGAAGTAATATTACCATATTGAAGATGAACAAGATTGAAAGGGGTTGTAAAGGCCTACAAGTCCCACTAACTCACACTAGGAATATGAATGAGTTCTTGTAAGAATTACTTCAAAGATATGATTCTTGTATAACGAGTGTTTAAGTCCAGCGTACAGGGGGAAAACTATTACATGCTATGAGTTATGTTCAGAAGGAATCAGCACCACCACAGCAGCAGCAGAGGTAAATAATGGCGTGAGGGACAAGAGTTAAGAGGAGGTTAAGATTTCCTATTTGATAAGAGTGTATTTATTGGTTTTCTGTCTCAGGAACAATGAAAAGATGTAAAATTGAGAATGTTGATGGACTGTGGACTTAGGGCCCTCTTCATGATGCCCGATGAATGCAGATGGCTGAAGGATGCACTGACAGAGAAGTAGATTGGTGAATGATGGTGTATACTTATGAACAAAGGTTGTGCTGCTACAAAAGGAACAAATTCATGAGGTATGCAATGATATGAATGAACATGTGGGACATTTGGTGAGACAAAATAAGCCAGAAACAAAAGAACAACAATGGTATGGTCACCTTTAGAAAATGCTTATAGAAAACAGGGGCCTAGATTGTAAGCTTTTAGAGCAGACACATTAAATCTGGAGTGGTGATTAATATTTCTGGATTTTGAGAGGCTGTTTTATATATATATAACCTGATATTTAGAGATAAGAACAAAGCCAAACAGGTTGGGGTTAAAGTAATAGGGGTAAGGAAGACAGTGTCTACATTTTAGAACCACACATACTCTTTGAGACCAATGGAAAAAAGTTTATTTGACCTGGAACTGAAAATTTCTGTAGTGCATAATCTAATTCAACCTATCTGTATAGCTCAGTTGAACAACTGAAACACAGACAGCACAGATTGAGAAACAGCTCCTTTAATCCTGTATAGATTATTGTAATGCCTGGAAACATCCTTGAGTATATTAACTACATAATCAAAAAGTATTGGTAAAGTCCCCTGAGGGAGGGGAGAAAGAATATGGAACTATTAAACTTTACCATCAGGGAATCCCCTGATACTGTGTCGAACTTTAGGGACACCCACATCAATAGGCCATGCCCAAGATCATGAGGCTTACTCTTCTGAAGCTTATGTAGACAGCATAGAAGCTTAGACTTAGGCATGCCTAAGAGTTACTTCTGGAGGACCTCTGTTGTCCCTCAGATGTGGCCTCAGTCTCTCTAAGCCCAACTCTGCAAGTGAAATTATTGCCCTTTCCCCTACATGGGACATGACATCCAGGGGTAAAAGTCTCCCTGGCGACGTGGGAGATTCCCAGGGATGAATCCAAACCTGGCACCATGGGATCAACAATTCCATCCTGACCAAAACGGGGAAAAGAAGTGTAATTAATAAAGCATCAGCGGCAGAGAGAGTTTAAATAGAGTCAAGAGGCTACTCTGGAGGTTGCTCATATGCAAGCTTCAGTTAGACCTTGCTACCAGTCAAGAGGCTACTCTGGAGGTTGCTCATACGCAAGCTTCAGTTAGACCTTGCTACCTATCATAACCAGCCAACCCCCAACCTGGACTATTCCAGCCAATCCTAAAGAACACATAGGGCAATTTATAAGATTCTACAAGGGTTCCAGGCACTAGAAAATTTGCCAGAAACATACAACCTCTGGATGGGTCCCTGGCCCAGATAAGTCCTGAAAGCTAGCCCAGCCTCTTCAGAACATCAGACAGTTCCATCTCCCTACCCTATATTGGTAACAGACCCTTCCAATATCAAAGATTGAGAACTCCTATAGCCCAAACAACCCCAATGAGAGGTATGGAAGGATCAAAGGTGATGGTGGAATTATATACAGAAGATAGGACTTAACAAATGAATATGAATGCATACTACAAACTTTGGAATCTATCCTGTAACCACTTTTTGAAGAGTGCTTTGAAAACCATTGCTTTTTAATTTATTTGCTTTGTATATATGTTATACAATAAAAAAAGTTAAAAAATAAAAAAAGATCAAAGGGGATGGTGGAATTTGTAGGTAGGGTTTAACAAATGAGTATGATTGCTGAATCATTATACTGATATTTCTTTTAGTCTCTAGTATATCATAGCAGCTAGAAGTAAAAACCTCAAATTGTGGAATTGTAATCCATACCAAAATCTGAATCTGTTCTACAACTGTTTCATTGTGCTTTAAAATGTATTGCTTTTTTGTATATATGTTATTTTTCTGAGAAAAAAGAGAAAAAAAAGTCGATTGTGATGATAAATGCATAGCTATATGATATTGTGAAAAATATAGATTTAATTCTTTTTACCATGTAAATAATAAATACAAAATGATAAAAAAAATTGAAAAAAAACTTTATTAAGAGGAAATGGAGGGATATGGGAACAGAGACAATGTATGCTACTGAAGTTAAGTTGTAGTGTTTTTTTCCAAATTCATAAGTTAGACTTAAATTGCATAATACAAAGGGTATAATCTGTTGTGTAATACCAAGGGTAACCACAAAGATAGTATTTTAAAAACATACTGAAACAGATGAGAAAAGGATCAATGAGATACATCACAAAAGATACACAGATACATCACAAATATACACAGAAAAAGGAGACTGAAATTAAGGAAGATGCAAAAAAGGTATGACAAAAAAAAACAAAAGGTCAAAACGGCTGAAATAAGTACTGCCTTTACAGTAATAATACTGAAAGTTAAGGGATTAAACCAAAATTAGACAGTTTGGTAGAACAGATAAAGAAGCATGATCCAGCTAAATATTGAATACAAGAGACAACAAAACTGAGCCCAAAGATACAAACAGACTGAAAGTGAAAGGATGGAAAAAGATAATTAATGCACATTGTGCCAGTTTGAAAATAATATGTAGCGCAGAAAAGCCATGTTTTAATCCTGATTCCATTTTGTGAAGGCAGCCATTTCTCTTAATCCTGATTTAATAAAGTAGGTTGGGGTCTTTTATTAGATTATCTCCATCGAGACGTGGCATACCCAATAGTGGATATTAACTTTGATTAGATGGAGATGTGACTCCACCCATTCCAGCTGGTTCTTAATTAGTTTACTGGAATCCTTTAAAAGAGCAAATATGGAGAGGGGCCAAGATGGTGGCTTAGGAATGTGCGCATTTTAGTTCGTTCTCCAGAACAATTACTAAATAACCAGAAACAGTACAGAACAGCTCCAGGGGGCACATCAGTGACGGGACACACAGTGTACCCAAGTCTGGACCAGCTGCGAGCCTCCCCAGAACTGTGAGTTTCCCAAGCCATGACAGCTGGTGCCCCTCCCCAACAGGCTGCGTCCCAGAGGGGAAAGGAAAGAGACTTTAACAGCAGCAGGGGCTGAGACCAACAAACGCCAATTGTGGCATTAATTAACAAATTCGAACTACTAAAAGTAGGCCCCCAGCTCAGGTAAACCTGGTCAAAGCAGAGGTCTCTGGGCTAGTGGAAAAAGAAAAAAAGAAAAGAAACAGAGGTTTTTGCAGCTGTGCTTCTACAAAGGCTTGCTACCCTCTGGATTCAGTGGCAGGGCCTCTCAGGCTGAACTGCCCCAGGCATAGGCAGAAACAAGCTCCTTTCGGGGCTTGTCTGGAGCCTGTGCCTTCCCCAAGGGAGGGGTGAAGCCCAACTCAGGTGGAATCCCTCCCTCAAGGAATTCAAACACCAGGGCTTGGTAATTTGAAGCTATTAAAACCAGCCTACAACCTTTCCTCCGTCTCCACCACGCCTCCAGCAGGGAGAGTCTGCCAAAGTTAAAGGTACCGCATCATCTTATGCTGGTGGGACCCGCAGGTAGACAAGCACCACATACTGGGCAGGATAAGAAAAACAGAGCCCAGAGAATTCACAGGAAAGTCTTTCATCCTGCTGGGTCTCACCCTCAGGGAAAACCGACACAGGTGACTCCTGCCCCCTGACAGGAGGCCAGTGTGGTCTGGGAAAATCCAGCTGGGGTGATAATACCTACGTAGACCATCCTAAGGGTGAGGGAGGGGAGAGGCACCATACAAGCAGGGCAAGAAACAAGAAAACAAGAACTGAAAAATTCTCCGTTAAACAAAACCTAAGCTAGAGGTCCAGAAAAAGCTGAACTGAATGTCAAAAACAGAGAGACAACAAATTCATACAGCAAGAAAACCCTAGGTAAAAGAAGTGAAAGCAATCTCCAGACTAAACTAGTTAAGGTAATTAAATGTCTAGATGCCAGCAAAAAATAACAAATCACACCAGGAAAATTGAAGATATGGCTCAAAGGAACAAACCAAAAATTCAAATGAGATACAGGAGTTGAAACAATTAATTCAGAATATACGAACAAACATGGAAAACCTCATCAAAAAACCAAATCAATGAATTGAGGGAGGATATAAAGAAGGCAAGGAAGAAAGAAGAAATGGAAAGTCTGAAAAAACAAATCATGGAACTTATGGGAATGAAAAGCACAGTAGAAGAGATGAAAACAACAATGGAAACCTACAATGGTAGATTTCGAGAGGCAGAGGATAGGATTAGTGAACTGGAGGATGGAACATCTGAAATCTGACAAGAAACAATAACTATAGGGGAAAAAATGGAAAAATATGAGCAGGGACTCAGGGAATTGAAGGACAATATGAAGCGCATGAATATACGTGTTGTGGGTGTCCCAGAAGGAGAAGAGAAAGGAAAAGGAGGAAAAAAACTAATGGAGGAAATTATCACTGAAAATTTCCCAACTCTTATGAAAGACTTAAAATTACGGATCCAAGAAGTGCAGCGTACCCCAAAGAGAACAGATCCAAATAGACGTACTCCAAGACACTTACTAATCAGAATGTCAGCAAAGAGAAAGAGAGAATCTTGAAAGCAGCAAGAGAAAAGCAATCTATCACATACAAGGGAAACCCAATAAGACTATGCGTAGATTTTCACCAGAAACCATGGAGGCGAGAAGACAGTTGGATGATATATTTAAATTACTAAAAGAGATAAACTGCCAACCAAGAATTCTATATCCAACAAAACTGTCCTTCAAAAATGAGGGAGAAATTAAAACATTTTCAGACAATAGAGGAAATATTTGGGAGAAACCTCAGAAACAACAGAGTCTAGAGAAAGGACGGAAGCCTTAAAGCCAACAGAAACTTCACAGCAGAGCTGACACTGATGTGGACATGTGGAGAACAGACACATGGATGACTGGAGATGCTTGAGGCCCAGCAGGTGTTGCCATGAAATGTTAAGCAAGGCAGAACCTGGAGAGAGCCAAGGGAAGCAAAGAGATGAGAGCCAGCCCTGGAGAAGCAAAGTCAGGAACCCCAACAGCAACAGGGGCTGAATGCAACGAAGCCCAGGGGCAAGGGACCAGCAGATGCCAGACACATGACTTCCCACCTGACAGAGGTGTTCCTGGCCATTGGCCTTTCTTGAGTGAAGGTAACCTGTTGTTGGTGCCTTAATTTGGACACTTTTACTTCCTGAGAACTGTAAACTCATAACTTTTAAAATTTCCCTTTATAAAAGTCATTCCAGTTTCTGTATATTGCATTATCACAGCTAGCAGAAAAATACACATAGTAACCAAAATAAAGCTGGGGTAGCTATACTAGTATCAGATAAAACAGACTTTAAGTGAAAAGTTGTTATAAGAAACAAAGAAGGCCACTACGTATTAATAAAAAGTCAATCCACCAAGAAGAAATAACAATCAAATATTTATGTACTTAACCAAAGTGCTGCAAAATGCACGAGGGAACACTGGCAAAACTGAAGGGAGAAATAAGACACCTTTACTATAATAGTTGGAGACTTCAATACACCACTTTCATCATTAGAGAACATTTAGAAGAACAGTAAGAAACAGAGATCTTGAATAATATAATAAATGACAACACCTAAACAGACATATACAGAACAATGTATACTAAAAAACAGTAGGATACACATTCTTCTCCAGGACAGACCACTTGCTGGGTCACAAAACAAGTCTCAATATATTTAAAAAGTCTGAAATTATAAACACATAATTTATATATGTTTATAAATTATAAAGCATCTTCTCTGATCACAGTGGAATGAAGGTGACATATCAATAACAGACAAGAACTGGAAAATTCACAAATACATGGAAGCTTAATGCACTCTTAAACAATCAGTGGGTCAAACAAGAAATCACAAGGGAAATCAGTAAATATCTTGAGATAAATTAAAATGAGAAGACAGCCTATCAAAATTTATGGGATAGAGTGAAAGCAATGCTGAGAGAGAAATTTATAGCCCTAGATGCCTACATTAAAAAAGAAGAAAGTAGGGATGCACAGGTGGTTCAGTAGTAGACCGCTCACCCACCATGCAGGGGACCTGGGTTCGATTCCTGGCCCCTGTACCACCAACACCACTGCAGCACTCCCCCCACAAAGAAAAAAGACAAAAGAACTAAAATCAAAGACCTAATTGGAGGGCAGGCCACAGTGGCTCAGCAGGCAAGAACGCTTGCCTGCCATGCCCAAGGACCCAGGTTCGATTCCTGGTGCCTGCCCATAAAAAAAAATAAAAAAAAATAAAAAAGACCTAATTGGACACTTGGAAGAAATAGAAAAAGAATGGAAAACGATCTGAAAACAAGCAGAAGAAAGAAATAAACAGCAGAGCAGAAATAAATGAAAGAAAATTAAAAAAAAACAGAATTAACAAAGCCTATCTTTGATAAGATCAACAAAATTGACAAACCTTTAGCTAAACTGACAGTGTGCAAATGAAATTGGAAACGACTCCACAGAAATGAACAGGATTATGAGAAAATACTAGGAATAGCTGTATGCCAACAAATTAAACAACCCTAGATGAAATGGAAGAATACCTAGAAATAAGCAAATTACCCAGACTGACTCTAGGAGAAATAGATCTCAATGGAGCAATTACAAATAAAGAGACTGAATTAGTCACCAAAAATCCTAAAAAAATAAACCAAGGACCAGATGGCTTCACAGCTGCATTCTAACAAGTATTCCAAGAATAATTATTAGCAATCCTACTCAAAGTCTTCTAAAAAGTTAAACAGAAAGGAACACTACCTAATTCATTCTATGAGGCCTACATCACTCTAATACCAAAGCCAGACAGAGATACTACCAGAAAATTCACACTAATTTCTCTAATGAATACAGATGGAAAAATCCTCAACAAAATTTTGGAAAATCAAATTTAACTGCACATTAAAAGAACGATATACCATGATCAAGTGGGATTTATCACAGGTATGTAAGGGTGGTTCAACATAAGAAATCAATTGATATAATAACATTATTATACTAACATTATTATAATAACATTAACAAATCAAAGGGGGAAGTGCATAATCATCTTTATTGATGCAGAAAAACATTTGACAAAATCCAGCATCCTTTCTGGAAAGCTTTTTCACTAAGATCTGGAAAAAGACAAAGATACCCACTGTCATCACTGTTATTCTACATTGTACTAGAAGTTGCAGACATAGCAATTAGGCTAGAAATAAAAGGTATACAAATTGAAAAGGAAGAAGTAAAACTTTCATTATTTGTTGAAAGCATGATCCTATATAGAGAAAATCCCAAAAAATCTACAACAAAGCTACTAAACCTAATAAATTCAGCAAAGTGGGAGGGTGCAAGACCAATACCCCCAAATCAGTAGTGCTTCTAGACACCAGTAGTGAGCAATCTCAGAATAAAATCAAGAAAAATATCCATTTACAACAGTAACTACAAAGTAAGTAAAACTGAATTAACTTAAGCAAGTATATAAAGGACTTACACACCAAAAACTACAAAACACTGCTAAAAGGAATTAAAGAATATCAACAGAAAACTACAAAACAATGCTAAAAGAAATTAAAGAATATCTAAATAAATAGAAGGATATTCCATGTTCATAGATTGGAAGACTAAATTTTGTAAAGATGTCAATTCTACCCAAAACGATATACAAATTCAACACAATCCTAAATTCCAATAGCACTTGTGAAGCTTATGCAGGTAGGGGAGAAGCTTAGCCTAAGAGTTACTTCTGGAGGGCCTCTTTTGTTGCTCAGATGTGGCCTCAGTCTCTCTTAAGCACAATTCGGCAAGTGAAATCATTGCCCTCCCCACTACATGGGACATGATATGCAGGGATGAAAGTCTCCCTGGGAGTGGGGGAGATGCCTCCCAGGGATAAGTAGCCCTGGCACCATGGGATTGACAACTCCATCCTGGCTAAAAGTGGGAAAAGAAGTGTAATTAATAAAGTATCAGTGGCAGAGAGAGTTCAAATAGAGTCGAGAGGCTACTCTGGAGGTTGCTCATACACAAGCTTCAGGTAGACCTTGCTACCTATCATAACTTGTCAGACCCCAACTGAAACCACTCCAGCCAATCCTGAAGAATACCTACAGCAACATATAAGATTCTGTGAGAATAATGTTAGAACACTGAATGAAGCCAGAGTAGAATGAAAGAGGGAGGAAGCCTGGGGAAACAAATGATATCAGAAGGAAAGATATATGATAAAGACTGAGATGGTATAATCTAGGAATACCTAGAGTGTATAATGATAGTGATGAAATGTACAAATTAAAAAATGTTTTTGTTTGAGGAAGAACAAAGGAATGTCAATACCGCAGGGTGCTGAATATAGATGCTAATTAATATTTTAAAACTTTAACTTATGTGTGAGACTAAATCAAAAAATGTTTATTTGGTATAAAATTTATACTTTGACTAGTGAATTTCCTAATATAACTTATGTGGACAGCTTAACTGAGCATCATAAGTACATGGAACCTTGAGTAGGGCATGAGATTTTGTAGGTTTGTCCAGAGTGATGCCTCGATAATTCCCAGAAGGATTTGAACAGTGAATAAAAAAGTATTTGCAGAGTCCCCTTGGGGGAATGGTGAGAAATGGGGAAAATCCAACTTCCCCAAGTGGAGAATTCTTGATATTCTCACAAGCAGTGGGGACAACCAAAGCAATAGGCTGAGCCCCCAATCTTGGGGACTGTTCATATGAAACTTAACCCTGCAAAGGATAGGATAAGCCTACTTAAAACCAGGTCTAAGAGTCACCCCCAAGAGAACCTTTTTTGTTGCTCAGATGTGGCCTCTCTCTCTCAGCCAACATGACAAGCAAACACACTGCCCTCCTCCTGTCTGTATGGGACATGACTCCCAGGGGTGTGGACCTTCCTGGCAACGTGGGACAGAAATCCTAGAATGAGCTGGGACTCAGCACCAAGGGACTGAGAAAACCTTCTCAACCGAAAGGGGGAAGACAGAAATGAGACAAAATAAAGTGTCAATGGCTGAGAGATTCTTAACAGAGTCGACAGGTTATCCTGGAGGTTATTCTTACGCACTAAATAGGTATCACCTTTTTAGTTAAGGTGAAACAGAGAGGCTGGAGGGAACTGCCTGAAAATGTAGAACTGTGTTCCAGTAGTCATTCTTGAAGATGATTGTATAATGATATAGCTTTCGCAATGTGACTTTGTGATTGTGAAAACCTTGTGTCTGATGCTTCTTTTATCTATCTTAGGGACAGGTAAGTAAAACATATGGATTAAAAATAAGTAAATAATAGGGGGAACAAATGTTAAAATAAATTTAGTAGATTGAAATGGTAGTGAGGGGTAAGGAGGATGATATGTATGAATTTTTTTCTGTTTTCTTTTTTTTTCTGAATTGATGCAAATGTTCTAAGAAATGATTATGATGATGAATATACAACTTTGTGATGATACTATATGAGTTAATGTTACAGATTTTTGCACATTAATTTTATATCCTGCCACCTTGCTGAATTTGTTGATTAGCTCAAGTAACTTTACTGTAGTTTTTCAGGATCTTCCAAGTATAGTCTCATATCATCTGTAAATAATGAGAGTTTTACTTCTTCCTTTCCAATTTGGATGCCTTTTATTTCTCTGTCCTGCCTGATTGCTCCAGCTAGAACTTCTAGCACAATGTTAAGTAATAGTGGTGACAGCGGAGATCTTTGTCTTTTACCTGATCTTTGGCAGAAAGCTTTCAGTCTCACCATTGAGTACGATGCTGGCTATGGGTTTTTCATATATTCCCTTTATCATATTGAGGTAGTTACCTTTGATTCCTATCCTTTGGAGTGTTTTTAATAGAAAAGGATGCTGCTGAATTTTGTCAAATGCTTTTTCAGCATCAATTGAGATGATCATGTGATTTTTTCCTTTCGATTTGTTAATGTGCTCTATTACATTAATTGATTTTCTTGTGTTGAACCATCCTTGCATTCCTGGCATAAACCCCACTTGGTCATGGTGTATAATTCCTTTAATGTGCTGTTGGATTCAATTTGCTAGTATTCTATTGAGAATTTTTGCATCTATATTCATTAGAGAGATTGGCCTATAATTTTCCTTTCTTGTAGCATCTTTACCTAGCTTTGGTATTAAAATATTAGCTTCATAAAATTAATTAGGTAGAGTTTCTTTTTCCTGAAGTTTTTGGAAAAGTTTGAGCAGGACTGGTGTTAGCTCTTTCTGGAATGTTTGATAAAATTCCCCTATGAAGCCAACTGGCCCTGGGCTTTTCTTTGTAGGAAGATTTTTGATGACTGATTAAATCTCTTTACTTGGGATTGGTTTATCGAGATCCGCTATTTCTTCCTGAGTCAGTGTAGCTTGTTTGTGTGTCTCCAGGAATTTGTCCATTTCATCTAAGTTGTCTAGTTTGCTGGTATATAGTTGTTCATAGTATCCTTTTATGATTTCTTTTATTTCTTCGGGTTCTGTGGTAACACACTCCTTCTCATTTCTGATTTTGTTCATTTGCATCCTCTCTCTTTTATTCTTTGTCAGTCTTGCTAGTGGCCCATCAATTTTATTGATTTTCTCAAAGAACCAAATTATTGATTCTTTCTATTGTTCTCCCATTCATTTATCTCTGCTTTAATCTTTATTATTTCTCTTCTCCTATTTGCTTTGAAGTTTGTTGTACTTTCTCAAGTTCCTCCAGGTTTGTTGTTAAGTCCTCAATTTTTGCTCTTTCTTATTTTTAAAAATAGCATTTAGGGCAATAAATTTCCCTCAGCACAGCCTTTGCCACATTCCCTAAGTTCTGGTAAGTTGTATTCTCATTTTCATTCATCTCCAGATAGCTTCTGATTTCTGTCAGGTGATTTCTCCTTTGACCCACTGGTTGTTTAAGAGTGTTATTTAATCTCCATATATTTGTGAATGTTCTCGTTCTTTGATGGTTATTGAGATCCAGCTTCATCCCATTGTGATCAGAGGAAGTGCTTTGAATAATCTCAGTATTTTATATATTTATAAAGGCCTGTTTTGTGCCCCAGCATATGATCTATCCTCGAGAATGTTCCATGAGCACTAGAGAAGAATGTATAACCTTGTGCTTTGGGGTGCAATGGCCTATATATGTCTGTTAGGTCTAATTCATTTATGAAGTCATTTAACTTCTCTATTTCCTTGTTGATCTTCTGTCTGGTTGTTCTATTTATAGAGGAGAGTGGTGTATTGAAGTCTTCTACTATTATTGTTGAAACATCTATCGTTCCCTTCAGTTTTGCTAATGTCTGTCTCACGTACTTTGGAGCTCCTTAATTGGGAGCATAAACATTTATGATTGTTATATCTTCTTGGTGAATTGACCCCTTAATTAGTCTTTCCTTGTCTCTTATGTCTTTACATTTAAAGTCTATTTTGTCAGATATTAGTATAGCTACTCATGCTTTCTTCTGGTTACAACTTGCATGGGAAATCTTCTTCCATCCCTTCACTTTCAATCTATTTGCATCCTTGTGTCTAAGATGAGTCTGTTGTAAACAACATATGGCTAGATTATGTTTCTTAATTCATTCTGCCAATCTATACCTTTTGATTGGTAAGTTTTGTCTGTTAACATTCAAAGTTATTACTGAAAATGTGTTTCTTGATTCTACCATCTTATCTTTTTTTATTTTATTCATCAGATCTATATATTCTATTCCCTCTTTCTCTTTGTATTCTTTAAATTACCCTTAGTGGTACTCTTCAATTCTGTGTCCTCCTCCAGACCTCCCTATCCTGTCTTTTTTTTTTAGCCAGCAGAACTCCTTTTAGTATTTCCTTTAGGGCTGGGTCTCTTGTTGACAGATTCTTTCAGGACTACTTCATCTCTGAATACTTTAATCTCTCCCTCAATTTTGAAGGACAGTTTGGCTGGGTACAGAATTCTTGGGTGGAAGTCTTTCTTTTTCAGGATCTTGAACATATCATACCACTGCCTTCTTGCTTCCAGGGAACTGAACTCAAGTCTTGTGTGATTTCGCTTGTATGAAGTAGATTATTTTTCTCTTACCACTTTCAGGATTTTCTGCTTCTCTTCAACATTTGACAAACTAATTAGTATATGCCTTGGGGAAGGCCTATATGGATTTATTCTGTTAGGAGTTCTTTGAGTTTCTTTGACTTGTATACTTACATCCTTTAGGGGTTGGGAAGTTTTCCCCCATTATAGCCTCAACTACTCTTGAGGGAGTACTCAAACTACTCACTTGGAACACCAATGATTTTTATATTTGTGTGCTTTGTTTTGTCTATCATTTCCCTGAGTTCCTATTCCATTTTTTCCATCTTTTTTGCCCTTTGCTTTTTTGAGTCTTCTGAAGTCAATTATCCTGTTCTCCCTATTATCACTTATTCTTTCTTCTGTCTCTTCAAATCTGGTGTTGTATCCCTCTAGTACGTTTTTTATTCGGTCAAGAGCCTTTAATCTCCGTGATACATGCTATTTTTCTATTTATTCTTTCAAATTCCTCTTTATGCTCTTCTACTGTCTTCTTCATCTCCTTTATGTCACTTGCTATCCCACTTATTTTATTAAGTAGAGCTGAATGGACATCTTTGATTAGTTGTTTTACATTTGAAGTCTAATTTGTTGGATATTAGTATAGCCACTCCTGCTCTTTTCTGGTTGTTATTTGCATGAAATATCTTTTCCCAACCTTTCACTTTCAACCTATGTTTATCTTTGGGTCTAAGATGTGTTTCCTGTAGACAGCATATAGAAGGATCCTGTTTTTTAATCCATTCTGCCATTCTATGTCTTTTGATTGGGGAATTCAGTCCATTGACATTTAGTGTTATTACTGTTTGGATAATATTTTCCTCTAACATTTTGCCTTTTGTATTATATATATCATATCTGATTTTCCTTCTTTCTACACTCTTTTCCATATCTCTCTCTTCTGTCTTTTTGTATCTGACTCTAGTGCTCCCTTTAGTATTTCTTGCAGAGCTGGTCTCTTGGTCACAAATTCTTTCAGTGACTTTTTGTCTGAGAATGTTTTAATTTCTCCCTCATTTTTGAAGGATAATTTTGCTGGATATAGGAGTCTTGGTTGGCAGTTTTTCTCTTTTAGTATTTTAAATATATCATCCCACTGTCTTCTAGCTTCCATGGTTTCTGCTGAGAAATCTACACAAAGTCTTATTGGGTTTCCCTTGTATGTAATGGATTGTTTTTCTCTTGCTGCTTTCAAGATCTTCTCTTTCTCTTTGACCTCTGACATTCTAACTAGTAAGTGTCTTGGAGAACGCCTATTTGGGTCTAATCTCTTTGGGGTGCGCTGCACTTCTTGGATCTGTAATTTTAGGTCTTTCATAAGAGTTGGGAAATTTTCAGTGATAATTTCTTCCATTAGTTTTTCTCCTCCTTTTCCCTTCTCTTCTCCTTCTGGGACACCCACAACACGTATATTTGTGCGGTTCATATTGTCCTTGAGTTCCCTGATACCCTGTTCAAAATTTTCCATTCTTTTCCCTATAGTTTCTGTTTCTTTTTGGAATTCAGATGTTCCATCCTCCAAATCACTAATTCTATCTTCTGTCTCTTTAAATCTATCATTGTAGCTATCCATTATTTTTTCTATGTTTGCTACTTTATCCTTCACTTCCATAAGTTCTGCGATTTGTTTTTTCAGTTTTTCTATTTCTTCTTTATGTTCAGCCCATGTCCTCTTCATGTCCTCCCTCAATTTATCGATTTCATTTTTGAAGAGGTTTTCCATTTCTGTTCATATATTCAGCATTAGTTGTCTCAGCTCTTGTGTCTCATTTGAGCTATTGGTTTGTTCCTTTGACTGAGCCATATTCTCCATCTTTTGAGCGTGGACAGTTATCTTCTGCTGCTGGCGTCTGGGCATTTATTCAGATTTCTCTTGGTGTTGGACCCAGCAAGGTTGTAATATTTTTCTGTGAAATCTCTGGGTTCTGTTTTTCTTATCCTGCCCAGTAGGTGGCGCTCGTGGCACACGTTTGTCTGCGGGTCCCATCAGTAAAAGGTGCTGTGGGACCTTAAACTTTGGAAAACTCTCGCCGTCCTGGGGGTTCGCTAGCCGAAGCGGCTTGAGCCGGCCCGGGGTCTGAACGCAGGGAGGGTTGCTGGTCGCCGCAGCCAGGGAAAGAGCCCGTCCGAATTTCCTAGTCGGCCCTGGGCAACAAGCGTGGCGGGAGGGCGCCAGCGGCAGCGGCCCGCCCGAGAGAGTGCACGTTCCCCGGGAGTCACGGGGTCACCGTTCTCCGCGGCCTGGGGGTTTCCGATCCAATTCTCTCAGTTGGTCCGGGGGCTGCGCGTGGTGTGGGCGCCAGTCGCCTTGGTTTCAGGGGACCACCTCTCCAATTCTCCCAGCCGGCCCGGGAAGGGGGAAGGGAGTAACTCCGGCCGCTTGCCACCCCGCCCGGTAAGGCCCGCGCGCCTCGGCGATCTCACCCGAGCTGCTTCTCTCAGCCAGCCAGCCGTTCCAGGATGGGGTACGCTGTCTTTTTTATCTCTGTTGTGACTTTGGGCGCTTTCTGTATCGTTTCTACTCCCCTAGTAGGTGTCCTGGAGAAGAAACTAAGATCCGCGCGTCTTACTAAGCCGCCATCTTCCAGGAAGTCCTGATTAGTTGTTCCAGCATCTGTGTCTTCTCAGGTGTTTTAATTTGGTCATTAGGCAGGGCTACATCTGTCTGCATTGCGATATGCTTAGTGATCGTCTGCCGTCTTTTTGGCATGTAAATATCTTACTTGATTTACTTGGGGAATTGAATTCTTTCAGTAGTCTTAGGCCTGTGCTTGCAGGATGGTTGTACAGCAGGGAGCAGGGCACAGGGTGGGTACTCAGTGTGGTGATTTGTTTCAGGACAGGTATAGGTGCAGGTTGGGGATGTTATGCTGATGCTTGTGAACGTGGGTGCCCAGTGGCCAGGGAGGATGTAGCTGCGTGGGTGACCAGTCTGAGGGTGCAACCCTGGGGTGCGCTGGTTAAGGCACGGGGCCCTTTGTGCACATGCATAGAGCTGTGGCAGCAGGTTGGCATTATGCCTTTGTGGATTGGGGGTAGATGTGACCCAGCTACGCAGGATAGCACTTTCTCAGAGCTGGGAAATGCAGCTGAGCGCCATGAGCATGTGCAGTTCTAGGACTGATGTAAAGTGTGGTTCCCAGAGCCCAATGACTGGGGGCCTGTGTGCATGTGTCAGCCTGGGAATGCCATAAACAGATGCACAGAGCTCAGGCGGGGTGGAGTGATGCTGTGTGACACTATGGGGGTGGAGACAAGGGTAGTGTAGGTATGGAGGTTAGTGCCTGCAGCCTTTATGTGCTGGCAACAGCCTGCAGGGAACAGGGAGGGGGGAGGCTGTGCTCAGGAGGGGTGCACTGGGGGTATACTGGGGGGGGGGTGCCTGGAGTGCAGCGAATGGGAGTGGGTGACAGGGTTTGGCTGCATGGCATGTGAGTGTGGGGTGAGTTACGAGTCACAGGGCTGCAGTAGTGAGGGTAGTGCACGAAGGAACATGGCCTGGCTTACTTCCTAGTCCCAGGCTCAGGTCCATGCACTCCTGCAGGCTCCGTGGCTCCATGCCAGGCTCCAGCTTTCTGCCTCTCAGTTCCTCAGCCTCTGCAAATAGGGCTGCCACCTGTGGTGCAGAAGGCTCTGCCAGGCCAGCCACACTCCCGAATCACCACCTCAGTCACCCTCCTGTCCCTTCTCTCCACCATCACTTTTGATCTTTCTTTTATTGTTTAGGAGTATTTGGGCTATGATCATTCTAACTTTTTCATGTTGGAAGGGGCGGTCAATAATATAGGGTAGGGGAATGGAAGTAGCTGAGGTTCTGGAAAGGCTGGGCTCTCTAGGTTTCAGGACTTAAATGGTCCAGAGAACCATCTGAAGGTGTAGGTTTCTGGAATGTGAGCCTACTGCAAGGAACCTTTGTACAATCTTATATATTGCCCTAGATATTCTTTTGGATTGGCTGGAATGGTTTTGGCTGGAGTTTGTAAGCTATGATAAATAGCAATGTCTAACCGAAGCTTGTATAAGAATGACCTCAAGAGCAGCATACTGACTCTATTTGAAATCTCTAGCTTGTTACACTTCTCTTCCCCCTTTTGGTCAGGATGGCATTGTTGATCTCATGGTGCCAGGGCCAGACACATCCCTGGGAGTCATCTCACACGCCACCAAGGAGACTTTCACCCCTGGATGTCATGTCCCATGCAGGGGGGGAGGGCAATGATTTCGCTTGCAGAGTTGGGCTTAGAGAGAGTGAGGTCACATTTGAGCAACAAAAGAGGTCCTCCAGAAGTAACTCTCAGGCATACCTATAGGTAGGCTAAGCTTCTCCACTATATACATAAGTTTCACAAGAGCAAGCCTCAAGATCAAAGGCTTGACCTATTGTTTTGGTTGTCCCTAATGTTTGACACAGTATCAGGGGTTTCCCTGGTGGTAAAGTTTAATAGTTCTATATTTTTTCTCCCATCCCTCAAGGGACTTTGCCAATACTTTTTGATTATCTGCTTAGTACACTCTGGGCATTACATTAAGCTATACGGGATTAAAGGTTCTCATCTTATTCTGGCCTCCCTGTGTTTCGAATGTTTAAATGAGCTATGCAGACAGGTTGAGTTAGATTATGTGCTACAGAAAATTTTTACTTTTATTTTTATACTAATTACTGTTTTTTGAGTAATGGAAATGTTTAAAAATCAACTGTGATGATGAATGCACAACTATATGATGATACTGTGAACTACCAATTGTATACTTTAGATTATGGTATGTGAATATATCTCAATAAATTTTTTTAAAAAAAATAGGCAAAATACGTTGAACATACATTTCTCCAAAGAGGATATACAATGGCAAAAAAGGATATGAAATGATGCTCTTCATTAGCTATTAGTGAAATGCAAAGCGAGACCGCAACACCATTTCACACCCACTAGAATGCCTACTATCTAAAAAAAAAAAACAATAACAAAAACCCCACAAAATTACAAATGTTGGAGAGGATGTGGAGAAACAGAAACACTCATTTGTTGTTGATGGAAATGTAAAATGGTGCAGCTGCTGTGGAAGACAGTTTGGCAGTTCCTCAGAAAGTTAGGTGTAGAATTATCATATGACCCATCGATCCCTCTCCTAGGTATATATCCGAAAGATTTGAAAGTCAGTTCTCAAGTATTTGCACACCAATGTTCACTGTAGCATTATTCACAATTGACAAAAGGTGGAAGCAACCCAAGTGTCCATCAACCAATGAATAATGGAAAAATAAAATGTGGTATATAATACAACAGAATGTTATCCAGTTATAAAGAAGAATGAAGTTCTGATATATGTATCAACATGGTTGAACCCTGAAGACATCATGTTCTGTGAAGTAAGACAGGCACAAAAGGACAAATATTGTCTGATCTCAATGCTATGAACTAATTAGAATAAGCAAATTCTTAGAATCAGGATCTAAAATTTAGGTTACCAAGAGAATAAGGAGTTAATGCTTAACTTGTACAGATTTTCTATTTGGGTTGATTGTAAAGCCTTGGTAATGGATGGTATTGATAGCACAACATTCTGAAAGTAATTAACAGCACTGAATAATATATGTGAATGTGATTAAACGGAGAAATTTCAGGTAGCATATATGTTATTAGAATAAACATTATGTTGTATAGTCCTATGTTTGTACAACAAAAAAAGGGAATCTTATTGCAAATAATTCTAAACACTTTTGTAAATGTTCTTTCATCAACTGTATCAAATTAAGAACACTAATGCAAGGTTTTAATAATAGGGTGGTATATGGGAATTATATTTTATGCATGATTTTTCTGTAAATACACAACTTCTCTAATTAAAACAATAATAAAAAGTGAGTAAGAAGAAATCAGCTCAAATTTTAAATTCTTAAAAGCCAAGTATGAGAGAGAAATGGGTTGAAGTGCTAGTATCCTCAGATACAAGGAGATCACTCACTTGAAAGGCTTTTTCCACAGGCCTCTAACCAGGTCCAAGAAGGAGATGATAAGCTTCTACAGGGGATAGGCACAGAGCCCCAGGTACTTTCTACACATTTCTCTCAAGAGGCAAAAGCATTAAGCACTGGGGAGTACACAGCATATCTCTCATCCCCAGAAGAAAGGCAAAGTTCCATTACTGCTGGGGGGAAAGGTGGAAGTCAAAATCCTGTGCCCCTGAAGAAGGGACAGGCGACTGTCTTGGCTTTGAGCTCAGTATCCTGCACCTATATAGACCAAGAAGAGGTCTGCTACTGTGAGGGGAGGGGTAGGTAACTCTCCCACAGAACAGCAACCACAGATAAAAAAGGCATTTGCCATGGAGAGGAGGGAAAAGCATGCTGAGAAAACCGACTTTTGCCACTCAGTATTAGTAGCAGAGGTCCTAGATAGTGCAGTAAGGCTAAGGGAAGAAACAACATAAAAGGAATAACATTGGAGAGAAAGAAGTAAAGTGTTTTCTATTTGTAGATGACTTGATTGTTTATGTAGAAACCCTAAGAACCCAGAAAACTCCTAGAGTTAACGAGTTAGTAAGGTCACAAGACTTGGTTAATATACAAAAATAATTACATTTTTATAAACTATATTGAAGCAAAAAAAATAAGGAAATGAAATTAATTCCATTGACAATCTTTTTTTTTGATATGCTGTATGGGGTTACATTTCATTATTTTTCTATGTGAGTATTTATTACTATAGCACCATTTGTTGAATTTTTGTTTGTTTCTTTGTTTAGCTTGCTTGTTGGTTTTTTGGGGAAGTGCATGGACCGGGAATCTAATCGGGGTCTCCTCTACAACAAGCGAGAATTCTACCACTGAACTACTCTTGCGTAGTTTTTAAAAGCATAAAATATTTATTAATAAGTTTTACAAAATCCTCGTTAAGATCACTATGCTGAAAACCATGTAACACTGCTGAGTAAAGTTAAAAGGCTTAAATACACGGAGAGACATATGGTCATGGATTGAATTTTGTAGTTCAAATACAGCCTAATTGGATTCCCAATCATAATTCCACAGGCTTTACTGTAGAAATGGAAAACAAGAGTAGGGTTTTTGCTATTTAAAAATATATATATTTACATTGCAAAGATTTTCAGTTTAATGCTCTTATTGGGGTGGTAAACTTCTTCTGCAAAAGGCCGGATAGCAAATATTTCAGGCTTCGTGGGTCAGGGTCTATTGAAGCTGTTCAGCTCTACCATGGGAGTGGAAAAGAAGTCATCAACAGTACCTACAAGAATGAGTGTGACTGTGCTGCAGTAAAACTTTATTTACAACAGACCAGGCCTTGGCCTTGCAGACTTCTGTTCTAGATAATAATGGGATTTTACCTTCAAACAGGTCATCAAATGTCATGATTATGAGTTATTTTGGGGATAAAATCTAATTTTATTCGGTTATTTTTAAATTCCTTAACTTGAAGGTTTTCTATTAAATTACTAATCTACTTGTAACTCCAGTAATGAAAAAAATATACCCTGCATTTTTCTCCCAGTGTTAGTCTGTACTGATATTCTTGTCGAATGTTAATTGCCATAGTGTTGTAATAAGAATGGTCTACATTTGACTATATCTCTGTGATTATTTCCAAGGAGGAAAGACAGAAATAATTTGTTTAATTATCCAAAAGTTGAAGGGTTTCTACAAAAAGGAAACCTAAGTCTGTATGCTTAAATAATGTCCTTGATATAAATTAAATATTACATAAGTATTACTTTAAACTGCTATATCATCAATGTAAAAGGGTTATACTTATCAGAGAGGTCAGTACAGATATGTTTTCACAAATACAATAGCCAAGATTCCAATTACCTCCTGGGAATTTTCAGGCTGTGATGAAAGCAACTGAAGTAAGTCTTCCAGAGAGGAAGATGTGTCTGTCCCATTTAGATGTCTCTGTAGAAAAACAGAAATGATGCATCATTCCTTGATAAATTAAAAGACTGAAATGGTTACCTGGGGCTTTATATTGAATCTTTAAAAGCTAACCAGGTCTTATTTCCAGGCTGGATTTTTATTTCCATTTTTAACTCTGTTGGTTAGAGGTTTTGCATTTTATTTCACTTCTTTTAGGACTCTTTAATATTGTTAAGATGCATAAAGTCCAAAGGGTATCTCTATCTTCTCCTCACCTAAAAAACAAAGAAATTTAACTCCAAAGTCCTTCTCCCCCCAATCCTGCCCTAACCAACCACCATATAATTTCTGGGTAGTATTTTTAATCCCACCTTATTTTTTGTCCTTCCACTGCTGCCCCTCCCAATTACTTACAAAATTATGTAATTTTTACAGTCAATACTTACCTAGATCTAAGCAAAAGATTTTACCAACTTCTTTACTCATCACTGCTTCTTTTATTTTCAGTTACTTTTATATTTATTTCTATTGGGTTTTTTGTTTATATTGTTAAAATAATATAGCACATACAATTTTGTGTCAAGTTTAACATTCATATTGTATTCTAAGCACTGTTATTGCAAATTTTTCATGACTTTCATTTTTTTTGTTTGTTTTTTGGAATTTCACTGACACATATTCACACACCATACATACAAATCATCCAAAGCATACAATCACTGGCTCCCAGTATCATCACATGGTTGTGCATACATCCCCGTAATTAATTTTAGAACATTTTCATTACTCCAGAAAAGAAATAAAAATTAAAAAGTAACCCCAACTCCTCCCATTCCCCTATTTCCCCCTATTAGTAAACCCATAGTATGGTGTGGTTCATTTGTTACTGTTGATGAAAGAATATTAAAATATTACTGTTAACTATAGCTGTAGTTGCAATAGGTACATTTTCCCCATATACCTCTCCATTATAACTCCTTGTAGTTGTGTAGAACAATTTATTCTAGTTCATGAAAGAACTGTTTAATAAAGATTCACTGCATTATACATTCCATTCATCATTGCTTCTTATATCTCACTCCTGCCTTCAGGGTTTAGCGGCTTTCTTGTTGAAAAAACTTTCAGTGGTTTTGGTTAGGGAAGGAATATGAGTAGTAAACTCTCCTTAACTTTTTGAAACCTGTAATTATTTTTATTTTATCTTCAAGCTCAAATTATAGTTTAGATGATAACAACATAAAGTCTACTGTTTTCCCTCAGGACTGTGTCTTCTGGCGTTTATTACTATTGATAAGTCTGCTATCAGTTTGGTTTTTATTAATAGCTGATCTTTTCTTTTCCTCTGGTAATTTTCAAGATTTTTGTTCTTTAGTCTGCTGTTCTGCAATTCCACTTTGATATGTCTGGGGCTTAATTTTCTTTGCTTTATTCTCTTGAGACTGTGTGTGTTTTTAATCTGAGGACTTACCTTTATTTAGATGTTTTACCTAGATTTTGTGCTTAGTGAAAATGGTATATTTACAACTTTAACAAACATATATTTATTCATAACTGCTTCTTTTTTTCAGTCACTTTAATATTTATTTCTATTGGTTTTTTTTGTTTACATTGTTATGTTGTTTATATTTAAATAAACATCTAAATATAGTGTGCTAAGTCTTTATGAGAAAGATTATAAAATTTTACTGAATGACCATGTTCAAGGATGGAGAGTTTGATATTCATGGCTCTGGAGAACAGGCAATCCAACTGGTTTATACAGAGAGGTGCTTTCCATGTGATTTTAGATGGCTCATGGGCACTTGGGGTGTGACAGACATTCAGGTGGGACAGTTCATGGTTCACACTGGCAGACTGCTTCCTCTGCCATTGGGCAGGGGACTTGTGTGGTGAACTGTCCCTTCTGCCTCTCGGAAAGCTGATGCTCTTCTCTGCCCCACCAGCCAGAGACAGCCACTGTTGTGATTTCTTCTTGTTCTGGAACTTCATATAATAGAGCCATATGTACTATTTTGTGGCTGGCTTCTTCCAATGTTTTAGTTTCCTTGGCTGCTTAAGCAAGTACCATGAAATGGGTTGGCTTAAATAATGGAAATTTATTAGCTTACAGTTTTGAGATTTAAAAAAAAAAAGTCCAAATCAAGGTGTCATCAAGGTAGTACATTCTCCATGAAGACTGGCGTTCTGGAGCAGTCTGCCAGTGGTCCTTGGTTCTTAGCTTGTCACATGGCTGCATCTCCTGGTCTCTCCTTTCTCATCCAGTTCTACTGATTTTTTTCCTATGGCTTTCTCTCTCTCTCTCTCTGAATTTCATTCTGCTTATAAAGGACTCCAGTAATAGGATTAAGACCCTTCCTAATTGGACTGGACCATACCTTCACAGAAGTAGCCTCATAAAACGGTCTTCCTTACAGTGGATCCACAACCACGGAATGGGTTAAGAACATGCTCTTCTCTGCACACACAGCTCCAAATAACCACATCAGCACAATGCATGCTTTCGTGCTGCTGCACACAGATCAGTGGTGCATTCCTTCTCACTGTGCGTCTTACTCCATCGTACACACACAGCACTTTATCTGTTCTCCTCCTGTGGCCACTTAGGTTTTTTCCAAGTTTTGGCTATACAGCAACTGTAAATGTGCTTGTACAAGTCTTTTTACGGCTTTATGTTTTCATTTCCCTTGGGTAAATGACTAGGGTGGAACTGCTAGGTCATAAGGTAGGTATATGCTTGGCTTTTTAAGAAACTGTCATCCTTCTTCCTAAAGTGACTATACCAATTTGAGGCCTCATGTTTAATTCTGGAAATCTTCTGCCACAAATTCTTCGAATATTGATTCTCCTACTAGAAATAATTTAGACAAGCTTCCAGGAAGATGGTAGAGTAAGGTAGGCTGGGTTCACCCATGCTCCATGAAACAACTAGAGAGGGAACAGAAAAAACGACCGGGACTACAGTTTCAAGGTGTGAGTGATTGTAAAGGGTCTTCTACATTCCAGAGGAAGGTCCTGGATGAAAGAAGCAGGGATATCAGGACAGGTAGAACAGGGTGATGCTGTTTAGTCATGACCCTACAAAGGACAGATGTCAGTGCAAGGGAAAATGTGGGTCTGATAGAGCAAATCGAACTTCTGCTCCACCCTACCCAAGCACCTAGCTTGGGAGACCTTCCTGAAGAGCTCTGAAGCCAGTATCACCCATGGCAAGCATAGAGGCATGTCTAGCCACCTAAAGTGTAAAGCTGCCCCACTGTGCACTGAGATCAATCTTCCTGCTGGGCGCCACAAATAGCTGTCCCATAGGGCTCACCTGTGTGCCAGCAGCTGTGACCAGCAACTCCACGGGGTGCTGTGATCAGCTACCCAGTCCCATGGGCCAGGAACAGCCACTACGCTGTGCACGCCATCTTGCTCAGCCAGCTGCCACAGTCAGGGAAAGGCAGGCCTAGGGGGAAGAGGTAGCTCAAGATTGCCAAATACTGGGGCAAAGTGGCAGTCTGGCAAACTCCCTCCCTACCTAAGTTCCCCCCACCTCGTTTGTGGGCATGAGTCTGAGTTCATTCCCAATATAAATCAAAGTCTTATTCTGGTTTCAGGGCCTACTATTGCTGAGGTGTTTTTTGTTTTTGTTTTTTTGGGGGGTGGTACATGGGCTGGGAGTCAAGCCTTTGTCTCCCACATGGCAGGCAGGCATTCTGCCACAGAACTACCCAGGCACCCTGCACATGCACCCATGCCTAGCTTTTAAAAGACCCTCAAGTAGAACTGCATCCCTTCCATGAAAACTGGGCAATGGTTTAGCAGGGAATTACTGACATACCAAGTGCAAAAGGAGATCTTCAGCATATACCCAACCAAAAACAAAACCTTAGACAAGTGAAATAACTTTATTAAGATAATCAAATGCCCTAGATGCAACAAAAAATCACAAAGTTCATGAAGATTCAGGCAGACGTGACTCAGCCAAATAACCAAATTAAATTGCCAGAGGTGACACAAAATTTGGAACAACTAATCAAAGATCTTCATGATGGCATAAAGGATAGCAGAAGAAAATGGAAGAGCATAAACATGAATTTGAAGAAATAAATAGAAAAATAGCAGCTCTCATAGAGAAGAAAGATACTGTAGACCAAATCAGAAATATACTAGAAAAACACAATAGCAAATTCAAAGAAGTAGAAGGACGACTAAGTGAGCCAGAAGATAGGACAACTGAATTCAAGTGCACAAAAAGGCAAATGGCAAGAAACATGAAAGAAATGGAACACTTCAGAGAAATGATGGACAATGCGAAGCACACAAATGGAAGAATCATATCAGTGCCCCAGAAGAAGAAGAGAAGAGTAAAGGACTAGAAAGGTTAGTTGAAGAGATAATGGAGGAAAACTTCCCAACCCTTATAAAAGACATAAATATACACATCAAAGAAGCACAACGAACCCTAAATACAATAAAATCAAACAGGCCTACTCCAAGACACATATTAATCTGACTGTCAAATGAAGCAGAAAATTTTTAAAGCAGCAAGAGAAAACCAATTCACTACACTCAAGGGAAACCACATAAGACTGAGTTTGGACTACTCAGCAGGCATGATGGAGGCAAGGAAGCGCTGATATGATATATTCAAGATCCTGAACAAGAAAGATATCCAGCCATTAATTCTTTATCCACTTAAGTTGTCCTTAAATCTGAAGAAGACCCCAACCAAAACCATTCCTGCTAATCCTAATTCCTAGAGCATTACATAAGATTCTACAAAGGTTCCATGCAAGAGGGTAACTTTCCAGAAACCTACAACCTACAGATGGGTCCCTGGTACACATAAGTCCTGAAACCTAGCCCAGCCTCTCCAGAACATCAGTTAGTTCCATCTCCCTACCCCATATTAGTGACAGCCCCTTCCAACATGAAAAAAGTTAGAATGGCCATAGCCCAAATACCCCTAAAGAGTGAGATAGAAAGATCAAAGATGATGGTGGAGTTATACAGAGAAGGTAGAGTTTAACAAATGAGTATAACTGCTGAATCATTATATAAATATTTCTTCTAGTCTCCAGTATCTTAGAGCAGCTAGTACTAAAAACCTAAAATTGTGGAATTGTAACCTATATCAAACTGTAAAATCTGTTCTACACACTAATTGTGGCTTTGTACTTTGAAATTTATTGCTTTTTTGTATATACGTTATTTTTCACAAAAAAAGAAAAAAGTCAACTGTGATGATAAAAGAATATTTATTCCTTCTACCCTCCAGTGTCTGGAACAGCTAGAAGGAAAAATGTGAGATGATGGTATGGTAGCCCATGACAAACTCTGGGATCTGTCCTGTAACTATTTGTTGAAAAGTGCTTTGAAAACTATTGCTTTTTTTTTGCTTTGTATATATATTATACAATTTAAAAAGTTTAAAAAAAATCTGAAGGGGAGATTAAAATCTTCTCAGAGAAGCAAAGGCTCAGAGATTTTGTCAACAAGAGACCTGACCAACAAGAAATAAAAAGGAAGTCCTATTAGCTGAAAAAGAAAAAAAGACCAAAGGGAAATCTAGAGGAGGACACAGAATTGAAGAGTACCAGTAAAGGTAATTTAAAAGACAAAAAGAGACAGAGGGAAAAGAATATACAGATTTGACAAATAAAAACTAAAGGATAAGGTGACAGATTCAGGAACTTCTTTTACAGTAAAATATATATTTTTTTATTAATTAACGGAAAAAAAGAAATTAACCCAACATTTAGAAATCATACCATTCTACATATGCAGTCAGTAATTCTTAACATCATCACATAGATGCATGATCATCGTTTCTTAGTACATTTGCATCGGTTTAGAAGAATTAGCAACACAACAGAAAAAAATATAGAATGTTAATATAGAGAAAAAAATAAAAGTAATAATAATAGTAAAAAAAAAAAAAAAGACAAACAACCAGACAGACAAAAACAAAAACAAACAAACAAACAAAAAACAAAAAACCTATAGCTCAGATGCAGCTTCATTCAGTGTTTTAACATGATTACTTTACAATTAGGTATTATTGTGCTGTCCATTTTTGAGTTTTTGTATCTAGTCCTGTTGCACAGTCTGTATCCCTTCAGCTCCAATTATCCATTATCTTACCCTGTTTCTAACTCCTGCTGGTCTCTGTTACCAATGACATATTCCAAGTTTATTCTCGAATGTCGGTTCACATCAGTGGGACCATACAGTATTTGTCCTTTAGTTTTTGGCTAGACTCACTCAGCATAATGTTCTCTAGGTCCATCCATGTTATTACATGCTTCATAAGTTCATCCTGTCTTAAAGCTGCATAATATTCCATCGTATGTATATACCACAGTTTGTTTAGCCATTCTTCTGTTGATGGACATTTTGGCTGTTTCCATCTCTTTGCAATTGTAAATAACGCTGCTATAAACATTGGTGTGCAAATGTGCGTTTGTGTCTTTGCCCTTAAGTCCTTTGAGTAGATTCCCAGCAATGGTATTGCTGGGCCGTATGGCAATTCTATATTCAGCTTTTTGAGGAACCGCCAAACTGCCTTCCACAGTAGTTGCACCATTTGACATTCCCACCAACAGTGGATAAGTGTGCCTCTTTCTCCGCATCCTCTCCAGCACTTGTCATTTTCTGTTTTGTTGATAATGGCCATTCTGGTGGGTGTGAGATGATATCTCATTGTGGTTTTGATTTGCATTTCTCTAATGGCCAGGAACATTGAGCATCTCTTCATGTGCCTTTGGCCATTTGTATTTCCTCTTCTGATAGGTGTCTGTTCAAGTCTTTTTCCCATTTTGTAATTGGGTTGGCTGTCTTTTTGTTGTTGAGTTGAACAATCTCTTTATAAATTCTGGATACTAGACCTTTATCTCATATGTCATTTCCAAATATTGTCTCCCATTGTGTAGGCTGTCTTTCTACTTTCTTGATGAAGTTCTTTGATGCACAAAAGTGTTTAATTTTGAGGAGCTCCCATTTATTTATTTCCTTCTTCAGTGTTCTTGCTTTAGGTTTAAGGTCCATAAAACCGCCTCCAATTGTAAGTTTCATAAGATATCTCCCTACATTTTCCTCTAACTGTTTTGTGTTCTTAGACCTAATGTTTAGATCTTTGATCCATTTTGAGTTAACTTTTGTATAGGGTGTGAGATATGGGTCTTCTTTCGTTCTTTTGCATATGGATATCCAGTTCTCTAGGCACCATTTATTGAAGAGACTGTTCTGTCCCAGGTGAGTTGGCTTGACTTCCTTATCAAAGATCAAATGTCCATAGATGAGAGGGTCTATATCTGAGCACTCTATTTGATTCCATTGGTCGATATATCTATCTTTATGCCAATACCATGCTGTTTTGACCACTGTGGCTTCATAATATGCCTTAAAGTCAGGCAGCGCAAGACCTCCAGCTTCGTTTTTTTTCCTCAAGATGTTTTTAGCAATTCGGGGCACCCTGCCCTTCCAGATAAATTTGCTTATTGGTTTTTCTATTTCTGAAAAATCAGTTGTTGGGATTTTGATTGGTATTGCATTGAATCTGTAAATCAATTTAGGTAGGATTGACATCTTAACTATATTTAGTCTTCCAATCCATGAACACGGTATGCCCTTCCATCTATTTAGGTCTTCTGTGATTTAACAGTTTTTTTGTAGTTTTCTTTATATAGGTTTTTTGTCTCTTTAGTTAAATTTATTCCTAGGTATTTTATTCTTTTAGTTGCAATTGTAAATGGGATTCGTTTCTTGATTTCCCCCACCGCTTGTTCATTGCTAGTGTATAGAAATGCTACAGATTTTTGAATGTTGATCTTGTAACCTGCTACTTTGCTGTACTCATTTATTAGCTCTAGTAGTTTTGTTGTGGATTTTTCCAGGTTTTCGACGTATAGTATCATATCGTCTGCAAACAGTGATAGTTTTACTTCTTCCTTTCCTATTTTGATGCCTTGTATTTCTTTTTCTTGTCTAATTGCTCTGGCTAGAACCTCCAACACGATGTTGAATAATAGTGGTGGTAGTGGACATCCTTGTCTTGTTCCTGATCTTAGGGGGAAAGTTTTCAATTTTTCCCCATTGAGGATGATATTAGCTGTGGGTTTTTCATATATTCCCTCTATCATTTTAAGGAATTTCCCTTGTATTCCTATCTTTTGAAGTGTTTTCAACAGGAAAGGATGTTGAATCTTGTCAAATGCCTTCTCTGCATCAATTGAGATGATCATGTGATTTTCTGCTTTAATTTGTTGATATGATGTATTACATTAATTGATTTTCTTATGTTGAACCATCCTTGCATACCTGGGATGAATCCTACTTGGTCATGATGTATAATTCTTTTAATGTGTTGTTGGATATGATTTGCTAGAATTTTATTGAGGATTTTTGCATCTATATTCATTAGAGAGATTGGTCTGTAGTTTTCTTTTTTTGTAATATCTTTGCCTGGTTTTGGTATGAGGGTGATGTTGGCTTCATAGAATGAATTAGGTAGTTTTCCCTCCACTTCGATTTTTTTGAAGAGTTTGAGGAGAGTTGGTACTAATTCTTTCTGGAATGTTTGATAGAATTCACATGTGAAGCTGTCTGGTCCTGGACTTTTCTTTTTAGGGAGCTTTTGAAAGACTAATTCAATCTCTTTACTTGTGATTGGTTTGTTGAGGTCATCTATTTCTTCTTGAGTCAAAGTTGGTTGTTCATGTCTTTCCAGGAACCTGTCCATTTCATCTAAAGTAAAATATTTTTGTTATCATCACAATCAACTTTTTTTTTCTTGACACATCTTAGAGACAAGGGCAATTAAATTGAAAATGAAACAATACTAAAAGATGTTTTAATGCAAGCTGTAACCAAAAGAAGGCAGGAGTAGCTATACTAATATCAGATAAAACAGAGTTTAAATGTAAAGATATCATAAGAGACCAAGAAGGATACTACATATTAAGAAAAGGGCAATTCACCAAGAAGAAATAACAATCATGAATGTCTATGTTCCCAATCAAGGAGCTCCAAAGTACAGGAGGCAAACGATGGTAAAACTCAGGGAGCTATAGAAGTTTCAACAACAGTGGGAGATTTCAACATACCACTCTCCACTACAGATACAACAACCAGACAGAGGATCAACAAGGAAATAAAGAACTTAATGTGATAAATGAATCAGACCTGGTAGACAAATATAGATTGTTACATCCCCAAAACAATATTTTTCTCTAGTGTTCATGGAACATTCTCCAGGATGGATCATATGTTAGGCATAAACAGGTCATTATAAACTAATAAGATTGAAATAATCCAAAGCACTTTCTCTGATCACAACAAAATGAAGCTGGAAATTAATAATAACCAAAGAACCAGAACTTTTGCAAAAATATGGAGATTAAACACACATAAAAAACTCAGTGGATCAAAGAAGAAATTGCTACAGAAATCAGTAAATATCTGGAGTCAAATGAAAATGAGAATACAACATATCTCAATTTATGATATGCAGCAAAGGCAGTGCTGAGAGGGAGATTGATTGTCCTAAATGCCTATATTAAAAACAAAAACGAGCAAAAACTGAAGACTTAACTGCTCACCTGGAGAATTAGAGACAGAACAGCAAACTAACCCCAGAGCAAATAAAAGAAGAGAAATAATAAGAATCAAAGCAGAAATAAATGAACTTGAGAACAACAACAACAAAAACAGAAATAATCAACAAAACCAAAGCTTGATTCTTTGAGAAAATAATAAAATAGATCGATTCCTAGGTAAACTGCCAAAGAAAGCAAGAGAGAGAACACAAATAAAATCAGAAATGAGACAAGGGTCATTACCATGCATCCGAAGGAAATTTAAAAAATCATAAGTGAATACTATGAATTACTATACACCAACAAACAAGACAACTTAGATGAAATGGACAAATTCATAGACATACATGAACTACTTATACTGACTCAAGAATAGAAGATCTCAACAAACCAGTTATAAGTAAAAAGACTCAATCAGTCATCAAAAATCTTCCTACAAAGAAAAGCCAGGACCAGAGGGCTTCACAGGGGAATTTTATCGGACATTTCAAAAAGAACTAAAACCAATTTTGCTCAAATTCTTCCAAAAAATTGAGAAAAAGGGAAGGCTATCTAACTCATTTTATGAAGCCAACATCACTCTAATACCAAAACCCAGTAAGGACACAACAAGAAAGAAAACTACAATTTCTGTAATGATTATAGATGCAAAATTCTCAACAAAATACTAGCAAATCAAATCCAACAAGGCATAAGAATTATTCATGATGACCAAGTGAGGTTTATACCAGGAACACAAGGGTAGTTCAACACAAAAAAATTAGTCAATGTAAATATAACATTTTAACAAACTGAAACAGAAAAATCACATGATTATATCAATTGATACTGAAAATGCACTTGACAAATTCAGCATCCTTTCCTGGGGAAAAAAAAACACTTTAAAAGTTAGGAATCAAACAAAACTTTGTCAATATCATAAAGGGCATATATGAAAAATCCGTAGCCAGCATTATACTTAATGGTGATTAAGGTTGGGAACAAGACAAGGATGTCCACTGTCATCACTATTACTCAACACAGAAGTCCCAGTTAGAGTGATCAGCCAGGAAAGGAAGAAGTAACCTTTCATTATTTGCAGATGACATGATCCTATTACTTAGAAAATCCTGAGAAATCTACAACAAAGCTACTTGAACTAATTAATAAACAAATTCAGCAAAATGGCGGGATACAAGATCAATGTACAAAAATCAGTAACATTTAATACACAAGTAATGACCTGAGGTGACAATTAAGGAAACATTGCTATTCAAAATAGCTATCAAAAGAATCAAGTATCTAGGAAAAAGCTTAATCAAGTATCTAGAATTGTGCACAGAATAGTACAAAACACTGCGAAAAGGAATAAAATGACCTAAATGGAAAAACATTCTGTACACATGGATAGGAAAGTTGAATTTCATTAAGATGCCAATTGTAAACAAACTGATCTGCAAATTTAATGCAATACCAATCAAAATTCCAACAATCCACTTTGAAAACTTGGAAAAGCTAGTAATCAAATTTATTTCAAAGGGAGAGAGAGATCTTGAATAGCTAAAGACATCCTAAAAAAGAGGAGAAAAGTGGGAGGACTAACACTTTCTGACTTTAGGGTTTACTATAAAGCCACAGTGGTCAAAACTGCATGCTACTGGCACAAAGACAGAAGTACTGACCAACAGAATTGAATCGACAGTGCAGAGATAGACCACCAAATCAACGGTTAACTAATCTTTGATAAGGCCCCCAAATCCACTGAATTGGGACAGAATAGTCTTTTCAATAAATAGGCAAGGGAGAACTAGATATCAATAAACAAAAGAATGAAAGAGGATCCCTACCTCACATCCTATTCAAAAATTAATTTAGGGGATGTAAAGATAGTTTAGTAGAGTTCTCACCTGCCATGCGGGAGACCTGGGTTTGATTCCTGGCTCATGTACTTCCCTCTGACCACCCCAACCCCCCACAAGATTCAAAATGTAAGAGCCGGTACCTGAAAACATCTTTAGGACCTAAGATGATGCTGCTCCTTGAACTTTATACCCAAAGCACATAGCAACAAAAGGAAAACCAGATAAATGGAAACTCCTTTAAATCAAATGCTTCTGTGCCTCAAAGGACTTTGTTAAAAAGGTGAAGAGGCAGCCAATTCAATGGGAGAAAATATTTGGAAACTACATATTCGATAAAGGTCTGATATCCTGTGTACATAAAGAAATTAGGTAACTCAACAACAAAAAAACAAACAACCGAATTGTAAAATGGGCCAAGGATATGAATAGATACTTTACCAAGAGCAAATAACTCTTCATCAAAGAGATGCTCATCTTCATTAGCTATAAGGGAAATGCAACTCAAGAAGACCATGATGCTAAAGAAAATGTGGAGAAAGATATGTACCTATTCACTCTTGGTAGGGAAATGAGAGGTGCAGCCTTTGGAGAGCAGTGTGGTGGTTCCAAAGCAGGCTAAGGGTGGATTTGCCATGTGATCCTGAAACATTACTGCTCAGTATATACCTGGAGGAATTGAATGTGGGGACAGGAATGGGCATTTGCACACCAGTGTTTCTGGCAGCAGTGCTGGTGATCCACAATGAATGAAGGTGGCCTAAGGGTACAAAGACTGAGGAATGGAAAGGGGAACCATAGTGTATACATACAAGGGACTACTGAGTGGCCACAAGAAGGAATGAAGTTGTGAGAAACAACTAGATGAATGAATTTGAAGAGTTGTATGCTGAATGAAATGTCAGGAAGAAAAATAAAATATTATCATGCCTCAATCATACCGGCTAACTATAAAATAAAAACTCAGTGAACTAAAGTTGAGAGCATGGGTTATCAGGTTGGGGCTTATTGTCAAGAGTCCTAGATTGTAAAGATTTACAGCAGTTACTTATATTCAGGAAGTGTAACTGTTCATTCTAAATTCTGAGATACTGAGCAGTCTGCATATAACATGGTCTTTCCCAGGAACTTCAGGTATTTATGTGACATCTGAGACTCAGAGTTAGAGCTCTGAAGCTATGAAAGTCAGCAGTACTCCATACAGAAATTGTTTCAAAAGCTGAAAAAGTGATCAGACATCAAGTAGAGATATGAACGAAGCTGATCTGGATAGGACTAAGGTATATCAGAAGACTGGGTAGAGGACGATATCATCCATATTTTAAAACTTCAACTTCTGTGTGAGAGACTAAAGGGAGAGATATTTGACGCAAAATTTATATTTTGGGTAGTACATTTCCTAATTTAACTTGTATGGTCAGTTTAGTTGAACATCGTAAGTTCATGGAATCTTGAATAGGACATGAGATTTGTTGGTTTGTCCAGGTTAGTGTGATGCCCCGATAAATCCCAGAGTGATTTGAACAGTGAATAAAGAAGTATTTGCAAAGTCTCCTTGGGGGGATGGGGGGAAAGGGGGAAATATTCAACTTCCCCATGTGGAGAATTTCTGATATTCTCACAAGCAGTGGGGACAACCAAATCAATAGGCTGAGCCCTCAATCCTGGGGTTCGCCCCTATGAAACTTATTCCTGCAAAGAATAGGCTAAGTCTACTTAAAATGAGGCTTAAGAGCCACCCCCTTTTTTGTTGCGCAGATGTGGCCTCTCTAAGCCAACATGGCGAGTGAAATCACTGCCCTCCCCTACTACTTAGACATGACTCCCTGGGGTGTAAATCTCCTTGGCAATCAATGTGGGAGAGAAATCCCAGAATGAGCTGGGACCTGGCATCAAGGGATTGAGAAAGCCTTCTTGACCAAAAGAGGGAAGAGAGAAATGAGACAAAATAATGTGTCAATGGCCGAAAGATTTCAAACAGAGTCGAGAAGTTATCTTGGAGGCTATTCTTACGCATTATATAGATATCTGTTTTTAGCTTATGGCATATTGTAGTGGCTAGTTACCTGGAACTGTAGAGCTGTGGTCCGGTAGCCTTGTTTCTTGAAGATGATTGTATAATGACATAGCTTTTACAATGCGATTGTGTGATTGTGAAAACCTTGTGTCTGATGCTCCTTTTATCCAGGGTATAGACAGATGAGTAAAAAACATAGATTAAAAAATAAATAATAGAGGGGACAAAGGTAAAGATAAATTGGGTAGACGGAAATACTAGTGGTCAATGAGAGGGTAGGGTAAGGGATATGGTACATATGCGTTTTTTTCTTTTTTCTTTCTTTTTCTGGAGTGATGCAAATGTTCTAAAAAATGATCATGGTGATGAATACACAACTATGTGATGATATTGTGAGCCATTAATTGTACACCATGTATGGAATATTTTTATATGTTAAGAATGTTTGTATGTTAAATTTTATTAATAAAAATATTTTTAATAAATAATAAAATGATGTATCACCTATAAGAATAGCTTCTATTAAACAAATAGAAAACTACAAATGTTGGAAAGGATGTGGAAAAATTGGAACACTTATTTATTTCTGGTGGGATGTATAATGGCACAGCTGCCGTGGAAAACATTTTGGCGATTCCTCAGAAAACTAAATATTGAGTTGCCCTATAACCCAGTGTGCTAGTTTGAAACTGTCTATATACCCCAGAAAATCCATGCTCCTCTAATCCTGGTTCAATACCGCAGGGTGGAACTCTTGATTAGTTTGTTTCCATGGAGATGCAATACACCCAACTGTGGGTATGACATTTTGATTGGATGGAGATCTGACTGTGTCCATTCAAGGCGGGTCTTAATTAGTTTACTGGATCCTTTAAAAGGGGAAACATTTTGGAGAAAGCTCAGAGCCAACAGAGATGCAGACATCTGGAGATTCTTTGAGTGCCAACAAAGACAGAGACAACTGGAGATGCAGAAAGAAAATGCTCCAGGGATGCTGTTTGAAACTAGAAGCCAAAAGACCAGCAGACACCAGTCACGTACTTTCCAGATTGGCCTTTCTTGAGTCAAGGTATCAGTCTCAGGATGCCTTAGTTTGAACATTTTTATGGCCTTAGAACTGTGAACTTGTAACTTAACATATTTCCTTTACAAAAGCCAACCATTTCTGGCATATTAACAGACTAAAACAGATTTTGGCATCAACAGTGGGGTGATGTGGTTTACAAATACCAAATGTATCAGAATCACTTTTTAAATGGATAAGGGGAAAGATTCTGGAAGTGTTGTAAGGATCTTGACAGAGAAGGCCTAGAATGCTTTGAAGAGACTGCTGGTAGAAAATGTGGACTCTAAAGATATCTCTGATGAAGGTTTAGACAGAAATGATGAATATGTCATTGTAAACTGGAAGGAAGGCAATTCTTGTTTTAAAGTGGCAGAGAACTTGGCAAAATTAAATGCTGGTATTGGATGGAAGGCAGAATTTGAGAGTGATGAACTTAGATACTTAAGAGATTACCAAGCTAAATGTGGAAAATGCAGCCTGGTTTCTCCTTGCAGCTTATAGTAAAATGTGATAGGAAAGAGATAAGCTGAGAACTGAACTCTCGGGAACAAAGAAACTAGAAATTGATGGTCTGGAAGATTCTGGGCTCCCAGAAGGGGAGACTCCAGAGAACACTGCCCTACATGAGGATTTAACCAAACAAGGAACCAGACTCAGAAAAAGCCAGAATTGGAAATGGAGTTATCCAGAAAAGATTTATGGAAAGTCCTATTATCTGATGGGTGTGTTTCATGAATATCAGACAGAAAACTGACAAATTTCTTTTAAGACCTATATAAATGGAACCACTGCCAGTCTGGACTAAAAGGGAAAGAAAAGGGACAAGTTGAAGGAAAAATTACTTCAAAGGCAGAACCATGGAGGTTAAGGTCTGAAGCCAAGAAATCTTAGGCTATGTGAGCGGACCCACCCATGCACCTGGAGAGGATTTTTCCCCAGGCAGATGGTGGGCCTCCCACTTGAATGTTCAGGAAGAATTTTGGTGGCCAAGACATCGGAAAGGATGGAGCAAATTCCTTGGGGATTGGGGAGAGCCTGGCTACCAGTCCTTTCTTCTGAGGGGATTGAGTGTGTGCCCCAGAGATGGTAGAGTGCCTGGGTACTGCATTTCTAGCAGCATTAACAAACTAAAACACTCAGCAATACCAATACCCATTATATACCCAGGAGAGCTGAAAACAGTGGCATGAACAGACATTTGCACACCGATGTTCATAGCAGCACTATTCACAATTGCCAAAAGATGGAAACAATCCAAGTGCCTGTCAAAAGATGAGTGGATAACCATAATGTATATATACATCAAAAATGGACTATTATGCAACAGTGAGATGAAATGAGGTCCCGAAGCGTACAACAACATGGATTAACCTTGAGGACATAATGCTGAACGAAATAAGAGACACAAAACGACAGATACTGTATCATTTTGCTATATGACTCCAGTAAAGGTAATCTCAGAAGCTTATACTGTAGAATACAGGGGATCTAGAGGCACACAGATACTCAACATCAACAGTACCAGAATGATACCAGGGGTAAATAATTTGCGGGGAGGGACAAGAGACTAGGGGAAGCTTTGATTTGATATTTGGTGAGGCTCTGTTAATTGATTCTTTATCTCTTGACAAATGAAAATAATCCAAAAATGAGAGTGCTGCTGATTGTACAACCAAGTTATCTGCTGCCAATATATAAAGGAGGGCCAGTCATAGGATAAATACTTCTATTTCCATAGGTAAGACATGGTTTGCTTATTTTAGACATTATCCATGATGCCAAATAGATGGAGGGATCTGAAGGCTACAATGACAGAGAAGCAGAATGGCAAACTGTGATACATTTAGATAATGGAATACGTGCGGCTGCCAAAAAAGGAAGGACATTGAGAGGCACCCAACGAACCGAATGAACCTTTGGGATAATGTGTTGTGCTAAACAAGCCAGAATCAAAGAACAGATATGCTATGGTCTCTTTCAGAAAATATTTTTAAGAAAATTGGAGCCTAGATTTAAGCTCTTATAATAGCCACACTTAGTCCGAAGTTAAAAGTATGTTTCTAGATTCTGAGACGCTAAGCTATATGTGTATCAGCTGGTATTTCCCTGGAACTCTGAGTACCTCTGTGATACCTAAGACTCAGAACTGGAGTGCTACAGCCCTGTAAGTCAGCATTAACAATACAAAGCAACCAAAAAGGAGATTGGCTTCAATTAGAGATAAAAACAAAGCCAATCTTGTTGGACTAAGGTAAATCAGAATACAGGGTAAAAGATGATAGTGTACGTGCTCTAAAATTTCACCTACTGTATGAGACTAAAGGCAGAGAGAGGTTTATTGTGCCTAGAACCTAAATTTTCTGTAACACACAATCTGAGTCAGCCCGTGTAGATAGCTCATTCAGACAACCCAAACTCCTGGAGTCCAGAACGGGAAGAAGGCCTTATAATTCTGTAGAGCTTAATCTTATACCAGGATACATCTCAGACTATGGTAGGCTGATAATGAAAAAGTATCAGTAGAGTCCCTTGAGGGACCAAAAGAAAAAAACATATGGAACTATTGAACTTTTCCATCTGGGAAACTCCTGGTATCCTCTCAAATATTGGTGACTCCCAAGAAAATAGGCCAAGCCCTTGATTTTGAGGTGTGCCCTTACAAAACTTGTTCCTGTGGTGGAGAAGCTAAGACTACCTGTAATGAGGCCTAAGAGTTGCTTCCAGGAAATCTCTTTTGTTATTCAGATGTGGCCTCTCTCTCTGTAAACTCAACTCTGCAAGGAAAACCTTTACCCTCCCCCTCTACGTGGGACATGACACTCAGGGGCGAGGGTCTCCTTGACAATGCAGGACATGACTCCCAGTGATGAGTCTGGCCCTGGCTCCGTGGGATCGACAATACCTTCCTGACAAAAGTGGGAAAGGAAGTGTGACAAAATAAGGCATTGGTAGCTTAGAGAGTTCAAATGGAGTTGACAAGTTCTGGAGGCTACTCTTATGCAAGCTTCAGCTAGATACTTCTTCTTGCCATGGTTTGCCAAGCCCCAACCAATATCATTGCTGTTGACTCTTAATACCTAGGGCTCTAACTGAGACTCTATAAAAAGTTTCATGCACTAAGTTAACTCTCCTGAAGCCTATAACATCCAGAGGGTTCACTGACCAGACAGATTCTGAAACCCAGGACCAGCCTTGCCAAGGTTATCAACTAACTACATCTCCTAACACTTATTGTTGACACTACTTCTCAACATGAAAAAGTTAGAATGAGCATTGCCCAAAGATCCCTATAGATGGAGAAAGGGATCAAGGGAGAGGGAGGAGCTGTAACAGAGAAAATAGCATTTAACAAATAAGTATGATTGCTGAATCACTACACTGATGTTTCTTTTAGCCTCTAGTGTTCTGGAGCAGCTAGAAGGAAAAATCTGAAATAGTGGAATAGTAACCCTTAAAAAATTCTAAAATCTCTTCTACAACGTACTGCAATGCGCTTTGAAATTTATTGCTTTTTGTATATATGTTATTTTTTTTTAAAAAATATTTCTTCTAGCCTCCAGTGTTTTGGAACAGTTACAAGGAAAAATGTGAAACAATGGAATGGTAATCCACAATAAGCTCTGAAATATATTCTGTATGTATTTGTCAAAATGTACTTTAAAAATTATTTTCTTTACTTTTCTTTGTATATGTTATATTTCACAATAAAAAATGTTAAAAATGAATAATTTAGATTTTCTCATTCTATCATTGATATCTGAATTTTCCTTTCATATTTTGCATCTTTTTATTTCTCTGTGATACATTATGAGGTGATTTCCAATTCACCCTTTTCTTCAGTGATTTCTAATTTGCTGTTCAACCAACCCAGTGAGCTCTTAATTACAACAACATTGTTCATATCTAGAATTTCCTTTTGGTTCTATTAAATCCACTTTCTCTTTTCTGTTGTCTTACAGATTCTATTCCTTTATCTCCTAGAATAATTTAAGAACCCTGATTGTAAGTTTTACAGAGAATTCAAGTGTAAATCCTATTTTTTTTTTTGTAACTGCTGACTCTTCTGAATGTTTATTTCTTCAGCTCAGCTGAATTTTTAAAGGTGAGCACATCTTTGTTGGGAGTTGTTTCCGCAGGAATCCCACATACCAAGGATTACAGAATATAAGGTAGTTTTGTGTCCTTCTCTACAAGGACCAGTTTTCATATTTCTAAATTACTTTCTTGGTTCAGGACTCAACGGAGACAATAGTGTGGATTTGGACCCTATGGTGGGCTCCGCTTGGGGAAGACAGACAGATTCTTTGTTTGATCTCCTTAATGACAGACAGAACTATCCTAGTCTTCATTTCTTGGAGAGGAGAGCCTTTAAACATTCTTAGCTTTAAATGGGGCACTCAGGTTTCCCCAGACATAGGCTTGAGGCTTCATTTCTCATCTGTTGAATCCCAGTCTCTGTCATGATGTCTCTTTCCAACTCCTTTTGAGCTCTTCAACTTCGATGCCTGGCAAATTCTAGATCTGAGTTTCTTCCTTGTTTCTTGTATCTGTAAAGTTCCCTTTCTTGCTTTTGAGTTTCAGTGTGCATTTAAAATCATATCCATTATATTTTATACAAAAGTTCCTACACTTTAGGTTTGTCTATGGGGGGTATTTTTACATGTGAGCAAGTGCACAATCCTGCCTGATGTACTCATGTACTGCATATCATTCTCACCCAACTTTTTTTTTTAATGTTTCTATTTACAAATCTTCACACACATATAGTGCATACATGGTGTACAATCAATGGCTCAGAATATCATCACAATGTTTGCGTATTCATCACCTTGATCATTTTTAGAACATTTGCATCACTCCAGAAAAGAAATAAAAAGAAAAAAGAAACTCATACATCCCATACCCTTTACCCCTCCCTCTCATTGATCACTAGTATTTCAATCTACCCAATTTATTTTACCCCTTATTCCCCCTATTATTTATTTATTACCTATATTTTTTACTCATCTGTCCACATCCTGGATAAAAGCAGCATCATGGCCTGCTCCGCCGCCACCTTGCAACAACCACCCTGCGACAACCACCACTGCCCTTGTCCTACAGCCGCCGCCACTGCCGCCGCCTGTTTTGCCACCACCTCAGTATGATTAGGCCACAACCTTCAATAAGTAAACATATTCCTCTCTGTGGTGTCCTTGGTCGCACATTTATGGAGTTTCTGAAGGGCAGTGGATCACACTGCCAGGCAGTGGAGAATTATGCAGACAAGTGAATTATAGAAACTCATTACTTACTACTCTACCAAGAAATTCCCGGAAGGGTGATTAACCTGGAAGTGCTGAATTGAAATCTGCAGAGCATTTTACAAGAGTTCTGATCTGGATGGGGTAAACCTCAGTGCACTACTTCATATCGCCTCAGTATTACTGGATTGAAGAATCACTGCTTCTTATTAAGAGGTTCATTTCATTTCCCATTATTCCCAACTTTATACTCAAAGCACTGAGAATTTCAAGTCGAGTATATTGGAGTAGACTTCAGCTTCTTCACACTGTTTCTGTATTCAATTATTAAAATTCTTTCATAACCCTATTGAGTGTTTTTTTTTTTTTTTTTTTTTTTAAAGGAAAGACAGAGAGAAGGAAGGAAGGATAGAAGGAAGGAAGGGAGGAAGAAAGGGAAACATCTTTTTTTAAACATTTTCTTGTATTTTGTTTCTCCGTTTTTGTTACATGGGCTGGGGCCGGGAATCGAACTGAGGTCCTCCGGCATAGCAGGCAAGCACTTTGCCCGCTGAGCCACCGCGGCCCGCCCCCTATTGAGTGTTTTTTAACTAAATTAACATGGCTCAAATGAACCACGCAGCTCCTGTGGAAGTCACATACAAGAACATGAGATTTCTTATTACACACAATCCGACCAATGCAACCTTAAGCATACCTGTAGACGAACTTAGGAAGTATGGACTTAGCACAATAGTGAGAGTATGTGAAGCAACTTATGACACTGCTCTTGCGGAGAAAGAAGGCATCCATGTTCCTGATCGGACTTTTGATGATGGTGCACCACCATCCAACCAGATTGTGGATGACTGGTTAAGTCTCATAAAAATTAAGTTTTGTGAAGAACCTGCACTGCTGTTCATTGTGTGGCAGGTCTTGGGAGAGCTCCAGTACTTGTTGCCCTAGCACACTGACTGAAGGTGGAATGAAATATGAAGATGCAGGATAGTTCATAAGACAAAAGCAGCGTGGAGCCTTAAACAGCAAACAACTTTTGTATTTGGAGAAGCATAGTCATAAGATGCGGCTGCACTTCAAAGACTCCAATGGTCACAGAAACAACTGTTGCAGGCAATAAAACTGGGGTGCCCGATGCTATTGCCTTGGAAGTGGAACCCGAGAGAGGAAGAACCTAATTTGTTGTATATATTAACCAACATGTTGAGGAATAAGTCCAGTGAAGCTTCCATAGGAGTATTGAAAAGCAGTTTTACCATGCTACAAGTTTGACAGAATTGCAGCCTCTATGTTTGGGATACAATCAGCTTGCTTGGACATTTAGCAAAAGATTTCTTGCTGGTCAGCATTTAAAATGGGCTTATCATTTGTAACAGCTGAACTTTCCTGAAATCATGCAGTATTGAGTTATAAGTCCTCTTTTAAATCTCTTCTCGTGCCAGAATCTTATCACTATATGTGAAATCTAGAGAGATTAGGTGCCAAAATACCCAGCACAATACTCGTACATTTTTAGTATCATATAGAATTTAAAATCCCAGGAACAATGAACACTCTAGATGTTATGGGGTTTATTCCTTCAGTCATCTCAAACATTGAAAGCGGGCCTGTATGGTTATTTACCTGTTCACTTTATGTTTACATCTCCCACATTCGTACCAGTATCATCAGGTTTGTATAGCCATTGAATTTTGTTAGATTTTTACCAAGTCTTGTGGTGATTATTTAATATCTATAACTCATTTTGTGATGTTAGAGAAAACCTTCATTTTGAAACTTGACACTGTACAGAAGAACATGTCTTTAATGTCTCCAGACAGAAAAGCCTTGCAGTTAATTTCATGTTTGCACTTTGGGGTGCAACTTAACCAGGAGGGCCTGACAAATAAATGGGAGGGGGCTATTAAATATTTTTAGTAAAATGCTGCTTTTGTCTTGTGCAGAACATGTAGAACATGCTCTTTAATTTAGTAAATACTTTTTTAAAGATAGAGATGCTTTGTTACGGTAGCTACAATAATTTTTAATCAAAATTTCTGAAATTCTTGTAATTTTTTCCATATCTATTGGAAGTTGTTTACCAGAAATTTTTCTTTGAAGTGTGATTTTTTTCCCTTTTTTTCCCCAACCTCTCTTGCAAAAAAAGAAGTAGCTTTCTGCTGATTCAGCAGACATCTAATATTTTATAAGCCTTTTGAGCTGTGTAACTTCATATTTGGATACTTGATAATTTGTTTTATTATAATTGATAATGGTGATGTGTATTAATGTTAGTTCAACCATATATTTATGCTGTCTGGGAATGTGTGGTTATGGTTCTGTGGGAGAAATAATTTGTCAGCGTTCATCGGCGTGCGAAAGCTTAAACATCTAAATAAATAATGAAATTCAAAAGGAAAAAAGCAGCATCATACACAAGGTTTTCATAATCACACAGTCACATTATAAAAGTTTCATCTCCATACAATTGTTTTCAAGAATGAAAGCTACTGGAAGACAGGATTTTGATGTAAGAGAACCCAACATTTTCTGAGTAAGCTGTTCCAGCATCATTTTCTGAAAAATTCATCTTTTCCCCATTGATTTCCATATATAAACCACACATATACCCTGCTCTGCCATAGTAAGGCTTAGCTGTATAGCAAAACTACACATGCATAAACACACACACAGAATACTCAGGGATCAGAAAGGAATCAGATTTAAAAATGTGGCTTTTTTAGGATCAAGAGCTCTTTTTCCTCACCTCTCTCCATTAAGCTGGGGACCATGTGGCACAAATAAACATCTCATTACAGGTTAAGAGTAGGGAGAGAGCATTGTGGGTTGAGGTAGTCCTACAGGCCTCTTAGAAGAAGAAACAGGTTTGGGATAGGAAGGGGCCGAGAGGAGAATGAAGAGAATGGGTAAAGGTGTGGAGGTGCGATTGCCGGTGTTGAGGAGCCAGAGAAAAGATCACACAGCGAGAGTCAGGGGCTTGTACCACCAGGTAGTGGAGGGAAAGGCAGGGGAAAAGAGGATGGCAGGATGTTCGATCATTATGCCAGGGAATCTGGATTTTATCCCACAGAGAATGGTGAGCCATGAGGCAAAGAAGAGACATTGGGGGTAGGGTGGAGGAACACACCCTATATTTTAGAAAGATGAATCTCGTACATGTGCGGGGTATGTGGGAACCGGGAAGACTGAAGGCAAAGAGCCAATCAGGAAACTCATGAGCAAGGGAATGGCGGTAGATAAAAATGGGCTGAATGAGGCAGACACGGTGCGGAAGACAGGGCCTGGTGACTAGGTGGCACTCAAGGGAGAGGGCAGCCAGAGACAGTGCTGCAGCTCCCAGATGATAAACAGGAAAGTCAACTGGAAGCATATGAGAGGCTGAGAGGAGTGCTAGATTTTAAACAGGCATAACAGGATGTTAAAAAGGAATTTTTCCCAGGTAGCTTCTAATAAGGGTCCAAGACAGTAGATGCCAAACACTTCTGCAAAATGAAATGCTAGGCTGCCACTGGGCCCCTCACCCAACTGAGGGTTATGAAAGTACTGAAGTTGGAGAGGTCAGGGACTGCTAAAGGATTCTTTAGGGGTGAGCTCTCCACAATTCCCCTTCACTTCAAGATTGGCAAGAAGGACTTTAAGGCGATAACTGAGAAAGAGGGGTGTGTGTTCCCTGTAGCCGGAGGAACACAATGGATAAGTGTCCAACACTTACCTGAGAAATATAAAGGGCAAGAGGCCAAGCAAGGGGTGCACTTAGGGAAGTGACTCCCAACTTCAGGTATAAAGAGCATGTTTCCTGGACCAGGTGCTAGAGAGCCAGCATGTGGTTGAAGAGATGAGGTGCATGCCACTGAAATTTCAGGAAGGAATCCCAAAGTGGAGACGGAGATGCCTTAAACTCTTGACAAAAGAGAACTACAGATGAAAGACTCCCAGCTGTGGGGCAAGAGTCTCCACACAATCTTTGAAATGAATGAGCCCACCAGACAAAGAATCAATCATGGTCAAGGGAAACCAATGTCGGTCAGTGCCCATCAATAACACTTCCTCAGTTCTTACGGCCCTCACATCCAACCTACCCTCATACCCAATCCCTGAGGATGCAGCCTAACCAGCAGGGTAGGGACTGGGAAAAAACAGAAGCCAGCCACACATACACTTTTCACTTCAGATTGCAGTACATGAGATGGGACAGGAGAGGCTGAACGTTTGGTTCAGAGTTTTTGAGAATTATACTGGATTATACTTATCAATCACTACACTTGGAAGACCAGAGGGATTTTTATCTGAGAGCATCTAGAAGTCATGGGGCCTGTCTTAGATTTCACCAAAGTATAGAGAAGAATGAGGTCCCCCAAACAGGCTGGAGGGGAGGAGCAAAGAGAGCAAAGCTGTTTTCTGATTTCACTCCACAAATTCCTCTTATTCAATGAAATGTTACACAGTCAAGGGCTACAGTGGTGATGGGGCTGTCTCAGAGGGCCAAGGCCACTCTTGGATGATGGAGAGTGGCCAAGAAGATGTTCAAGTCACAGGCCCCAAACTCTCCTTCCTAGGAAGGGGGCAAGGCTGAGGCAGGTCATGGCTAAACACCATCAGAGCAAGACCTGCAAGGGTATGCCCTCCATGTGGAAGTACCAGGGGGTGCAAGGGGTGTGGGACCTCCAGGCCTGTCTCTGGAGCACCTAACCAACAAACTTCTGGGCAGGTCCTCAACGGGGCTGACTGGAAACCAGAAGAGGGCCCAGGTGAAAGAAGAGGGGAAGTACAGACTACAGACTGGAGTTCCTCTTTCAACACCTCTGCTCACCAGTGAAGAAAGAATATGTGCAGATACTGAGCAGCTGAGCTGGTGGTCCCATTGGACCTGAATGGGCTCCTAGACACCCAATGATTCAGCTTGCCCACCAGGAGATGGAGAGAGGATATGAGCCCAATCCCCAGCTGATACTGAAAGTGACTTGCCTGTGGGGTCCTCCGGCTCTAAGGACTTGGCCAGTCTGGTGGCCTCTGCAGGGGGCTGGTTGAGGATTCCTGGATTCAAGATGCCAGCCATCTCTTTATCCCTTGCCATGGCAAACACAACTAAAAATATCTGCTAGCAAGTTTCTGGAGAAATAAATATATATATATATAAAACACTTGAATTTACCTAGAGATAATTAATTCTAAGGGAGAATTCCTTTGTAAATCAAATAACCACTACCTCAGTTTAAAGCAAAAATAACTTTCTCATATATTAGATTTGCCTTTATATACAAAATTTATTTTCCACACAAAATGTCAAAGTCACAAAGTCTGTGTTAAAGAGAGTGCTGACCACAATATTCTGATAAGCTTACCTCATCTCTAGATTCAGAGGCCTTTTCTGCCTCCCAGTTGGGTTCAGTTGCTATTTTATTCTCATCTTCACTGTTGTGCTGTGGTGATTTCTCCTTCTGGGCTGACATCCTTAGTTCATTTTCCCCATGCTGGCAACTGTAATCCACAACGTCACAGCGCTCTTGTAGCTCCTCCACCTCCTACAAAAATACAGGGAAGATGTGCAAGGTAGAAATCTGTATTTCATCAAGTCAGTCAAACTGTCTTTAAAACTTCATTGTATTTATTGCACAGCGATCACAAAAACCCACAAGTCAAAAGCTAAGACTTGGCATCTTATTATTTCAGTTCCAAAGAAACATCTAATTCTGAAACAAAGGTCAGTTTTGTACCCTTTTCTTCTTAAGTACTATCTCTGAGACAGACCATTCTAATCTGCATAAATTAAATTAAATTATACACATCGGTAAATCATCTGAATTTAAAATACTTGCAAATCTGACTAGCTTCAGAAACCTATGTTACCAGCTGGCAGTTTTATTTAGTTTCCTGCTGAAAACAGATCAAACAGCTAAGGTGGAAGGAAAACTGGTTACAGAGTTGACTTCCAATTTCCATACGCAGTATTGTTTGAATATTTTACAAGGAATATGTATAATTCCTTTGACAATGAGGGAAAAGATAAACACATTTTATTTTGAAAAATTAACAACAAAGCTTAAATTATTATTCTACAGATATTTTCTGCTCTGCTTATTTGCCCAGATTAATTTTTCTACCTTTAACTGAACTGAGACTTAACTTATTAAATAAGGCCAGGAATCCTTCTAAATGCTCATATAGTTACATTTAGCATAAATATACACACACACACACACACACACAATTATGAACACAGACTGACACTTTCAATTATGATAGTAAAAGATCTCAGTCTTTGTAAAAAATTTTTTCTCTCTCCAACATCAATGTTTCTTAAACTCTTTCAAAGGATCCATTTCAAATTTATGATTTCCAGCCACATGGCACACTGGACTAACTCAAGGACACCACACCCCTTTCTCCCAATGACAGAAATGCTAATCTTAAAAAAAGGAAATCCACAGATGCCAAGAACAAAGTGAGAAATCAAAGCAAGAGCAGTAAAAGGAGGCTTTAACGGCCCACAGGGTTTTACTTGCTTCTCTATCTGCTAGATTGTCCCCAGCTCTATGATACCCTCTGCCTTCTCTCTGGATACTGCAATGACTTTCTTGTTCCTAGCTCGATCAATTTTGCCCCTTTTGCACTAGATCCCAAACTGCTCGTATGCTCAAGGACATCTTGCCAGTTACTCAACCCTCTTTTCTACATCAACAATTGTTTCCTTTCAATTGGATAATTCCCAGCAGTCCACAAACATACAATACCACCCTATCTTTAAATATCCCTCGCTTGGCCCCAACTTTCCCTTTAGAGTCCACGCCATTTCCCTGCAACCTTTTAGAGCAAAATTGTCTAGTTACTGAATTAAGTGTATCCTCGCCTGAACCCATTCCAATGAGGATTTTGCTCCCACCACTCCACCAAAACAGCTATCAAGGTCTCCAAAGAACATATCAAATTTCGCAGTACTCAATTCTCATCTTACTAGACCCACTGGTAACACCTGACTTAAACAGCCAGTTTATTAGCTAATAATAAACAGCCAGTTTATTAAACTGTTCTATTAGCCAGGGAAAAAGAATCAGCAGGAAATATCCGTAGACATAAAATGTATAAAAGTATCTCACGTAATTGTGGGAATGTAGAGTACAAAATCTGTAGGTCAGGTTGTGAAGCTGATGATTCCAATGAAGGGTCTGGATGAACTCCACTGTAGAGGCTCATTGGCCGAAGCAGGAAGAAAAACTGTCTTTTCTGAATCCTCCTTAAAAGCCTTCCAGTGATTAGATTAAGCATTACTCATTGCAGGAGACATTCCCCTTAGCTGATTACACATGGAATCAGCTCCGGATGTAGCTAACGTGATCATGATTTAATTCTAAGAAATGTCCTCATACCAACAGACAGGGTAGCACTTGCCCAACCAGACAAACGGGAACCACCATCTGGCCAAGCTGACAGACGAACTTGACCATGACAGTCCACCCTTTGTCAATTTGGCAGCTATACTCATCACCTTAAACCATATTTAATTTCTAAATGGAAAGCAATAAAAGACACATTTTTTCTCCATCTAGCAATACTCAACTGTTCCATGTACAACTGGAAATGTGTTAAATCTCCCCAGAATGAGGTACAAGTCCTTAGGTAACATTCATTTTTAAACTTCATATCTTACAAATTAAATACTATAATATGAACAAGACAGCATTACAGTCCTTCTTTCTATAACTGATCACATGGTCATAGTTCATATTTACCACGACCTTCTTCCACTACCCATTCTATGTTCCCGTTAGCCTCAGCAAACACTTCAGCTGGCCATGGTTCTTTGCCTGGTGGGGTGACCCAAACCTTCATTCCTGAAGTTTCAGAGCCATTGGTAGGCCTTCTTGGATTGGGTTGTTGCAGTTTTCCACTGATTTTAATCACAGGGCATGGTAATACCAAAAGACGCCTAGGGGATCTCCCATATTCCAGCAAAACTCTTCTTTACCTCCACTGCGTAGTTGCAGTCCTATTTCCCCCTGATAGTCAGGGTCAATCACCCCAGCCAGTTCAGTAATCCCCTACTTGCTTATTGATCCAGGGCATGAGTAGCCCAAAGTGACCAGGTGGCAGCCTTAGATTCCAGTTCAATGGAACCATTGTTGTTTCTCCTGGAGGAAGCACTCCCCCATCCAAAACTAAAACCTGTAGACCAGTAGAGCTCAAGGTTGCTGGGACAGGAAGCAAAAGTTTTCCTAGTAGATCACCAGAGGTAATAGTGAGTGGTGCCACTCCCATTTCCACCTCTTGGTTCCTGGACCCATGGATCCTGGCTATGGGAGAAACAGCACCATAGTTGACACTGATTCAGAGCACACACAGCCTTCTGGAGAACATCACCCCAGCCCTGCAAGGTATTGCCACCTAACTGGCACTGTAATTGAGTTTCCAAAAGCCATTCCAGTGTTCTATTAATCCAACTGCCTTGGGATAATGGGGAACATGGTAAGACCAGAGAATTCCATGAGCATGTGCCCATTACCACACTTCCTTTGCTGGGAAGTGTGTTCCTTGATCAGAAGCAATGTTATGTAGAATATCATGATGATGGATAGGGCATTCTGTAAATGCACAGATGGTAGTTTTGGCAGAAGCACTGCGTGCAGGGAAAGCAAACCCATATCCAGATTATGTGTCTATTCCAGTTAGAGCAAATCGCTGCCCCTTGCATGAAGGGAGTGGTACAATGTAATCTACCTGCCACCATGTAGCCAGCTGATCACCTCAGGAACGGTGCCATATGGGGGGCTGAGTGTGGGTCTCTGCTGCTGGCAGATTGGGCACACAGCAGTGGCTGTAGTTAGGTCAGCCTTGGTAGTGGAAATCCATGTTGCTGAGTCCATGCATAACCTCCATCCCTACCACCATGACCACTTTGTTCATGAGCCCATTGGGCAATGACAGGAGTTACTGGGGAAGAGGCTGACTGATATCCACAGAACAGGTTATCTTATCCACTTGATTATTAAAACCTTCCTAAGCTGAAGTCAGTCTTTGGTGCATATTCACATGGGACACAAATATCTTCATGTTTTAGCCCATTAAGAAAGGTCTATCCACATACCTCTTCCCCAGACATCTGTGTTGCCAATTTTCCAATTATGGTCTTTCCAAGTCCCTGACCATCCAGCCAAACCATTAGCAACAGCGCATAAGTCTGTATACAAATGCACCTCTGGCCAGTTCTCCTTCCAAGCAAAATGAACAACCAGGTGCAGAGCTCAAGTTCTGCCCACTGGGAAGATTTCCTCTCACCATTGTTCTTCATGGACACCCCAGAAAGGGGTTGGAGTGCTGCAGCTGTCCACTTTTGGGTGGTATCTGCATCTCGTGCTGAACCATCTATAAACCAGGCCCGAGTTTTCTCTTCCTCAGTCAATTCACTGTAAGGAACTCCTCAAGAGACCATAGCTTTGGTCTGGGAAACAGAAGGCAACGTGGTAGGAGTAGGGGCCATGAGCATTTGGGCTACTTCCTCATGTAACTTACTTGTACCTTTAGGACCATCTCTGGCCTTATCTCATATATACCATTTCCATTTTAGGATGGAGTGCTGCTGCACATGCCAAACTTTATGGTTTGGTGGGTCAGACAACACCCAGTTTATGATAGGCAACTCAGGTCTCAGGGTAACTTGGTGGCCCATGGTTAAGTGTTCAGTCTCTACTAAGGCCCAGTAGCAGGCCAAAAGCTCTTTCTCAAAAGGAGAGTAATTATCTGCAACAGATGGTAAGGCTTTGTTCCAAAATCCTTAGGGTCTGCATTGTGATTCTCCTATGGGGGACTGCCAAAGGCTCCAGACAGCATCTCTATTTGCCACTGACACTTCCAGCACCATTGGATCTGCTGGATCATATGGTCCCAGTGGCAGAGCAGATTGTACAACAGCCTGGACCTGTTGTAGAGCCTACTCTTATTCAGGTCCTCACTCAAAATTAGCTTTTCTGGTCATATAATAAATGGCTGGAGTAACAAACCCAAATGAGGAGTAAGTTGTTGCCAAAATCCAAAGAGACCAACTAGGTGTTGCGCCTCTTTTTTGGTCATTGGAGGGGCCAGATGCAGCAACTTATCCTTTACCTTAGAAGGGATATCTCGACATGCCCCACACCACTGGACATCTAGAAATTTCACTGAGGTGGAAGGCCCCTATATTTTTGTTGGCTTTATCTACCATCCTCTGACACGCAAATGCCTTACCAATAAGTCTAGAGTAGTTGCTACTTCTTGCTCTTGTGGGAGGCAGAAACGATCAACTTCCCTGTGGACAAGATTATGACACAGGGCTGGAGAGTTGATTAGACCCCTGAGATAGGGAATTATTCCCTATCTCAATATACTTTCAATAGATATCACCTTTTTAGTTAAGAGGAAACAGAGAGGCTAGAAGGAACTGCCTGAAAATTCCAGTAGCCATGTTTCTTGAAGATGACTGCATAGTGATAGAGCTTTCACAATGTGACTGTGTGATTGTGAAAACCTTGTGTCTGATGCTCCTTTTATCTACCTTTTGGACAGATGAGTAAAAAATATGGATTAAAAATAAATAAGTAATGGGGGAACAAATGTTAAAATAAATTTAGTAGATTCAAATGCTAGTGATCAATGAAAGGGAGGGGTAAAGGGTATGGTATGTATGTTTTTTTTTCTGTTTTCTTTGTATTTCTTTTTCTGAATTGATGCAAATGTTCTAGGAAATGATCATGATGATGAATATACAACTATGTGATAAAAAAAGAATGTCATATTGTATGTTGATTGGTTTTATTAATAAAAATTTTAAAAAGGGAGGGAAACTTAATATGTTGCAAGTTAAGAGTTTTTGGACTGTGAAAATGTTAATTAAAGGAAGTCTATAGAAATGTCCAATCTAAAGCATACAGGTAAAGATACCTTGATTGAAGAAGGCCGATAAAGCCGATGAAGTTCAGGGTTTCTCTCTCAAGTGAAAAGGCACAGGGCAAACATGGTCAGGGTTTCTTTCTCAGCTGGAAAGACTCATGGTGAACATGGAGTCATCTGCTAGTTTCCTCTCCAGCTCCCTGGGAGGCGTTTTCCCTCTTCCTCTCCAAAAGTTGCTGGCCAGTGTACTTTCTGCTTTATGGTTCTGTGGTGTTCTGTCGTCCTTCTCTGCTCTGTCTGAATCTCATGTCTTTCTCTCTTGTCAGTCTTGAGCTTTTTCCAAAGTGCTTCTTCTTTTAAAGAATTCCAGTAAAACAAATTGAGACCCACCTGGAATGGGTGGAGACACGCCTCCACTTAATCCAGTCTAACACCCACTCTTGAGTGAGTCACATTTCCATGGAGATAATCTAATTAAAGTTTACAACACATAGTACTGAATAGGGATTAGAAGAAACCACTGCTCCCACAAGATTGGACTAGGATAAAAACATGGCTTTACTACGGTACATAAACCTTTTCAAACTGGCGCACTCAGTATGTCTATTCCAATTACGCATTCTGGAACTACAAAATGGGTCTGGGGGTCCACTGGACCCACTGTGAGACAGACTTGAGCTAAAACTCCACTGATCACCTGGCCTCCATAAGCCCCACTCTGAGTGGTGGACCTGAGTGATGTTTTGTGTCACCTGGAATTAATGTCACTTCTGAACCAGCGTCTTATAATCCCCAAAATATCTGATTATTTTCTTTTCCCCAGTGCAAAATTACCCTTGTAAAAGGCCGTCGGTCTCCTTGGGGAAGGCTTGCAGGAAGATTAACAGTATAAATTTGTGGCAGTGTAACAGGGTCCTACCCCAAAGGGACCTGACCTCCCCCTCATTCAAGGGGCTCTGGGTCTGTAAAGTGTTTCAAGTCTGGAAATTGATTAAGGGCCATGACTCTTTATTTTTGTAATTCAAGTTAGACTTCTGTTCACTTAACCCAGAACTCTTTTGTTTACACAGCTCAAATAAGAACTTAGTAGACTGCCCATCCACCGTCCTTCTAGGTACCCCATGATTTACTAGCCAACACCACAAGTCTCTGCAAGTCAGATTATTTTGTCTTCTGCTTTGAGTCTGCTGTCTATTATGACAGCCACGTCCACCTTGTCTTTGGCAATTAAGTGCTGCCACCTGGCTCCTGTCAACTCGGGATTCCATCATCCCCACTATGTTTAAGGATTCCAGCTCAGTGACAGCAGTACCGACAGTAATATCTGACCTACAGAGAAGTGCAACTACAGAGCTTTTCAGGGATGATGGAGTCTCACAAATTTATTTCTCACAGTTCTGGTAAAAGGTGCATCCTCCAGACATTCCTGGGGTGTTAAGAGCAGGCTTTCCATGATAAATAAGATTTTCCTTCAGGACACTCATAGAAACATTTACATCTGTCAGATGGTGTAAGCTTCTCATTTGACATCTTAAGCCCATCCCTTTCATTCATTAATGTATACAGTGTATCTAATTACAACCAGCCAACATCTCCATACATCCTATTTCCACAAAACTCCGTAAAGGTGTCAAAAACATTATCCCCTACAGCCTGGCTTCATACAAGCGAAGCATTAGAAGAATCCAATGGTAATATTTTGACTACCTCTTTTGCCAATTTATCCCATGGATTGGCAGTATCATTCCGATTATGGGAATCAGAGTCCTTAGTGCTTTTGTGTCCAGTCAGAGTAGAAAACCAATCATAAAATTCCATTTTTAAGATTCTGTTCCTTAAGAACCACTCCTGGTACCAAGCTGTATTAACTAGGGTTATCTAGAGAAACAGAATCAGCAGGAAATATATATAGATATAAAAATTATAAAAGTGTCTCATGTAACTGTGGCAACATAGAGTCCAAAATCCATAGGGCAGGCTGTGAAGCTGATGACTCCAATGAGGGGTCTGGATGACCTCCAGAGGAGAGGCTCACTGGCTGAAACAGGAAGAGAGACTGTCTCTTCTGAATCCTCCATAAAAATCTTCCAGTGATTAGATTAAGCATCATTCATTGCAGAAGACACTCCCCTTGGCTTATTACAAATGCAATGAGGTGCGGAAACAGCTGGCATGATCATGATTTAATTCTATGAAATGTCCTCATTGCAACAGGCCAGCACTTGCCCAACCAACCAAACGGGCACTACCACCTAGCCAAGTTGACATATGAACATGACCATGACACCTGGCATCCAGGTACCTTTGCGTTTATTCTTCTCCTACTGTGGGTGTGAACCCATAAGATCTCTTGAAGATGTGCTTTCAGCTAATGTGTGCCCCAACTGAGTGAGGGTGGATTTTTTTTTCTTTTTAATATGTTTTTTGATAAAACTTAACATAAAAACATTCTTAACATACAAACATTCCATTCATGGTATATAATCAATGGCTCACAATATCATCACATAGTTGTGTATTCATCACCATGACCATTTTTTTGACTGTTTGCATCATTCCAGAAAATGAAATAAAAATGAAAAAAAGATAAAACTCATACATACCATACCCCTTACCCCTCCCTCCCACTGACCACTAATATTTCCATCTACTCAATTTATTTTAACCTTTGCTCCCTGTTCTAGTTTGCTAGCTGCTGGAATGCAATATACCAGAAACAGAATGGCTTTTAACAAGGGGAATTTAATGAGTTGCTAGTTTACAGTTCTAAGGCTAAGAAAATGTCCAATTAAAACAAGTCTATAGAAATAACCAATCAAAGGCATCCAGGAAAAGATACCTTGGTTTAAGAAGCCCATTGAAGTTCAGGGTTTCTCTCTCAAGTGAGAAGGCACATGGCGAATACAGTCAGGGCTTCTCTCTCAGCTGTAAGGGCACATGGTGAACATGGCATCATCTGCTAGCATCTTCTCCTGGCTTCTGGTTCCATGAAGCTCCCCAGGAAGCATTTTCCTTCTTCATCTCCAAAGGTTGCTGGCTGGAGGACTCTGCTTCGTGGTGCTGCAGCATTCTCTGCTCTCTCTGAATCTCTCTGAATCTCTTTCTCCAAAATGTTTCCTCTTTCATAGGACTTCAGAAACTAATCAAGACCCACCCAAATGGGTGGAGACATGTCGTCCCTTAATCCAGTTTAACAACCATTCTTAAGGGAGATGATCTCATTACAGTTTCAAACATACAGTATTGAATAGAGATTATTCTACCTTTATGAAATGGGATTTATATTAAAACATGGCTTTTCTTAGGGGGCATACTTCCTTTCAAACCAGCACACTCCCCCTATTATTTGTTTATTTTTTATCCATACTGTTTACTCATCTGCCTATACCCTAGCTAAAAGGAGTATCAGACACACGATTTTTCTCAATCACACAGTCACATTGTAAAAGCTTTATCATTATACAATCATCTTCAAGAAACAAGGCTACTGGGACACAGCTCTACAGCTTCAGGTACTGCAAGAGGGTGGATCTTAATCTATATTATTGGGAGGCCTTATCAAGGAAACAAGGTGGAAGCCAGAAGTTAGAGACGGCCACAGTGAGCACAAAAGCAGCAGAAACTGGAAGAACAGACTCAAAGAGACAGAGACTGCCATGTGAAGAGAGGCAGAGATTAAAGCCAAGGAACCTCGAGGGTTGCAGCAAGCCAGCACAAGAACATTACAGGCTCAAAGACGCCACAGACTATCCAGACCTTGATGCTGGACTTTAAGCCTTCTAACAATGAGACAGTAAATGCTTGTTGTTTATGGTATTTGTGATACCAGTTTGTGGTATTTGTGATAGCATCTCTGGCAAACAAAGACACCTACCTCATCAACTACTTCTTTGCTTATTTTTTCACCTTCCCTATCTGGAAATATGGCAGTGCCCTTCGGCTTAATCCTTGGTCATATTAGCATTCTCACACCACCGTCTTTGCATCTGCCATTCTGTGTCCCCATAAAGATTTCCCTCTCCTCCCACCTCCCATCCATCCTTCCTTGTGGGTTCTTTCGGGTCACTATTCAAGTAAGTTTCCATTTTGGTTCCCTTTCTTAACTACTTTATATTAAAATAAAACAAAACAGGGTGGGCCATGGTGGCTCAGCAGGCAGACTTCTTGCCTGCCATGTCGGAGACCCAGGTTTGATTCCTGGTTGCCTGCCCATGCAAAATAAATAAATAAGTACATAAAACAAAACAAAATACCTCTTCCATCAACATCTATTCCCTTTACCTGTGTGTTTTTTTTTGTTTGTTTTTGCCCATAGGTTATATACATGATACAATATCGTATTTTTTGTCTAATTGTTCTACTAGAATGTTAGTTTCATGTACCATCATCTGGCACATGATAGACCTTTAATAGATATTTGTTGAATGGATGAACTGATCACAACATCCTATTTCTGATAGAATAGGATGCCATATCTTGTTTTTACCTGCAACTACAATGCTGATTCCTTTATCTCCCATTTTTGTCATCTGTTAAACCTGAGATAATTAAATTCAAAACTCTAGACTCCTGAGGAAGTGAATTTTGTTTACAAATTTGCTCTTGCTGGGCAGAACTTCTGATCTCTAAATCACATAATCTAATTTAGAACTATGCAAGATCCACTTAATCTGCAAAGTGAGTTAATACAACACTAATGAACACACAAATGAACTTGTAAAAACAAAAATATGTTACCATAACTTTACATACACAAACAACGACAGATGGAGCCAAGAAGCTAGGCATAAGACTAGCTCAAGCCCATAAAGAAATTGGCCAAGTAAACATCACTCTGGGGAAGTTCTGGTGAGAAAAATTTTTAAATGCAAAGGTTATTTAAGATGGCCTGCCTAAAATCTCAGGAAGAGAAGACTAAAGGCATGAGAGAAATTCTGTAAAGACTAGACACATATTGAAAGAAGTAGAAATTAAGCTGAAAATCTTATCATTTAATAATGGATTATAACTCATTCTATAAATTAAAAATCAACAAGTCCATTCAGATATAAACAAACAAATAAATAAACGAGGAAGAAGGGAAACTCATCCTTATAGGACAATGCAATTAATATACACAGGAGAATGACAGAATTTGAAAATCATCAATTGATGCCAAAACTAGGGAGTAAAAGTTAGATGAAAAACAAGATTATTTAATCTCAAAGTATCACACCAAAGATCACTTGTTAATTAAAAGGGGAAAAAAACACTATGGGAGAAACTTGGCAGATCCCTTCTCAAGCAAATGGTCAAATCTAACATCGCGACACTGATATAAACTAACATCATGTGCCTTGTGATATGATATGGAGAAACAACACAACATTCCTGCCTAAAATTTCATAACCTCTAGGTTATCATGAGGAATAATCAGACATATCAAAATCAGGGGCCATTTTACAAAATAACTGATTAAAACTCTTAAAAAAAAGTTCAAAAAATACCAAGGCTGAGGATTTTCTTCCAGGGAAGATGGTGAAGTAGGGAACTGCAGGACACACTCCTTCAAAAACAGCTAGTAGACAGGTAGAAGCTATTGAAACAATAGTTCTGGAGCTCCAGAGGCAAGGGCAGCACTGTACAGCATCCAGGAAAGAAAAGGATAGAGAGAATGAGAAGCTGCGGCAAAGAAACCGTGAGTCAATCCCTCGGCAGCAGAGGCTGGTGCCCACCCTCCACCGAGGCAGACAGCCCCAACAGGGTCTGTGGTTGGCTGCTGCAGACAGAGGGATGCAGAGGCCTTCCTCCCCAGAACAAGACAGGGCAAATCTGAGCACCTAGCACGGCTTCTGATGATGAGTTTGGAACCCTGGGACTCAACCATGAATCCTGGTTCTAGACTGCCCCAACAGGATTCCGTGCAGATACTGTTTCAACACCACCCTAGCCAGGAGCAGAGACTGTGCAGGCTGAAAGAAAACACTTCCTTCTTAAGGCTGCAGGGAACAGTTTGCCAAAGAGTGCCAAGTGCTGGGCAGGCCAGGAAAGTGCAGTTTCAGGAAGCCACAATAAAAAAGGGAGGGGGGATTGGCATCTTTCCCAACCCTAACTCCAGGGCTGTTTGAAACCCTGAGCCCCTGGGCCCTGATTCGATCAGCTAAACATGGGCAATTCTAAAGATGTAGAATAATATGAACCAAGTATCAAAGAAGAGCCTTGACTCAAAGCCAAACTACAGTAAAACCCTAGGCAAGAGAGAGAAACTGGCTATCAGAGAAAACTCGTCAAGATAAAAAATCAGATGCCTAGACACCAGCAAAAAAATTACAAGCCATACTAAGAAAAAGGAGATATGGCCCAATCAAAGGAACAAATTATAAAGTTGGAGGAGATACAGAATTCAGAACAAAGTAAAGATGCTCAAACAAATCTCCTAAATCAATTCAAGGAGATGAAGGAAAATACAGCTAGTGAGATAAAGGATATTAAGAAGACACCTGGTGAGCATAAAGAAAAATCTGAAAGCATGCAAAGATAAGTAACTGAATTTATGGGAATGAAAGACACAAATGAAGAGATTAAAATCACATTAAATACTAGCAGTCATTGAGAGGGAGAGGTAAGGGGAATGGAATGAATGAGTTTTTTCTTTTTTCTACTTATTTCTTTTTCTGGAGTGATGCAAATGTTTTAAAAATGATCGTGGTGATGATACACTACTATGTGATGATACTGACAGCCACTGACTGTATACCATAGATGAACTGTGTGTGAAGATTTCTCAATAAAAATATTAAAAAAACAAAAACACTAGAGGCATATAGCACCAGAATTGAACATGCAGAAGAAAAAAACAGGACATCCAAAAAACCCCATATAAACAGAAGAATAGAAAGAGAAAAGTATGGGGAAAAAAAAAATGGAGCAGGGAATTGAATGAAAGCACTAAAGCACACAAACAGGAAGGGAAAAAGGACAGAAAAAACATCTGAGGAACTATTGGCCAAAAATTTCCCAATTCTTATGAAAGACTTAAATGTACTCATCCAAGAAGCACAATGTATTCCAAACAGAATAAATCTGAACAGACCTACTCCAAGACACATACTAATCACAATGTCAACAGCCAAAGATAAAGAGAATCCTGAAAGCAGCAAGAGAAAAGTAATCCATCACATATTAGGGATGCTCAATTTCTCATTAGGAACTATGAAGCCAAGCAGGCAGTGAAACAATATATTTAAGGTACAGAATAAGAAAAATGACCAGCCAAGAATTCTTTATCTGGCAAAACTGTCCTTCAAAAATAAAGAAGAGTTTAAAATATTCACAGATAAACAGAAACTGAGAGAGTCTGTTAAGAAGAGACCTGCCCTAATACGAAATACGAAAGGGGGCGTTCTTCAGGCTGAAAGGAAAAGACCGGAGAGAGTGGCTTGGAGGAGAGTATAAAATGAAGATTATTAGTATGGGTAACAAAAAAGGAATAAAAAGAGAAGAGACAAAAATAATAAATGACATAGAAAAGCGAAAGGATAAAATGGTTGAAGTAAATTGTGTTAATCTGTAAGCTGCCAGAATGCAATACATCAGAACGGCTTTCGTAAAGGGAATGTATTGTTACAAATTTACAGTTCTCAGCCTGTATAAATGTCCAAACTAAGGTATCCAGGGACAGATATCTTAATTCAAGGAAGGCCGATGCATCAGGAATGCCTCTGTCAGCTAGGAAGGCACACTGGTCCTGTGCTGGTCCCTTGCTCCTGGGATTCGCTGCTTTCAGCCTCTGTTCCTGCAGGGGTTCCTCACTTTACTTCTCTAGGGCTGGCTTTCATCTCTTGGCTTCCTTTGGGTCTCTGCAGGTTCTGGCTGCTTAACATCTCATGATAATGTCTGCTGGGCTCCAAGCATCTCCAACTAGCTGTGTCTCTGTTCTCTAAATGTCAGCATCTGTGTCAGCTCTGCTGTGAGGTTTCTGTCTGTTCTGTCAGCTCTGAGGCTTCTGTCATTTCTGGCTCTCTCAAAAATGTTTCTTTTAAAGGACTCCAGTAAGCTAATCAAGACCCACCTGGAATGGATGGAGTCACATCTCCATCTAATCAAAGGTCCCACCCACAACTGGACATACCTCACCTCCGTGGAGATAATCTAATCAAGTTTCCAACCTATGATACTGAATCAGGATTAAAAGAAATGACTACTCCCACAAGATTGGGTCAGGATTAAAACATGGCTTTTCTGGAGTACATAATAGATTTAAACCAGCACATAAGTACTGCCTTTACAGCAATAAGATTGAATGTTAATGGATTAAATTGTCCAATCAAAAGAAATATATTGACATAATAGATAAAAAATACATATATGATCCACATATATGCTATCTATAAGAGACTCACCTTAGACATAAGGACACAAATAGGTTGAAAGTGAAAGGATGGAAAAAGATATTCTATGCAACAGTAACCAAAAAAGAGCTGTGGTAGCTATACTTAAATATCCAAAACTAGATTTAAAATGTAAACCTGTTATGAGACAAAAAAGGATGCTATATATTTTTTGTTGTTGTTGATGTATATATTATATATTCACATACCATGTAATCATCTAAAGTGTACAATCAATGGTTCACGATATCATCACATAGCTGTGCATTTATCATCACAATTGATTTTTTTCTCTTTTGTAAAAAACATATATACAAAAAAGCGATAAATTTCAAAGCACATAACAATTTTATGTGTAAAACTGATTTCAGAGTTGGTATGGGTTATAATTCCACATTTTTAGGTTTTTACTACTAGCTGCTCAAAGACACTGGAGATTAACAGAAATATCAATATAATCCTTCAGCAATTATACTCGTTTGTTAAACCCTACCTTCTCTGCATAACTCCACCACCACCTTTGATCTTTCTCTCAATCTTTAGGGGCATTTGGGCTATGCCCAATTTAACTTTTTCATATTCGAAGGGGCTGTTGATAATACGGGATGGGGGATGGAACTAACAGACGTTCTGGAGAGGGTGGTCCCTCTGCATTCTGGTCCGGGGACCCATCTGTAGGTTTCTGAAAAGTTACCCTAGTGTATGGAATGGTGTAGAATCTTATGTAACACCGTAGGTGTTCTTTAGGATTGGCAGGAATGGTTTTGGTTGGAGTTTGGCAAGCTATGATAGGCAGCAATGCCTAACTGAGGCTTGCATAAGAGTGACCTCCTGAGTAGCCTCGCGACTCTATTTAAACTCTTTCAGCCACTGATAGTATTCTAGTTTGCTAGCTGCCAAACTGCAATATACCAGGAACAGAATGGCTTTTTAAAAGGGGAATTTAATAAGTTGCTAGTTTATAGTTCTAAGGCCGAAAAAATGTCCCAATTAAAACAAGTCTATGGAAATGTCCAATCAAAGGCATCCATCCAGGGAGAGATACCTTGGTTCATGAAAGCCAATGAAGTTCAGGGTTTCTCTCTCAAGTGAGAAGGCACATGGCAAACACAGTCAGGGCTTCTCTCTCAGCTGGAAGGGCACACGGTGAACATGGCATCATCTGCTAGCTTTCTCCCTGGCTTCCTGTTTCATTAAGCTCCCCAGAAGGCATTTTCCATCTTCATCTCCAAAGGTCGCTGGCTTGTGGACTCTCTGCTTTGTGGTGCTGCAGCATTCTTTGCTCTCTCCGAATCTCCCATTCTCCAAAATGTTTCCTCTTTTATAGGACTCCAGTAAACCAATCAAGACCCACCTAAACGGGTGGAGACATGTCGTCACCTAATCCAATTTAACAACCACTCGACTAAATCACATCATCCAAGGAGATGATCTGATTACAGTTTCAAATATACAGTACTGAATAGGGATTATTCTACCTTTATGAAATGGAATTTTGATTAAAACATGGCTTTTCTAGGGGACATACATCCTTTCAAACCAGCACAGATAGATACCTTCCTTATTTTTTACAATTCTTTCCCCCCTTTTGGTCAGGATGGCATTGTTGATCCCACGGTGCCAGAACCAGGTTCGTCCCTCGGAGTCATCTCTCATGCCGCCAGGGAGACTTTCACCCCGAAAAGGAAACTATATATTTTTAAAGAGGGGGTGGTGGCAAGTCACCAGAAAGAAACAATAATCATAAATATTTATGTGCCTAACCAGGGTGGTCCCACCAAATATATGAGATAAACACTAGCAAAACTGAAGGGAGAAATTAACATCTCTATAATAATAGTAGGAGATTCCATTATGCCACTCTCATTGAGAGACAGAACACCTAGACAGAGGATCAATAAGGAAACAGAGAACTTGAATAATATGATAAATGAACTAGACCTAATAGACATATACAAAATATTGCATCCACAAACAGCAGGATACACTTTCTTCTCAAGTGGTCATGGATCATTCTCCAGGACAGAACATAGGTTGAGTCACAAAACAGGTCTCAATAAATTTAAGAAGATTGAAATTATACAAAACTCTCTGAACATAATGGAATGAAGCTGGATATCAGTTACAAGCAGAAAACCAGAAAATTCACAAATATATAGGAGTTAAACAACCTAATCTAAAACAATTGGTGTCAAAGAAGAAATTGCAAGACAACTCAGCAAAAATCTGGAGACAAATGAAAACAAGAATATAACATATACAAACTTTTGGGATGCAATGAAGGCAGCGCTGAGAGGGAAATTTATAGTTCTAAATGCCTACATTAAAAAAGAGCTAAAATCAAAGACCTAAATGTACACCTAAAGGAAACAGAATAAGAATAGCAAACTAACCCCAAGGTAAGCAGAAGGATAACAAAGATTAGAGCAGAAATAAATGAAATAGAGAATTTAAAAAAAGACAAATAGAAAGGGGTACACGGGTGGTTCAGCAGTAGAATGCTCGCCTTCCATATGAGACCCTGGTTCAATTTCCAGACCATGCACCCCAAAACAAATGAACAACAGCAAAAAACAATAAAAAGCATTAAAACCAAATCTTGGTTCTTTGGCTCAATAAAACTGACAAGCCTTTAACTAGATTGACAAATAAAAAAAGAGAGACGATGCAAATAAATAAAATCAGAAATGAGAAGGCATGCCTCATCACTGACACCACAGAAATAAAAAGCTTAAGAAAATGAACAACTGTATGCCAACAAATTAGAAAACTTAAAGATGAAATGGACAAATCCCTAGAAAGATATGAACAACCTACACTAACTCCAGGAAAAACAGAAGACTCAAGAGACCAATTTTAAGTAAAGAGATTGAAGCAGCCATCAAAAACCTCCCAAAAGAGAAAAGCTGAGGACCAAATGGCTTCACAGGTAAATTCTACCAATCATTCCAAGAAAAATTAATACCAATTCTGCTTAAACTCCTCCACAAAACTGAAAAGGGAACACCACCTAATTCATTCTATGAAACCAACATTACCCTAATACCAAAACCGAAGAAAAGAAAATTACAAACCAATTTCTCTAATGAAAATAGATGCAAAAATTCTCAACAAAATATTCACAAATCAAATCCAACTGTACATTAAAAAGAAGTATACACCATGACGAAGTGGGTTTTATCCCAGATATGCAAGGGTGGTTCAACATAAGAAAATAAACAAAGTTAATATACCAGATTAAGAAATTGAAGGGGAAAAAAATACATGATCATCTCAATTGACACAGAAAAGGTATTTAACAAAACTCAGCATCCTTTTTTGATAAAAACACTTCAAAAAATAAAAGTAAAAGAAAATTTCCTCACTATGATGAAAGGCATATATGAAAACCTACAGCTAATATCATATTCAGTGAAGCTTCCCTTCTCTGACTCTACCCATCCCAGGTGGGTCTTGATTGGCTTACTGGAATTCTTTTAAGAGGGAATTGTTTTAGAAAGAGCCACAAGGGCCACAGGAGCCCACACAGCCATAGACCTTTGGAGATGAAGAAGGAAAACACCCCTGGGGAGCTTCATTAAACAAGAAGCCTGGAGAGGAAGCTAGCAGAAGTTGCCATGTTTGCCATGTACCTTTTCAGTTGAGAGAGAAACCCTGAACTTCACTGGCCTTTCTTGAGTGAAGGTAACCTCTTGTTGGTGCCTTAATTTGGACGTTTTTATAGACTTGCTTCAACTGGGACATTTTCACAGCCTTAGAACTGTAAACCTGCAACTTAATAAATTTCCTCTTTTAAAAGCCATTCTGTTTTTGGTATACTGCATTCCAGCAGCTAGAAAACTAGAACACCCTCTAAGATCAGGAACAAGGGAGGAATGCCCACTGCCACCACTGTTAATCAGAATCATGCTAGAAGATCTAGCAAAAGCAGTTAGACAGGAAAAATAAATAAAAGGCATCCAAATTGGAAAGGAACAAGTCAAACTTTCACTATCTGCAGATGACATGATCTTATATGTAGAATAAAAAGTCCAGAAAAATCTACAGTTAAGTTACTAGAGCTAATAAATGAGTTCAGCAAAGTTGCAAAGTACAAGACCAACACCAGTGTATTTTCCATACACTAGTAACGAGTAATCAAGGAGGATATCAAGAAAAAATTCCATTTATAATAGCAACTAAAAGAATCAAATATCTAAGAATAAATTTAACCAAGGATGTAAAGGACTTGTACATAGAAAACTACAAAATATTGCTTAAAGGAATTAAAGAAAATCTAAATAAATAAAGGCCATTCTGCATTCATGGATTGGAAGACTATAAATATTTTTTGCTAGAGGAAATACAAATGGCCAAAAAGCACGTGAAAAAACGCCCATAACCGCTAGTAGGGAAATGAAATCAAAACCACAATATGGTATCTTTTCACATCTACTAGAATGGCTGCTATTAAACAGGACATCACAAGTGTTGGAGAGAATGGGGAGAAGAAGGAATACTCATTTGTCCGCAGCCGTCTCGCTCAGTGTCAGGTCCTCGGCCGGCGAGGGGGACAGGGGGAGAGAGAGACAGGCGCAGACAAAACGACTCGAGCGGCGAACACGGATCCGAGACACGCGGCGGTTGTGAGCACAGACCTTTACTGGAGTTAAGCTTGCATTCTCTGTTACAGGTTCCACGCGGGACAAGATACCCCGCGGGGGAACAACCTCTATGCGGCCGTCAGGTACGGCTCCCTGTGGGTCGTCTCCGCTTACCCCGTCCGGGTAACGCCTTATATGCATAATCAAAATCCAATAGGCTAACACCACGTATACAGGGGTGATTGGTAGATGCGGTTGGCGGGTGTGTGCGTCATATGCGGAAGCAGGATGCGGGCGCCATCTTGGCTCACTCGATGGGCGGGGGGAACTCTAGAGCAGGCTGCGGCGTGTCCACTAGGCCCGACCCGGGAGGCGGCTCTCCACACTCATTCACTGTTGGTGGGAATGTTAAATGGTACAGCCGCTGTGGAAGACAGGGTGGCGGATCCTCAGGAAACTAAGTATAGAATTGCCATCTGATTTGGCAATCCCGCTACTAGGCACACAGCCAGAAGAACCGAAAGCAGGGATGTGAAAAGACATTTGCACACCAATGTTCACAGGCATTATTCACAACTGTCAAAACAGGAAGCAACTCAGGTGTCCATCAACCAATAAGCAAAATATGGTATACTCATACAATGGACTATATTGTTCAGCAGCAAGAAGGAATGAAGTCCTGATGCATGCTACCTGGATGAACCTGGAGGACACTATATTAAGTGAATTAAGCCACACTCAAAAGGAGAAATAGTGGATGAGATCAATGATATGAAACAATTAAAATAAGCAAACTGTCAGAGTCAGATTCTAGAATATGGGTTACCAGGAGAAAGAATGGGGTAGAGAATAGGGAGTTGACCCTTAAGTCGTGCAGAATTTCTACTGTAAATGTTTGGACATGGATAGAGGTGATGGTAGTACACTACTGTGAGTATAATTAACAGCAGAGAATTATGCCTGAAAGTGGATGAAAGGGATAGTTTTAGGTTGTACATGTTACTAGAAGGAAAGCTAGAGGATAAAACATGGGACTGTACAACATAGTGAAGCCTGTGGTAGATGACACCTGTGGTGAATACCACAAATATAAGAGTGTTCTTTCATGAGCTATAGCAAATGTACATCACTTAGTACAAGATGTTAATAAAAGGGTGGTATGTGGGGAAAATCCACCTAGTGCAAGCTATGGGCTAGAGTTAACAGTAATATTCAGTATTCTTCAAATATAAATAAATGTATAGAGATTGAATTAGATCAATGGTTATGTAGGACTGGGAATGATGGGGGATCGAGAGGCAATGCCTGAGAGGTATGAGGTTTTTCTTTTTGGAGTAATAATTGAACATGAAGAAGAACGCACAACTCTTTTAGTATATACTAAAAACCATTGATTGTACACCTTGGATGGATTGTGTGCTGTGCCGGTTTGGAAGGATGTATGTCCCCTAGAAAAGCCATATTTTAATCTGAATCCCATTTCATAAAGGCAGAATAATCCCTATTCAATACTGTATGCTTGAAACTGTAATCATCTCCCTGGAGATGTGATTTAATCAAGAGTGGTTGTTAAGCTGGATTAGGTGACAACGTGTCTCCACCCATTTGGGTGGGTCTTGATAAGTTTCTGGAGTCCTATAAAAGAAACATTTTGGAGAATGACTGATTTGGAGAGAGCAGAGAATGCTGCAGCACCAGAAAGCAAAGAGTTCATGAACCGGCGACCTTTGGAAATGAAGAAAGAAAATGCCTCCCAGGGAGCTTCGTGAAACCAGAAGCCAGGAGAGTAAGCTAGCAGATGATGCCGTATTCGCCATGTGCCTTCCAGCTGAGAGAGAAGCACTGACCGTGTTCACCATGTGCCTTCTCACTCGAGAGAGAAACCCTGAACTTCATCGGCCTTCTTGAACCAAGGTATCTTTCCCTGGATGCCTTTGATTGGACATTTCTATAGACTTGTTTTAATTGGACATTTTCTTGGCCTTAGAATTATAAAGTAGCTACTTATTAAATTCCCCTTTATAAAAGACATTCTGATTTTGGTATATTGCATTCCAGCAGCTAGCAAACTAGAACATGTGCTATGTGAAGTTATCTCAATAGAAAGAAAATATAGGCTAAAACAAAAAACCTGGGGGACTTAGAACTTTGTCCTTGGGCCAACAGGATGCCATTTAAGGTTTTTTTTTTAGCAAGGGAGTGGTTTGGACTTTATGAAGATCATTTCTGGTGGCTGTAGAGAGAATGAATTTGAGAGGGTAGAATGAGGGCAGAATCAAAAATGGTTCATTGGTCTTGGAGAAGTGGACTGCTGGAAGCCACTATTTCTTGAGAGGGTTGTACCTCCAAAACAGTCTATTAGCGTATCTAGCAGAGGAAACAGATTGATTAGACCTAATCAGTGCAAGCTCAGAGTAATATGAGACTCAGAATCAACTTAAATCTTAAGGAATTTGGACATTCTTATTCTCATCCCTTTATCCTCCCCCAGTTAAAAAAAAAATCTTGTTTATATGACTTTTATTAAATTGATTTATATAAGACCAAAAAAAGTACCAAGGCTGAATAACTCTTCCAAATTAAAGATGACTAAAGAGGATTGACAACTAACTGTAATGTATGATTCTGGATTAGATGCTGATCTAGGAGGAAAAAAATAGCTAATAAAGGACAATGGATAGGATACTAGATAGATAAGCCCTAAATTAAAGTCAAATTTCCTGATTTTGACAACCGGATACAGAAAGGAAGATCCTTGTTCATAAAAAAACACACTCAAGTATTTGGGGATAGCGGGACACTCTTAAATGTTTCAGAACAAAACTAATTATATGCATATACAGAGATAATACAGTTTTAAATACAAATAAAGACAAAGGGGGCAATACAAATAATTGGTAAGTCTGGGTAAAGGATGTATGTACTATTTTTGCAATATATTTGTAAGTTTGAAAGTATATCTAAATAAAAAGTTAGCCCCCAAACCCCTACATTGCAAAATCACTTTGCCAAGACAACAGCAAAGAATTGACCCCAAGGAGCTTTTTTCCCCACTGTATTTTCTGTTAATGAATTGTCCTTACTTTCCCCAATGTTACAGTCATATCACCTCTTCTTTTCCAACATCTTAATTTGGATGGATTGTATTTCAGTTTTCTTGTCTAACTGCTTTGATTAGGCTTCCATAAAATGTTAAATAATAATGATGGTACCTGACCTACAAGAACTCGGCAGGTCTTTGTCTAGGGAAATACCCACAAAATTTGTGGGATTTACTGTGATGGGAGTGTTTTTTGTTACTGATGGTAGACTGGGGGCCACACACCTCACAGTTTATGCTAAAGAGATGGCTCAGGGTGGGGCCAGCCACACCTGGTCATAGTGTAGGGGGCTGGTCAGGCTAGAAAGACCATGTTATCAGGAGGTGGGACTTTGAGCCACTTTTGTATTTCCTTTTCTGTGAACTGTTTGTTCATGACCTTTTGTCCATTTTTCTATAGGGGAGTTAGATTTTTTTTCTTATTGACAGTAGGGTAAGATCATTTTACTCTTTTCCAGTCTCCATGGAGATGCCAGACTAAGGAGGTAAGAGGAGATGGTAATTTTGAAAAGGGTGGCAGTAAGACATAGGAATGCATGATATATTTTGGGGAAAACAATAGACCAGGATTGTTCATGGACTAGAAATGAGGAATACAGGAAAAGGAAGCAATTCTTCAGAATGACTCCTATGGTGGAGCTATACAGAGAAGTTACTCTTTTAGCAAATGAGTATGATTGCTAAATCATTATACTGATATTTCTTTTAGTCTCCAGTACCTGACAGCAGCTAGAAGTAAAAATCTAAAATTGTGGAATGTAACCCATATCGAACTCTGAAATCTGTTCTACAACTAATTGTTGCAAAGTATTTTGAAACGTATTGCTTTTTTATATATACATTATTTTTCACACAAAAAAAGAAAAAAGGAGGAGTATAACAGAGAAGACAGGATTAACAACTGAGTATGACTGCTGAATCACTATATCGATAATTCTTTTGGTCTCCAGTGTCTTGAAGCAGCTAGAAGAAAACACAAAAATATCATGGAACTGTAACCCATACCAAACTTTAAAATCTGTTCTATAACTACTTGTTAAAATATACTTGGAATTTACTGCTTTTTTGTATATATGTTATATTTCACAATAAAAAAAAAATTAAAAAGAAAAAGAATGACGCCTAGATTTCTGGTTTGAATAACTGAGTGGCTAGCTGTGAGAACAGCTTAAAAGAGAAACCTCAAGAGTTCTTCTAATTTGTGTATGTTAAATTTGAGATATGAAAAGTAGAAATACCAATTATATTGGTAGAGATGAGAATTTGGGGGTTAGAGCAGATGTCTAAGCTGGAAGTATAAATTGGTGACACATCAACATAAAAATAAAATTTTAAAAATCCATGGGAACTAATGAGCACCCCAGAAAGAGTGCAGAGAAAGGAAAAAGGCCCCAGCACTGAGTCTGAGGAAATGCAGTATTAAGAAATCAGACAGAGACGCTGGCAAAGCAGACCGAGGAGGAGAGTCAGTGAGGTACTGGTGAGGGAGGAAGGCAAAGGACAGTAATAACTCAGAATCCAAGAGTTTTTCACGGACTGATTGTGTTGAATACTGCCTGGGGACTGTCCCAATACAGACAGCAAAGTGTGTACTGGATTTGGCAATAAGAAAACTGTTGGTGACCTCCACAAGAGCAATTTTGAATAGAAACATTTGATGATATTGTGTTGAAAATTAAGTGGGAGTTGACAAGTTGGAAACTATGTTCGGACAATTCTTTCAAGAATTTTGGTTAGGAAAGTGAGTGGAAAAATGGGTCAGCACAGTATTTTTTTGCTTTGTTTTTAAGATGAGAGGTACCACTGCATGTTTGTAATGGATGATTCAGAGGAGAGGATGACTGCAAAGCAAGGTCCTTCAGAAAGCAACCGTGAAGTCCCCAAGGCAAGAACTGATTTTGAAAGAAAGAAGAATACCTTTATTTCAAGATAGGGAGTAAAAAGACAGATGCTAGAATGTAACTGAGGAGTTGGTAGCTGGTGTATCCATCCATTCTAATTTTTAAATATATAAAGGACATATACTAAAAGGAGAAATGAATATTGAATATTAAAGTGCCTTTAAAATATATTCACAGATTATTTGATACTCCTATCTTCAAGAGGTAAACAGTTCAATTCCCCTCCCCTTAAGGGGTGCTTGACATAGTGACTTGCTTTTAACACAGAGAATGTGGTAGCAGTGATAATATGACTTGAGAAACTTAGTGATAAAAAGCATTGTGACTTCTCAACCTGTCTGGATAGATCATTCAAACAATCCAAGCAGAGAGAGCCCAGAGTAAGGATAAGGGCTTTTTTTTTTTGGCATGGGCAGGCACTGGAAATCGAGCCCGGGTCTCCAACATGGCAGGTAAGAACTCTCTGCCTGCTGAGCCACTGTGGACCACCCAGGATGAGCACTTATAATCCTGTTTAGCTTAATATAATGCATGGATAAATCACAGAGTATATTAAGCAGATAATCAAAAAGTATTGACAAAGTCCCTTGAGGGATGGGAAAAGAAATATGGCACTAACAAACTTAACCACTGGGGAAGCCATGAGACTGTGTCAAACATTAGGAAACCCTGATACTGTATCAAACATTAGGGACACCCAAATCAGTAGGCCAAGCCGTTGATCTTGAGGCTTGCTCCTGTGAAGCTTATGTATATAGCGGAGAAGTTTAGCCTACCTATAGGCATGCCTAAGAGTTACTTCTAGAGGACCTCTTTTGTTGCTCAGATGTGGCCTCTTTCTCTCTAAGCCCAACTCTGCAAATGAAATCATTGCCCTTCTCACTATATGGGACATGACATCCAGGGGAGAAAGCCTCCCTGGCGGCGTGGGAGATGACTCCAGGGTTGAGCCTGGCCTTGGCACTGTGGGATCAACAATGCCATTCTGACCAAAATGGGGAAAAGAAGCATAACAAATAAGGTGTCAGCGGCTGAGAGAGTTTAAATAGAGTCGAGAGGCTACTCTGGAGGTTACTCTTATGCAAACTTCAGTTAGACATTGCTACCAATCATAGCTTGCCAAACCCCAACCAAAACTATTCCTGCCAATCCTAAAGAACACCTAGAGCATTATATAAGATTCTACAAAGGTTCCATGCACAGGGTAACTTCCCAGAAGCCTACAGCCTACAAATGGGTCCTTGGACCAGATAAGTCCTGAAATGCAGAGGGGCCAGACTCTCCAGAACATCAACCAGTTTCATCCCCCTCTCCCATATTATCAACAGTCCTTTCCAACATGAAAAAGTTAGAATGGCCATAGCCCAAATACCACTAAAGAGTGGGAGAAAGATCAAAGGTGATGGTGGAGTTATAAAGAGAAGGTCAGGTTTAACAAATGAGTATGATTGCTGTATCATTAAACTGATATTCCTTTCAGTCTTGAGTATCTCAGTGCAGCTAGAAGTAAAAACCTAAAGTTGTGGGATTATAACCCATACCAAACTCTGAAATCTGTTCTATAACTAATCATTGTGATGTGCTTTGAAATTTATTGTTTTGTATATATGTTATTGTTCACAAAAAAGAAAAAAAGTCTATTTGATGATAAATGCACAGCTATATGATATTGTGAACTACTGTTGTGCACTTTAGATGATTACGTGATATGTGAATATATAAAATATATCAATAATAAACAAGAAGAAAGCTTTAAAAAAAAGGGAAAAAATCATTGTGGCTTCCTCCTTGCACACACTCTCTGATCACCTGTTCTGACAAAAGCCAGCTCTCATGCTGTAAGGAGTGATAAGAAGCTGTGTGGAGAGGCCCACAAGGTAAGGAGCTGAGACTGCCTGCCAACAGCCATGTGATTGCTTCACCTTGGAAGCAGATCCTCCAGTCCTGACCAAGCCTTCAGAAAACTGCAGTCCAGCCAAGATCTTGATTTTAACCTCATGAGACCCTGAAGGAAAACCACCCAGCTAAGATGCTCCAGAATTTTTGACCCACAGATACTGTGGATAATAGATGTTTAAGTGTTTGGGCAATTTGTTATGCAGCAACAGAAAATAAATACAAATATTTAAAAATTGCTTTTTGCATCTATATTCTTTGTACACCTTGCTAATATTTCATTTAACATTGTGCATGAATTTTCATAAGAGAGTGATTCATGATTTTCTTCTAGGTGTTTTTTCAGATCTTGGTATCTTTGTCATGTTTGCCTCAGAAAAAGATTTGGGAAGCTTTATGTTACATCAGAATTTCTTATTCTTTTTTGGGGGGTTGCTACCTGTGAAAGGTTTAGGAGGCGAAAGGGTGAGAAAGAAGAAAAGTACACCAGGAAATTTAAAATGTGGGGGGGGGGGGGGGGGGGGGGGAAGGCAGTATTTCTGCGCTCCCGGGCAGAACTCATCAAACCCAAGATGGAAGGAGGTAAGTGTGCATGCGGGCTTTGGCACAGGCAGCTTATAAGGATGGAGGTCAGCTGACGTCTGGAAGGGGCAGTTTATTAGTTCCGGAAGTCAGGTTGGGAGGGGTGACACAGCTTCCACAGCTCCAGTTGCAATGCCCTTCCCCATTCCCCCGACCTAACATTCCATCCTTTTTGTGATAATAGGGCGCCGAGATCTTTCTGGCTACTTCCTGCTGTAATGGGGCGGTGTGAGGTTATAGGCTGGAAACGTCATGGCCAGGGGAGTGGGGAGGCTGGCTGTAGGAATCTGGTGAGGAAGGCAGGTGATGATAATGATGTAGGAGCATTTGGTTGACTGCTACCTGGGATAGTTCCTTTATGCGTCCCTGAAGGAAGTTGAGGAGGCAGGGAGCTAGGAGAAAAAAGAGCCAGATTAGGATAACTGGTCCTAGTAGCAGGAAGAGCCATGTCACCAGAGGAGAAGAATACCAGCTTAAGGCAGAGTTGGTTCCTTGTTTTCTGTGGTAGAGATCGTCTCTTAGTTTGTTTAGGGTTTGAATATTTTGTTTCACCAGACCCAATTTGTTGACATAATAGCAGCATTCCTCTTGCAGGAATATACACGTTCCTCCTTTTTCAGCTGTCAGCAGGTCTAAGGCCCATCGATTTTGAAGAGTTACCTGGACTAGTGAGCTGAGTTAGCATTGTAGAGAAGGGATTCTGATATCGATCCCAGGGCTACCTGTAGTCAAGTCTCGAAGTTTTGAGAGGTTAAAATGCTATGTCCCAGCGCCTCTCCTGCTGTGGCTGAGGCTGCAACTGAAGCGGTTAGGCTGATGCCTACTAGGATAGGAATAAAGGCAGCCCTTTTTGAGTGAGGAGAGGGCAGTAGCCAAGTTAGTTTGGACTCCCCATAGAGGGTTAACTGAGGAACAATAGTTACCAGAAAGCATGGTCCTGGGGCAGTGGAGTTAGGCACTTGGTAAGAGTTCCACTACACCAGAAATGTTGTCCTTTGGGGGGATGGGTGGTGTTGTGGATAGAGACGTTAGTTTGGCACTTGCTATGAAGTTTTGGTTGAGGGTTTTTTATTCAGTGTATTGAGGCTCCTAATTTGGCAAGAAGATCTTGCCCCATTAGTGGGCTGGGGCAAGAAGGCATTACGAGGAAAAAATGTGTAATGGGGTACCCTTCTATTAAACATCTAAGTGGTCCAGTAGTTAAGGGGCGTGAAGGACGGCCGTCTATGCCCATAACCGTGACCTGGGAAGGAAGGAGTTGACCTGAGTAAGAGGGGAGGACAGAAAAGGTAGCCCCTGTGTCCACGAAAAAGGAGGTGGACTTACCCGCTACCTTGATTGCTACCCTGGGCTTGACGAGGGTGATTGGGGTCGCTGAGGCCGGGCGTCGTCAGTCGTCGGTGGCCAGGCCCAGGACTGCTAGCGGTGGGTTAGGGGTTGGAAGGACGGCCCCTCCACGGCTAGACACCGAGGGGCAGTCACTTTTCCAATGTCCCTTTGTACCACAGAGAGGGCACGGTCCCTTGGGCAGTTGAGGATTGGGGCACTGGCAGGACCAGTGTCCTTCGAGGCCACATTCGAAGTACTTTCCTGGTGGTGGATTAGTCGTAGCCCGCTACTTCTCCATTAAAGTGAGCCGCAGAGCCGCAATCAGGGATTGGGTTTGTAAATTCACCTTTCAGCAGTCCCAGGATTCCTTTTCTGTCCTCTCTAGTTCATCATGAGTATTAAAAATTTTAAAGGCCGTGTTTACCAGGTCACGGATAGGGGCCTGAGGACCGTCCTCAATTTTTCTAAGTTTATGCCTTATATCTGGAGCAAATTGGGATATAAAGTGTGTGGCTAAAACAGTTTTATCAGCTTCCAAGTCGGGGTCTAGGCGGGTATATTGGGAGAGAGCTTCTGTGAGCTGGTGTAGAAAAGCGGTCGGGTTTTCATCAGGACACTGGGTAATTTCCCTTAGCTTATGGAAGTTTACCACTTTATGTGAAGCTTTCTGCATGCCGGCTATGAGGCATGTAAGCATTTTGTCCCATCTAGTCCGCCCGTTCCTCCCCACTGGAGTGTCAACCTGATATTTCCACCCTGGCTCTTGGTCTGGCACAGCCTCGGCCCCTACCGGCATGGTGTGGTCGGTTATATGCACCTGGTTAGCGTGAGCCCTGGCTGCATTGAAAATGCAGTCCATTTCATCTGTAGTTAGGGAAGAAGAGCAGATTACATGAATGTCATGCCAGGTTAAATCGTAGGCATTAGCTAGATATTGAAATTCCTTAGTATAGGCGGTTGGGTCGCTGGAGAATGAACCTAGCCATTTCTCAATATTAGAGAGGTAAGCTAGGGAGAAAGGGGTGTGTATTCGAACTAACCCCTCAGGTCCCGCAACTCCCTGTAGTGTACAGTAAAGAGTTCTTTGAGTGGGTATGAGAGTTTATAGGTGAGGAGGGCAAGGTTGTTGAGGATAGTAGGGGACTGGATGGAGATGGAAGGGGAGGATAAGATGGCGGCTGGAATGCTGCCAGAGCGGGGGGAGGAAGAGGGGGTAAGATGGCAGCTGGAACGCCGCCAGCAGAGAAGGAGGAAGAGAAAGGCAAGATGGTGGCGGGAGTGCCGCCGGTGTGGAAGGGGAGAGAGGAGGGCAAGATGGCGGCTGGGATGTCACCGGAACAGAAGGAGGAAGAGAAGGAGAAGATGGCGATTCAGAAGTCGCTGAAGCAGAAGGGGGGAGGGAAAGGCAAGATGGCGACTGGAGCGCCGTTGGAGGGAAGGGAGGATAGAGTGAGGGAGAGGAGGATACAAAGGGAGAGGCGGGAGCGCAGAAGGAAAAAAACCTGGACATAAGGAATTTCAGCCCATTTGTCATTCCTCTGGCAAAAGTTGCGGAGGTTCATAAGGATATTAAAATTGAAAGTCCCATCCTCAGGCCCATGAGAGAGGACCTATTGCCCATACTGACGGGTCTCAAAGGAGAAAGGACTGGCCCAGGGGGTGTCGGTGTCCCAACGCCCTGAGAGAGTTCTCAGAGCTCTTACGAGCGGGAGCTCGTCTCCCCAGGGGACGTCTCACCCTGGTTTGAGGCCCTTTCAGGTCCTGGACCTGAATTTGGGAGGGAAACGAGAAGCGGGGTGTCCCCACAGCTTTTCGAGTCCCGGGAAAGGGTATGAGGCTTGCGGGCATCCCCATTCACCTCAGCCCTCGGAAGAGAACCTGACGTGAATTCACGATTTTCGGAGAGTAATTAACGGACAGGCTCTCAGAACCATGAGACCCGGCAGCAGGGCTAGCAGGGGAGGGACTTACCCAATCCGTGGTGGATGTAGCGGTGGGCCGAAGGATCCCTTGTCGCTGGCTATGTGGAGAAAGGAGGAGAGAGGAAGCTGGGGCGCCTGTGGCCAGGTAGGCGGCACCCGTGCTCCTCTCACGGGTTTCCGGCACCAGATGAAAGGTTTCGGAGGTGAAAGGGTGAGAAAGAAGAAAGGTAGACCAGGAAATTTAAAGTGTGGGGGGTGGTGGTATTTCTGCACTTCCATGCAGAACTCACCAAACCCAAGATGGAAGGAGGTGAGTGCGCCAGAATTTCTTATTCTTGGATGGTCTGAAATAATTCTTGAATTCTGTCTATACTAGGAATTTATTTATTTGAGGAACCAGTTTTGACAACTTTTTCACTTCTTTCATGAGTACGCCAAACAACCCTTCATTAAAGCCTGCTCAAGCTTATATTGTCATCAGTGGTACTTCGGTACCCATCTCTCCACACTCCCATCTACCCAGAGTTGATCTGTTTCTTAACAAAGATTAAAAGTTTAAAATTCCAGCTGATCAGCAGTCTTCAATCTTGGAGAATCAATATACACATTAAATGGGTGACTATGTGAGATAGTAGACGCAGAGTCTACTAGACAGAGGCAAGGTACAAGATTCTAAATGTAAGAGAAAGTTTGAGCACTCATACAGATGGAGGTGCAAGGAGCTGAAGGATCCAAAGGCAGGAAAGTTACAGCCGGAGTAGCAATTTGTGCTTTTTTTTGCTGCCTACAGGTATTTTATCTTCCTACTGAGCCAGGTAGAGAGGTAAGAGACGCAGAAGGTAAGACCTGAGGCAAGTCAATTCTCTGTACAGACCTGGTTTTCTGAGAGAGCCCTTTCCAACTCTATTAATCCAAGAGTTTATGAATGAGTGGCCAAACCAGTACACTTGAGAAAGAGAAAGAAGATGCTATTAACAACTAATTTAGAGCAACATAAACCAGAACTACCCTCATATGGTCAATTTACCTATGAGGCCACCAGGGAAAAGAGGAGGATCTTGTATATTATTAAGAATGTCGATGGCAAACTGAAAAGTATTAACTGAAGTCCAATATACCTAGGGAAGAGAAATACTTCAACTTGCACAGCCTTAGGTACTCAATGAACATCTTCTAAGACACTCCATTTATTCATTCAACTACTAGAGAAGCTAGTATGAAGCCAATAGGAACATTCATCCTGAACAACGATGAATGAAAAGCATAATTTCCCCCAGATTACTGTGAAACACAAGGAGATGTCCAACCCAGATTCCCTTCAAGGAAGGAATTATGGTCAACTGCTGGGAGCCTTGGGCAGACAGCCTTCACCTGTGCCCCTTCAGAGACTGCCTCAGCTGCTGAGAGCAAAGGCCCCACCCTTCCCCACCATCACAGCTCGACTTAGCACTGTCTGCAGGGGCTAAGCCTAGGGACACGCCTTCATAAAAATACCTTGCTCACTAAACTCAGTCTCAATAAAACAAAAAAACAAAAAAAAAGTAAAAGAAAAGAAACTCAGCCTCAGAGTCTGCTTCCCAGAGAGCCCAATGTGACAGCTATTCTATCTTTTTTTGTTGCTGCTGTTAATTTTTTTTTATTTAAGAAAACAAACAATACAGTTAGATCCACCAACAATGGATATCTTAGTTAGCTTAACCATAGGCATATTCAAATAAAGTAGCCATATAATCATTATAAAGCCTGTGTTTGTGCAGCAAGTTTCATAAACCAGTTTAAAATTTAGACAATCAGGAAAATATCTACATATTAAGATAGCAAAGTTCTTAAGCATTAAACACTAATTTGATACCATTCGATTAGCTGTCAAAACACAGCTATTCTATCTTGCAGAGGAGTGAGGGGCCCAGAATCTCAAGCGAAGGAGGGGAACATAGTCAAAATTATATTTACATTTAGAAAATGAAAAAGTTCTACCACATGTCTAGTATAATTTCCCTTCTGCAAAGCCCCACAAAAGCCTCTTGGCTAGGAGGGCTCAACCTCTGGAAGATTAAGAAAAAAGGCCCATCCTACCTCCCCACCAGCTGTGTGACTTTGGGCAAGTTGCTAAACTCTGGCCTGCAGTTTCCTCACCTGAGAAACAAGATAACATCATCTAACTCAGATTTTAAGGAATTAGTTGAGAAAATACACCTCGTAAACTATGAGAGGCTGTATAAAGATTAATGAGTATGCCTTTCTACTATTTTCATTCTGAAGAGTTGCAATTAATGACTAACCATTGAAAACTCAATCAGAATGTCCAGAGAATCAACACCTTGTAGCTAGTAATTACCAACTCTTTGCTCTCTTCTCTTCCTGTGTTTCTGAGTGGCAGGGAGCTGAGATACAGAGACAGTATGTGTTTTATAAGCACGGTTGTGTACTGGAGGTTTACGGTCCAGGCTTTTCATTTATAGGGTGGGTAAGTCAAACCCATCATTAAGTTACCTTTTATTTGTGTGTAGGTAACTTTTACCCTTGTGGAGCAGGGATTCAATAAAGAAAATTTCCATGCCTGTTAACAGGAAGCCACTGTAAACTTGTAAGCTGGGGACATAATCATGACTAAAAACCTAGTGACTTGTACAGAACCGGCACCTGCTGGAAAAGCCCGAGGCTCTCCCACGCCACCCCTACCAGTATCTAGACCTACTCACAGTTTGGGTCCCTTTGCAAAAACTGGGTTTTCCTATCTTTAAAGTCCTTTGGCTTCTGGGTTCTCTACTATGGGGTTCATCTTATTTTATCTAAAATTATAACTACTTGGGTATTTTCTTTCCTACCGGGTTGTAAACTTTACATCATCAGACCTCAAGTTATCCATGCAGGGAGCTGGGCATGAAGGTTTTCTGAGTCAATGAAAGGAGTAGAAAGGGGGAAGAAAGAGTCAAACCTGGGCTTGTCTCTTCTACTTGTTAAGTCTCTGCAAAGAGCTGGACTCTCCAAGCCCCTGATAAATGGCAACATGGTTTCTAAATGTACAGTATTTATTACACATTCTAGGATCTCAATAATGTAGGGGATGGTTTGCTCCTGAAATTGAACAGGTCAAGAGGGCTTAGCTGGGACCATTCATTACTCGCCTGGGGGAGGAAGGTCTAAGACCTGGTTTGACCTTCAAATTGGATGAATCTTCAAAGACAAAGAACACTGTGGTGCACAGGAAAACAGTGACATCAGAGGGAGTGGGTAAGGGCCTAAAACTTCTGAGGCCTGTCTCTAGGCTGGAGGCAAGCTAGAGTCATCAGGTTACGGTGAAAAAAGGAGCCAGATAAAGAGAGACTGTGTCCTGTTTGGCCTGGGTGTTTTTAAATAGTCTTTTATAATGATTATAACCCACATTTACAGAGCTCTTGCTGTGGGCCAGGCGCCATGTACATGAACTCATTCTACTTGCTCAGCAACCTCCCTGTCAAGTAGCCACTGCTATTATCCTTGCTTACAGAGGGGGAAACTGAGGCACAGAGACGTTAAGCAACATGCCTTTAGCCATGTTACAAGACTGCTATAGATTGAACTTGACCCCCAAAAGGAAGCATCCAAGTCCTAATCCCTGGTTCCATGAACATAATGCCATTTGGAAAGAGGATCTTTGAAAATGTTATTAGTTAAGATGAGGCCAAACTGGATTAATCCAATATGACTGCATCCTTATATGCACAGGAAAGTTGGACACAGTAAGAGAGGAGCAGAGAGAGAGTGAGATGACACGTGACAGAAGCAGAGATGGAGTTATGCTGCCACAAGCCAAGGAATGCCATGGCTTGCCAGTCACATGCCAAAAGCCAAGAGAGATATGGGACAGATTCTCCCCTTTAAGAGGAAGCATGATCTTGCGGACCCCTTGACCTGGGACTTCCGGCCTCCAGAACTGTAAGACAATAAATTTCTGTTGTTTACACCAACAAGTTGGTGGTACTTTGTTATAGTGGACCTGGCAAACAGTGACAGAAACAGGATTTGACTTGTGGGCATTTTTATTCCATAGCCAGCTCTTAACCCTGGTACTGGTTATTGTTTGCCTCTTCAGATTCACCATGTCCTTTTCTGTGCCCCAGAAGCCAACTTCGGTAAAGGTCAGGGCTCCTGTGTGGCCTTGGCTTTGGGATGGACTCATCAGTGGGAAGCTTGAGCAGGAGACTGGATGTGGGCACAGGAGGGGTCAGGGCATTTCTTCTCGCTCCCTGGGAGAAGCACTGAAGGGCCCTAGCCGTATCCCACCATGACCCGTGAGGGCTGCACAGTCCCTGCGGTGGGTCTCCTCCAGGCTTCAGGGCTCCAACTCCCACCAGCCTAGTAACACTCTTTCCAACTCTTCCCGCTGATGGCCTCTGGGCACCTCGTCATTACTGTCAGTTCCCGTCCATATCCCTGTAAGAAGCTTTTCACTCAAGTTTCTCCAATTTAAACCATCTAAGGAGAATCTGTTTCCTGCTGGAACCTCAACATCTACAACCACTATTCACACTGGCTTCCCATTTGCTTCTCATTGTTACACAGATTAAAGTAGTAGTGATGAGCTGCATCCGAGCTATAGGTTTTTGTTTTGTTTTGTTTTGTTCTTACTATTATTACTTTTATTTTTTTTCTCTATATTAACATTCTATATCTTTTTCGGTTGTATTGCTAGTTCTTCTAAACTGATGCAAATGCACTAAGAAACGATGATCATGCATCTATGTGATGATGTTAAGAATTACTGATTGCATATGTAGAATGGTATGATTTCTAAAAAAAAAAAAAATGGACAGCACAATACTACCTAATTGTAATGTAATTATGTTAAAACACTGAATGAAGCTGCATCTGAGCTATAGTTTTTTTTTATTTTTTTTTATATATTTTTGTATTTTTTATTTTTATTTTTATCTTTTCTCTATATTATCATTTTATTTCTTTTTCTGTTGTCTTGCTATTTCTTTTTCTAAATCGATGCATATGTACTAAGAAATGATGATCATACATCTATGTGATGATATTAAGAATAACTGATTGCATATGTAGAATGGAATGATTTCTAAATGTTGTGTTAGTTAATTTTTTTTAATTAATAAAAAAATGTAAAAAAAGAAAAAAAAAGCAGTAGTGATGAAAAGAGCTAACTCCACATGAATAAGTGAAGTCCTGTCTGTTTGAATATCACCTATCCTGAAAAAAAAAAAAAAGAAAACACCTGGATAAAATGCAAGCTATGGCTCTTGTTTGGAATGTAACTTGAAGAAACCAATGGTGAAAATTTGGATATTGATGCTTTTAAAGAATTACTGTTAATTTTTTTTTTTTTTTTTTTTTTTGAGCACCACGGTATTGGGGTTTTGTTTAAGAGTCCTTGAATTTTAGGGATATAAATATATCAAAATACCTGCAGATTTTTTGAATCAATAAAGGGAAAGGAGAAAAGGAACAAAGTTGGACTATTCTCAATTACTTGTTAGGTCTCTGCAAAGAGCTGGCACACGAATCACAGAAATGATATGTGTGGGTAGTGGGAGTTACAGATGAAACAAGATTGGTCATGAATTGGTTAACTGTGGAAGCCAGACGACAGGCATTGGGGGGTTCATTATCCTATACTCTCCATTTTTAATATATGCTTAAAATTCTTCATAATGAAGTAGAATATAAACTAAACCCACTTCTGAAAGTCCCTGGAAAAGGGGGAGGCAGCAAAAAAAAAATGGCAGGCAGCCTCCAAAATGGCTGCAGCTAAGTTACCAGAGGCTGATAATCAATATTCAATATGGTTGTCCACCAGGAGAGATCAGGTACAAAAATAACCAGTGGTTCCAGACCACCCCCCAATTCAAGGCCAGGAGCTCCAACCCACAGGCCTTGGTTTTAAAAGGAGATGCTTCTCAGGTACAGGCTGAGGGACGGGGAACCAGCAGAGACTCATTATTTAAGGCCAGATTATTCTAGCAGATGGACAGGTCAACTGGAAATACGTGGTTTTGTATTTTTTTGATTACAGAAAATCCCAAACATATACAAAGTAAATAGAATAATACAGTGAACCTCAGTGTACCCAACACTCAGTTTAACAATTACATTCTGCCGTTTGTGTTTCACTGATACTCCCATCCCTCCTGACTCAATCATTCTTCTACAATTTTTAGGTAGAAGAATGCATAAATCTTAGCCATACCAATTTTGACAAATGGAGACACCCATGTAACTCACACCCCAACAATAAGGAACATTTCCACCTCCCTAGAATGTTCCCTCAAATACCTTCTGCTTTTTTTTTTTTTCTAACCTTACCTAAGCACAAATTTTATACTGCATTTATTTGCAACATAGTCCTGCATTCATTATTAGCTTTTTTGGCAAGCTAGTTCCTCATTCTCCAACCTACCCTATCCAGAGAGATGTTCTCAAGAGTATGTGAGGAAATGTCAATACAAGGAGCTAGAGAAATCTGACTTCAACTTTAAAAACCCGGTAATTTTGGGTTTTGGCCCTGACCCTCCAACCAAAGCATGCCACTTTGGTCCAGTCCTTCAGCTATTCTGCACCTTAAATTCATAGAAGGATCCTGGGCCAGGTACTCCCCCGACCTCCAGGAATTGCTGGAATGCTAAGTAGGAGGGGGAGGAATACTAACTCTGTGGTTTTCAAACCCCACTCCCCAAAAAACTACCTGGAGTCCTGAAAACTTGCAGACTCGGGCCCCACCAGAGGCTCCCATTCAGCTACTGGGGTGAGCAGACAATCTGCATTTTAGCAATCAGTCCAGGTGACTCTGATGTCCCCAGGGGAGCACCCCTGGAGAAACTATAAAGAAAGGGTAACAAGTCTGGTGAACCTAAGTCTGCTTCTTCCACAAGTCCAATGACTCTTTCATATAACAGCTCTCCAAGTATTTGAGGGTGGTGAGCATATTCCTCTCAGCCTGAGCGCGGCATGGACCATCCCAGTTCAGTCAATTCCCAATATGATTTCGAGGAGGGACAGGTTTCTTTTCAAACTGAAGCAGTTCCCAGGATCACTTAGCAGTCTTGGGTAATTTCCTCTAGAGGGCAGGGGGTTCCTGGAGATTCCACCGCAGCCCAGGAACAAGAACAAATCATCTGTTGAACACGAATGCCAGGAACTATGCTAGAAGACCTATAACAGTGTTATTTGATCCTTGTAAGAATTTTGCAAGAAAGAGGTGAATGTTCTCTCACCGATTTGGAAACAAGCTCACAGAGGATGCCCAGAAAGAGAGAGTTTGGATCGGAGCCCTGTTTAACGAACTTCAGAAGGTCACATCTTGCCTTCCTACCTCTCTGCCAACTAGTTTCTGTAATTCAACCACCCAGCATATACCTGAGCCTCAGGTAGCTTTTGCAGCCCAGCAGTGTCTCTGGATATTAACGCAGATCCTCAACAACTAAATTTTGAGAACAAACTATTCCTCTTATAAGAGTGTCATGAATAAAAGCTTGTTTTCACCTTTTAAGTTTTGTAATGGTAGAAGGTGTGGGTAGAACAGTGATCTAATGAAGCAAGGTCACTCACTTGCTATATAACTTTAGGCAACCCCAGTTTCACCACTGGATTAATTATAATGCAAACCTGAAAGTCCGCTTTTCACTGCCCCCATCCACTCAAATAATTGGCATTAACTGGTCAAGTGGCCCATCAGGATTTCAGATCTGACCTACTTTCTAATTGGTCCACTAGGAACTCTGGTTTTGAAGGACCCAGCACATATTTAAGCTCTTGGTATCCCGGAGGTTCCACAAATTCAATGTGTAGTGATAGATGGTAAGTACTCAACAGATGCTGATTGAACAAATTCAATGTGTAGTGATGGATGGTAAGCACTCAACAGATGCTAGTGAACAGAGTTCCACTAGGAACTCTGGTTTTGAAGGACCCACCACACATTTAAGCTCTTGGTATCCTGGAGGTTCCACAAATTCAATGTGTAGTGATGGATGGTAAGTACTCAACAGATGCTGATTGAACAAATTCAATGTGTAGTGATGGATGGTAAGTACTCAACAGATGCTCATAACCTTATCCCAGGGGCTACTTGCAAGTTAATGTGAAGACCCAGTTTCCAGGCTCAGAAGGACATGACCATGGTTCAAAGTAGAGGATGCAAAGTTCCACAGAAGAATTGTTACAAAGTGCAATGGGGCTCAAAGGAAAGAACAGAAAACTACTTGCAGAAGAGGTTAACGGTAGGGATAACTGAAACTTTAACAGTAAAAGGCTTGGGAGGAATGAAGTGAAGGCATTCTGGGCCGAGGTAAAAGGCAGGAAAGCATGAGATCATTTGGGGAAAAGGATGGGGGAAGTTCTGGCTGGAAAGTAGGCTACAATATAACTTTTGCAATGTGACCATGTGATTGTGAAAACCTTGTGTCTGGCGCTCCTTTTATTTACCTTATCGACAGATGAGTAAAACATATGGATTAAAAAAATAAATAATGGGGGAACAAATGTTGAAATAAATTTAGTAGATTGAAATGCTAGTGATCAATGGAAGGGAACGGTAAGGGGTATGGAATGTATGAATTTTTTTCTGTTTTCTTTTTATTTCTTTTTCTGAATTGATGCAAATGTTCTAAGAAATGATCATGATGATGAATATACAACTATGTGATGATATTATGAGTTACTGATTATATATCAAGAATGGAACGATCATATGGTAAGAATGTTTGTGTTCATATGTGGCTATGTTTAATAAATAAATTTAAAAAGTAGGCTAAAGTTACATTATCAGTGGGAGATGTGCTCACCAAAGAGGGGTGGGGGGCTTGGGTCACATTAACCATAGGGGGCACCTTGAGTGACAAAATATCTGGTTGGTATAGGTATGGGAAACAGTGGGGACTCTCCAAACAAACAAGGAGAGATGAACAAAGTTGTGCTTTGGAAAGCTGCACCTGACAACTGAATGGACTGTAATAACTGAAGACAGGCAGTGCAGAGGTCCAGCTCAATTACTTTTAGTAGCTAATGTTATTGAGGGCTTACCATGTAACACTGCTGCTGAACATAATGCATTATCTCATTTAATCTTCACAACTCCCAAAGGTATGGTTACCTTCCCACCTTACAGATAAAGGACCCAAGGCTCAGAAAGTTAAGAATTGTGTCCCAGAGCACACTACAGATCAGAAGGTCAGTCAGGGACAACTAACCCAGAAAGACTGACTCCAGGGCTGGCACAGCTGACCACTAGGCTGTCCTCTTGGGAGATGGGTTCTACACCCTACACTCTCAGATTCAAGTCTGATTTCCCACTGTCTGAGCTAAATACAGGAGACAGAAAGAAGGCAAATGATGTCAGAGGCATTGCAGAGATTATTATCTCTGTGACCTCATAATGAGGCCGAAGACTGACTGGAAACAGGTAGTTTAAACTAAGGTCCCCCCAGGTGGCACATCAAGCCAGCAAAACCCCAAATTTCCTCATGTGCACAAACCAAGACCCACTGCAAATGATCCTATACACAGACCAGTCACTTCCAGAAACTCATCTGACTTTGCTTTTAACACTGCAGGCTACCGGCTAAACCTAAGAGTTGCCAGGAAAAGGGAGATGTGACCTATGCCACTTTCCCCCTTCCCACAGGAAGATTACAACGAAGTCCTTTAGCAAGCAAAATGAAAAGTCTACTATGAAACTATGCTGCACTGCAATGCATGTAATAAGACTATTTCTGGGTCATAGCTGTACATTAAAAAAACAGGCATGTCTTTATCATTTCATCCCCTATGGCCCAGGTATTAGGAATTATCTTTGATTTTCAAAGAACAAAATTTTTACTTTACTGAGGAACTTCTTTTTCTTCTCTTTACTCCTAGAATGAAGTAGTGACTACACCCGATTCTTCCTGTGACCTGAAGAAACGCCCTTCGATGGGCAGTAAATGAGGAGGTCCTTCTGAACCTCTCACCCAGCAGAGGCCCCATCACAGGGCATAAAACCACACGAGGATGACCACTTTTAGTTTCAAAGTGGTATCAACTTTCTGAAATACTTATGCTGGCCATATGCAGCCACCCCATCATCAAATGTGTTCACGAGTTCAATTCTGAAAAAAAAAGTTCATTTCTTTGTTTAACACGTGCACTAACTTTGAAAAACACTTGCTTCATCAGTTGTAAGTGAATGGCTGTGGTTAGGAAGGGAAGTGTGTTTGCCCTGGGGAATTCCGGATTCTGTTTTCAGATAATAATTAGTCCCACTAAAAAGTGAAACCCAAGCAGTACTTCTTTTGGTATGTGGAAAATCCCCTACTCCAAAATATTTTTACACATGTCCAAAAATTATATAAAATTATACCATAAAACCAGAATCTCCTACAACTCAAATGTAAGGGGCCAGAATTATTTAAAAATAATAATAAAAAGCCTAGATACTCCTATGGGGCAAGGCAACTCTACTTCAGAGGTTAGCAATTGTTAACATTGATTAAGCATTTAAGATATGACAGGCACAGTTCTAAGCCCTTTATATGGAATGAATCATTTCAATCTCACATCAAACCTGGGAATTAGGCACTTTTACTATTTCCAATGTGCAGGTAAGGAAAACGAAGCACAGAAAGGTTAAGAGACTCGCCCAAGGTCACAGAGCTCTAAGAGGCAGAGCTGGGATTTAAAACTAGGCAGTCTGACTCCAACACTCCACCACCCCTTCAACAATCAAGCTACACACAGACATCTTGAAAAGGAATGCAAGAGGGAATAATGTGAGCAGGGAAAGGTTAAGGAGAATGAATTGAGGATGGATGGCAAAAGAATAGAACTGTACCTACGACATATCAGGTGCCATGCTGGCCCTTCACACATACTTTTTCCCTTTCAATTTGCACAACCATCCCCACCCCAACCCCTGCCCCCAAGGTAAACATTACTCTCCCTATTGACAGAGGAGAGTATGAGGCTTGGAGTGATTTAAAGTGAACTGTGCAAGGCCACGTTAGTCAATGATGCTCCCAAACCCAGGTCTGGTTGACGGCGAAGCATCAATTGGATGAATGAATGCCCAGCCTGCGCATCTCACCAGGCTGATGTAAAAGGCTTTCATAATAGTAACAGTGCACTGACTTTGAAAACTGTAAGGTGCTTGACAGCTGATCACTGCCAGAATGAACATAACCAAGGTATCCCAGCAGCCAGGTGGCCACTAACACTGCCCAGCAGATCCACACGTGCCAGCTGGAGAAGACAACATCAAGGGTATGATCCTGTGTGAATTTCACCCCGGAAAAGAAGGACTCCAAGCCTCCAAGGAGATCTGACTGGGCCCACAGCCCGAGCTCCCTCCAATGATGCCTGTCTAAATGGGTATCAACCAGGGGATGCTGGGAAGGAAGTCCTTCAAGAGCAAACAGCCTCTCCTCCTCCAAGTCCCTGTACCCGCAGAAGGCCAGTTACCATTAGGCTGGGGTGGGGTGGGGAAGGGACGGTACCATCTGCTACAGTCTCCAGTGTTGGGTTTCAACCCCATGTTACTGAACAGGAAAGGGTGCAGCACAATACTACTCATTAGAGACAGAGGATTCAGGTGAGATGGCCCCCCACTGGGCTGAGATGAGATTGGTTCAGCGAATGGGGAAGAACCCCCACTGTTTATTCTTAAAAGACTAGAGCCCACCAAAACTTCCACTAACAAACATCACCCCTACCCCCACTCTCCCCACCTTAGTTCCGATCCCCAGGAAGAGGAAGAGAACAGATCAGCATAACAGTGAATCACCAAGCACTTCCACACAATGACCCTCCAGGAGAGGGTGGAGAAGCTCGTCCGGCAACTGCCTATACAAACAGGGCAATTCTGAAAAGCAGCAAACAAACCAGTTTAGTCCCAATTCCTATTGTACAAAAGACTGCAACTCCAAAAAAACAACACCCAAGGAACACTTGGTTGATGGACAATAATTTTTAACACTGGGGTTTGGGCCAAGAAAGAATGCAAAAGGTCCCTAAGAAGGAACTTTGGATAAGGTCATTTTGTGGGAAATGGTGTGTCTCAAATCTCTCATGGGTCACTGGCAGTATGAGATACTTCCAACAGATCTTGGTGAACTTTATTTCAAAAGGAAGTTATCCTGCAAATTATTCTGCAAAAAGGTTTGAATCCATAAACCAAAGGGAACTTGTTAGTCGCCAGGTGACTGTAAAGGTCCCTGTTTTCTTTATGACAGAAAAGGTTACACAAGCTCCAAGAGGGAGGATTATTAAATTCGCGGGATGGTGAGATTAGGGCGGAATGGTATGCCAACTAGCCTCACAGTGGACACTGATGGCACGTTAATTCAGGTTAGTGCAAAAACCAACTACAATTGGGTTAAATCAGCGCTGATGCCATTGCCTTAGGCCCGGAGTGTCGTTTTCAAAAGAAATGTGCAAAAGTAAAAAAAAAAAAGAAAGAAAGAAATGTGCATCCTCCCAAAGCCTTCTTCGTATCCCCCCGGTCCGGCCACGGCTTCCACAGAATTACAGATATTTCAGTATGAATGAAGACAGTGGGCATTTAAATTACAACCACTGCTTCTCCCCTCCCTACCCCAAACTATCTTTGATGGCCGTCAAGCACAAGGAAGGAAAAGTGTTCTCTATAACCGAATTCCTTCACACACACCCTATACCGCCCCCCCCGCAAAAAAAAAACATATTGACAGCACTGACAGCCTTCATTCGCGAGTCGTCACCTACAACCACGCTCGCTGCCCTGCTCTAGTTACCTGATTCGCGCGTCCGCCGGCATCAGGCACTTCAGCCGTCGGTTCCTCTGGTGCCTTCTCCTCCTCCCCGGCGACCAAGAGGTCCCTCCGAGCCGCACGGGGGTCCTCGCCGCCCCCCGGCGCAGTTTGGCTGCCGCCGTCCACGCTGGCACCGACTCCCCGGGCCGTCGAGGCGGCGGCCTCATCGGCGGCCCCCGCCACCACGCTGTGCACCAGCCAAGCATCCACCCGGGTGCGGGGGATGAAGGGGGGTCCCAGAGCGCGCACCTCCCGGAGCAGCTGGCCCTCGAATGACGCCGCGGGGTCCAGCTCCCGGCCCTTGGGGTGCAGGAGGCTGGTGCGCCTCCACCCTCCCAAAGCTGGGAAGGGGTTAAGCGCGTAGGCAGAGCTCGTCGGGCCGCCTAGGAGCAGCAGCTCATCCCGGAACAGGGTGGGCGACGGGAGCAGCAGGTAGACCTCTAGGTCTTCATGGAGCCCCGCCAAGCTCAGCAGGACGATGAGGTGCAACAAGCCCTCGCCTCCCGACCACCGCGGCTTGAGGTACTTCATCTCCGGTCACGCGCCCAGGGACGCCTCCTACCCGGCGCCCGCGGGCCCGACGTTCCTGCCCCGGCTTTGGCACGTGCAGAGCTCACGCGCCACCCGCACCTGCCCGGAAGAGAAAGAGAAACGAAACAATGGACTCCGGCGTGTCGTTGCGGCTTCCCGAGCTGGGCACAAAGGCACTCTCCCTAGATGGTCCGCACCGTGCCGCGCGTGGCTGAGACTCAGGAAAAGCGGAGGAGGAGCCACCTGCGCGCCGAACCCACCCCCAGCAGCCCGGCAGCCTCGCAGTCAGACGCCGCACCAGGCCCCGCCCAGGGCCGCGGGCGCAGCCGCGGGGAAAACGCCCACTGCCGCCCTGGGCCCGCGCCCGTGGGTGGGGCTGTGCTGGGCCGGGCTCCCAGAGCTCAAAGGCTTTTCATACGGGCGGGGTGGTGTTGTGAAGGCCGCAAAGCTTTCTGGGAGCAGGATGCTCTGGGCAAAGTGGTCTCTTCCAACCCAGTGGTCTTGAGTTAGGCCGTCCTAGTTGAAAGGCTGGGGCCAAGGGTGGGGAAAGGGGTTTAGGAAGAAATGGGTGGTGTAAGTCTGTAGACCAAGGCAGCTTGCAAGTGTCTTTCACTAAGGTGAGTACTCTGGGCAGGCACAGTAAGACTGAATTTAGGGGTCTCAGTTCCTGGATTCAGTGCCCAGCCCCACCACCTGCCAGTTGTATGACTTTGGATAAGTTACTTAACCTCTTTGTGCCTCAGTTTCCTTGTCTGTGAAATGGAATAAATAGTACCGGTCCCATAGGGGTGTGAAACACTATGTGTAAAGCTGAGTCTGACATAGAGACTCTACCGCTGCCACTGGGGCAGGCCAGGCCCTGCCCTCCAGCCTCATAGACTCCTCGAAGTTCTTTGCACAGGCCTTGCATATTGCTAGGCCTTCTCTCTCAGTCTTCCTTGCTCTTTACATGAAAATTGGAATGTGTGAATTCAAATTCCCCCTCCACCATCTGCTAGCCTGGACCTTGGACAAGATGCTCACTTTGTGCCTCAGTTTCCTCACTGTAAAATGAGACTAATATTAGCACCTCTCCTTCAGATGCTGTGAGTCCTAAAGCTTCAACCTCTGAATTTTCAACAGTTGAAATTAATCTCCTTCCCATCTTTTCCCCTTGCAGTGTTTTCTCTATTTGCCAATATTGTGGTCCTTGGCACATTATACTTTGTATTGTAGTTGAGGATTGGTCTGATTGGCCCAATGTAAATTCTTGATGGCCAGGAACCTGTTTGGTTCACCTTTTTGCTCCCCCAGTACCCAGCATCAGGCCTTGCAAATGTAGGTGTTTCTAACCCTCACCCCTAGGGGGAATGAATGGAGGGCCAGGTGCCCAACTGGGGGTTGACAGTTGTGTAAAAAGTTGAGCAAGACTAGATTTGAAAGGCTTCTTCCTTCACCTGGTTTTCTCTTTTCCTAGGGTTTGAGTGTTAAGGGGAGACTTTAATTTCCCCAGTGGGGCCTGGGCAATAAAAGCATATTTCTTAAAAAAGATTTCTACTTCTGCTATAGACCTTTGAGGATGGGTTAGGGGGTGGAAAAGAAGCCAGAAGAGCCAGCAGTGGTTGCCACATGAGCAAAATTTTGTATAGAAGCCTCGTTCACAGAATTTAGTCCCTGGATTCAGATTCTGGCCTCAGGATTCACTAACTGCCTGACCCAGTGCCAGAAGCTGTGAAGCGTATGAAATGGAGTAAGTTCATGGTTTCATTAGGGAGATTAGATATAGACTCATGAAACACTTAGAAACAAGAGGAAGAATATACTCAAATGACAAAATTTTGCCAAGATATAAATTGACATTGTGGTTTTTAAAGGAGGTGGGGCCCTCTTCAATATGGTTATTTTCCAAACTCTTGCACACAGTTGGTGTAAAAAAATGTGTTTTTCAGCTGAATTGAGTTTACATTGGAGATATGTTTTGAGGGATCGGAACTGATTATCACAGCATCTACCAACACTGCTCAATTCAAAAGTGTGGCTTACATTCAGGGGTGAAAATCTCTCTGCCAGCGTGGGGCATGACTCCCAGGAATGAGTCTGGCTGTGGCATGGTGGAATTGACAACGCCTCCTGGACCAAAAAGGGGGAAAGAAGTGTGATAAAATAAGGCATCAGTGGCCAAGAGAGATCAAATGGAGTCAGAGGCTATTCTGAAGGCTGCTGTTATACAAGCTTCAGTTAGATAGTGTTAATTGTCATGGTCTGCTAAATGCCAATCAACATCACTCCTGTTGACTTTTAAAACACCTGGAGCTCGAACTGCTTAAACTGAGACTTGGTAAAGTTTTCATGCACTAGGCTTGCCTTCCTGGAACATAAATTCCCGATAGGTCCCTAGGTCAGATAAATCCTGAAATTCAGAGGAACTGGCCTTTCCAGGATTATCAATTAATTACATCACCCTATCCTTTAGTGTGGACACTCATTCACGACATGAAAAAGTCAGAATAGGCATTGCCCAAAGATCCATAAAGATTAGAAGAAAGATTAAAGGAGAAGAAAGAGATATAACAGAGAAAATGGGATTTAACAAACAAGCATGGCTGCTGAATCACTATATGAATATGCCTTCTAGCCTCCAGTGTTTTGAAGCAGCTAGAAGCTAAAACCTGAGATGATGGAATGGTCACCCATGGCAAACTCTGGAATCTGTCCTGTAACTACTTGTTGACGTGTGCCTTGAAAATTATTGCTGTTTTCTTTCTTTGTGTGTGTGTGTATATATATATATATTATATTTTACAATAAAATAACATTAAGGAAAAAAAGTGTGGCTTAACTCTGTAGGTTTTGGACCAGTGCTATGGAGGGCACATAAAGAACCTTTGTCTGAAATATTAAACAGGAGACTCATAACCAACCCATGCACTCTTCATCTTATTCACTACTAAAGCTCCCATTTTTTGGAGGGCAGAGAGAGAATAGAAGGAAAGGCCTTCTTCTTAGAATCCGCCATCCAGCAATAGCCAAGTGAAAGTCCAGAGCATTGTTTAGTAAAAGCCTTGAAAAATCATCTGGATTTATGAAAATCCTTAAATCAGTGCTATTCAATGATAGTCTGGAACTGGTGCCAGGCCATGAGGTAAACAAGAAAATTGAGAGGGAGGTAAACTTTTATAGGAATTTGACATTGTTGTGACATCCAATGTATGACCAGTGGGTTTGTTTTTTGTATGCCTTTAAAAAATTTTTTTCTAGATATTAATTTTTATTGTATTTTACAAAAATACCTGTGACAGATTGGCAACTAAAAATAAGCAGGTCCTTCACCAGGGTTAGTTTGAAAGCACTGGCTTAAATGCGTCCCTGTGAGGTAGGCATCTTCTAAGATACTTCTAACCATTCCCTTCCCATGAGTGCCAGCTGGACCTAGTAACTTGCCTCTAACATAGAAAATGGCAAAAATTATGGGATGTCATGGTCACTTCGGCAGCACATATACTAAAATTGGAACGATACAGAGATTAGCATGGCCCCTGCACAAGGATGACACGCAAATTCATGGTGTTCCATATTTAAAAAAAAAAAAAAATTATGGGATGCCACTTAGAAGATTAGGTTACCAAAAAACTCTGAGTGGCTTCTGCCTTGTTTGCCCTCTCCTTCCATCTCTCCCTCTCTCCCTCTCAGAGTCCTCACTCTGGGGAGTACAAGCTGTTGCATTATGAGCCGCTCTACAGAGAGGCCCATGTAGCAAGGGGCTGGGGTCTCCCATCAACAGCCAGTTGAGTAGGCTTAGATGCAGATCTTCCCCCGGTGAAGCCTGAAGATGGCTGCATCCTCATGCAAGTCCCTGAGCCAAAGGATTCGTCTAAGCTGCACACGCTTTCCTGACCCAGGGAAGACTGTGAGACAATAAATGCTGCTTTAAGTCACTAACTATTGGGGTATTTTGTTACACCGTCATAGGTAACTAGTATACACCATGTTGGAGGTGGACATTTGACAAGCAGAAGGAAAAACTAAAAGTGCAACTGCACTTGTCCTGTATGGTTAGTGATATATTCAATTAATAATTTATAACTATGAAGTAACATTACTCTAGTACATTCTGGTCCCTAGATGCAATTATATGGCTTAAGCCTTCAAATGTAAAATTGGAACTTGGCATTAAAGAGAATTGTCACTAAAACAGCCACCGCCAGCTGGCATGAGAAAAGCATGAGTGCTTTCCTCCACAGGAGTTTTGTGCAAGCATCTATCCAAAACCAGCAAGAAAGAAAATGGACCCAACCTTGACATTTTTCACTTAGAAGGTTTCAGCTAATATTAGCCACAGGAAATTTAAATTTGTGGTTAAAATCCTAGGATTAAGCAAAACAACCTATGTGGGTTTTTCATTTTGAAAATAGGCTCTTCTAAACTTGATAAAAGGACTAAAGGACAATTTTAAAAGTCCAAGACTCAATGACCAGAGAGAGAGAGAGAAAGTCCAAACATAAATTAAAATATAAGTCTTATATGATCTAGGAGGAGGTATTAAGTATAGCTCGTTTCAAAAAGGCATTAGAATTTAAATAATTTTGCAGTTATTAAGACATTTTGCCAAAGGCTTTTCTGCAAAAGAGAAAAGGCTTTTGTCGACTAGTACTGCCTTTGGTGATGATGCATTAACAGATACTAATGAAGAAGAAGAGTTTGTTTGTTCTCTTATTAGTCCAGAGTCTCCTGAAAGTTTGACTTTGAAGTTGCTTTGGACATCATGATGGTAATTATTTCTTTGGCCATCTATGTGTTCATGTGTACTGCATACACAGCATTCATAATTAAAGCTACATGTACTGATCCCTACTCTGTGCTAGGTTTTATTATGTTCTCATGCATAACTTCATTTAATTCTCACAGAACTCTATGAAGTAGATATTACCTCCATTTTTCATTGTCTAGAAGAGGACACTGGTTCAGGGACCTGACACCCTGTGCCCAAGGATATGCCCTGGGTAAAGACAGAATCAGAATTCAAACCCACAATTTCTCCATTTTCCAGTCCACTCCCTCCCACCATCACCACCACTCACACACACTGGCTCCTTGTTTATTCATTACTCATCCTCCTCCTCCCTCCTGCAGGAGGAAATGCCCTTCTTCCATCGATGCATTCTTCCCACAGCTTTTGGAAGTACAAAACCTGCTTATCTTCTCTGCAGAGTTTCAGGGGAGGTGAATTATGAATTTTGGCCCTCTGTATGGTACTCCTCTTTCTTGAACTTTTACACAAAAATAATCCTGTACTTAGGGCACTGTTTTAGTTTCCTTGACTGCCCAAGCAAATACTGTGCAATGGGATGGCTTAAATAATGGGAATTTAATTACTCATAGTGTTCTGGGACTGGCTGCTGGTGAACTTCAGTCCTTAGCTGGTCATAGAGCATAGCATATGGTGGCATTTCCTAGTCTCCCTTCTATTCTCAGTTCTGTTGATGTTCAGCATCTGTCTGGTCCCTTTGTGGCCTTCTGTCTGTGTGTCTGAATTTCATTTCACTTATAAAGAATTCCAGTGATAGGATTAAGACCCATCTTGATTGAGGGGACCACACCTTAACTAAAGATCCTGCATATGATGGTTTCACACCCACAGAAATGGATTAGGTTTAAAAACATGTTTTTCTGGAGTACATGAAACCATCATAAGCACCCTATGTTGTTTGGCTAATTGATGATCCTTTGCACAGTTTTCATTCCTGTTGCTCCATATTAGCTGCGTTTACCATCAACGACACATATTAAGCACCCACTGGTGACAGTCACTGGGTTACGAAGATGTTCAAGATAACTTTAGTCAAGCAGGATGTGCACTGGGTGAACTGTGTGCCACTGATTCAAGTGACCAAGACTCTTCATGAGAGGAATGTGTTTGTTTAAGGCCTGTCCTATGGCAGGGAAATCATAAGCTAGGTAGGTGTGCTGCCTCCCACCTAGCCTCGGTGGTGTGGACTGGGATTCTTACATTCTGGTTAAGCTTCCAGAATTTGAAGTTGCTTGATATGTGTGTGTGTGTAGGGGTAAGGGGATGGCTGAGGACAGAGAGGGAATTATATAAAGAGAGGTCTGGGGGACGCTGGGGCCAGGCTGTTCAGCAAGGAATGAGAAGCCTACAGCAAATTTACAGCATGCATATTGGGAGCAAAAGGGAATGGCCTTTGCTAACTTTTGTCCTGCCTGTCACATTCAAAGTGTCAGAGTCTGGGCCTGGTTCTGTTTAATCACTCACAAGCCGGGTGTATTAGTTAGGGCTGTCTAACCACCATAATGAATAACTTCAAAATCTCAGGGGCTTCAGTTTCATGGAGACAGTGGTCTTTTATATGTATCTTTGGAAGTAATTACACATGCTTTAGGCTTTGTTGTGCTACAGTTTTGTTTCCCCATAAAGTTGATCTCATCTGTTTTCAAAATCTATAGCTTCAGTGCAATCTCGCTTCTAAAATTCCAAAGATTCTTTTGTAAAGGTTAGTATATATACGTATACTCAAAGCTGCCATCTTGATGAAATGAGAAAACTGAGACTTGAAGAACCCAAGTGATTTGCTTGGTGTTCTAAAGCTTGTAAATGGTAAAGCCAGAATCCAGGCAACCAGTTCAGCTTTTACTTCCCCATGGAAAAGTAAAACACATACTATCCACATATAAGTAGGTTCTAAGATTAAAATATTTCAACAAAACTTTTACCAGACTTGCTAATAAAAATATAATCGAATGCATACATATGTAAAAATTAAAAAAAAATTTTAAACAGGGGGGTGGGGCTTAACCCAATAAATGCTTATTTTTTACTTATTTTATATCCAGGAAGGGGTGTGGGATAAGGTAAAACTGAGCTCTTTGGGGTCTTTTGAGGATTCAGGCCCTTTCTTTACTGTGGCTCTGTCCTCCTCTAGGTCCTCAAAGTCTTCTCCAGTCAAGCGATGCACAGAGAAAGAGAGTGCATATGAAGCAAGGGAGAATATTAATAGGCCAGGTCTGGAAGTGGGGGCCGTGACTCTATGACCATACCTAACTGCAAAAAGGGCTGGAATGTGGGGCCTAGCTGTGTGCCCAAGAGCAAGAGGAGAGTATGGGTGGCTGTCTCTGCCACCTAAATTTTATTTTGCATTCCATTCATTCCAAAACCACTCAGTCAGCACCCACTGGGTATCTGGGCCTTTTTTACTAAAATGTGGTTTTAGCCACTCATCATGAATTAATGCACTACCACAAACCTAGAGCAGCTTGTTCAAAGTAGAGAAACGCTTAGCCTCCACAATCTAGGTTTTTAAGAAATACTAACTGGTGACAATGAGTGGCACAGAGCCCGGGAGTTCATGGTCAAATTCTAGCTTGGCCCAAGAAGGTCAGTTTGGAAAAGGCACCTACATCTTTGGACCTTGGACCCCTCCCCTGCCCAATGAGTACTTAAGTTCTCTTCTTACCTTAAGTATGTCTGAGAGTTTTGACAATATTTGAGGAATTATGCTAGGATTATTACTTGACTTCAGTGTTCTCACTTTACTACGAGGCTTTCGGTTCTAAAAGCACCACTGTACAGTGTTGGAAAAGAAAGCAAAAGGAAATACACTCTACTCTTGTCTCCAAGAGGAAGACAAACCTGAAAGATGTCTTTCTTTGACTTTGGGGTACATTTTACTTTTTTTTTTTTTTTTTTTTTTGACAGTAGACAGACCAGCCTGATGATATTTCAAAAGTCTGATACTCACCTTGCTCTGAATTTCCAAACTTCACACTATTTGATGGTAGGTAAGCAGCACATAAATAAATTGGGTTATGGGGAATATCATTGATAATCCACAAAGCAGAAAACATAAGTACCCAAAATGGGGACTCAATACAAATGCTGTGTGTGGAATTCCAATTTGCTGCATCTTTGCTATTAGAAATTTTAGTTTTAATGCCAATGACTTTAACCATTATTTAATAAAACAGTTGGGTTTTTATTATTTGAATGGACAATTACATTCAGCACCTGAATTGTCTCATTTGCTTAATCCTCTCCTTCAATCATTTATGTTTTTGGTAGCAGCTATAATGTTCTCTTTACTAATCCACATCATTAGACAATTCCTAGTTAACTGCTTCTTGTACTTGCTGGGTTTCTCTAATTCCTGGTTTTATCTTCATGTGCTCCAGAATCTCTGATCTTAACTGGCCACAGTTTTCTGATTACCCAAGTACAACGGTAGTCCTCCCGCCCTTGCCTGCTTCTTCCCCACCTTTTTAAAAGTTAAATACTTGTTATAATTTTTGCTCTTGGAACAAATGTGACTATGATATGTTTTTCCTTTTCCTTCCGTCCATTTCAATGACACTGGGTGGAACTGAACTTACCTGAAAGAACTCATTTCGATGTGTTTTGTTCTTATTATTCTATAAGGAGTTTCTCCCCCCTGCATAAAGACTAGAATAATCGGTGCTCTTGGGTTCATGGGAACGTCAGAGTTGGGTTTGAAGTTATGTTAGAACTCAGAAGGCCAATACTTTGTCCTCATGCTGGAGCGGTGGGCACAGGAGGAAGTTTTGTTTGGGTGGGAGGAGATGGGGGTGGGGCGGCTTGGCTACTGGGGCACCTGTACCCTTTACCTTATCCCTGGATGTCTCCCTCAGGGTGCAAATCTGTATCCATCCCCATCTTATTTCTTCCCTCTCACTGCAGCAAGGCCCCATCCAAACACTATCTCAGACTTCTGTAAAGAAGTTGTTTAAAAATTATCTGTGACTTACTTTTCATTAATTTTGGTTTACAGTTTTTAAAAATAGGTTATTCATAGAACAGTTTTAGGTTTACAAAACAAAACAAAAATAGGCAGAAAGTACAGAAGGTTCTCATATTGCCCCTATTGCCACCCCCAGTTTCCCCTTTTAGCAACATCTTGCATTAGTGTGGCACATTTATTGCAATCCATGAACCAATATCGATACATTATCAACTAAAGTCCAGGTGACTTACTTTTTGCAAACTGGAAAGAACTTTAGTTTACTTCCTGTTTAGAGAAGTAGTTTGTGCTCATGGTAAAACAGCACCAAAGGACAGCATAGAAAGGAAACAAGAACTTAAAATTACTTTTAATTCCCCCACTCAAAGATAGCTATTTTTCTGTGTATACTACACATGTGTATAAATATTGTGTTTTGATGTATTACGTGGCCTTTCTGTAACTGCTTTTTCAAATCACTTATGTTGAATGCACCTTCCATGTAATAGATACAACTCCACATCATCATCCTTACAGCCAATAAAGTATTCCATATGAATGTACCTTGTTTTTTTTTTAAATAATTCCCTACTAATAATATTTAGGTAGTTGTCAAGTTTTCACTATTATGAACAGCTCTGTGATAAACTCCTTCTACACGTATTTATTGGCACTCATTTGATTGTTTACATAGTATAAATACCCCAAATGGGATTTCTGGGTCACAGAATATAAACTTTTGGGATATTTAGATATATTCTGCCAATTGCTCCCCAGGAAGGACTATATATGAGAAATTTCAAACAGTGGTTTTTTAACAGTTTATGCTAATGCTAATTTTGAATCACAGTAAATACTCCCTGATATTCTGAGAAAACTAGTATAACCCTGATGTTATTAACATCTAGATTAGAAAGTGTCTTTTTTAAAAGTTCTTTATAGAAATATGAGCCTTTTGTGTATGTGAACATTTTTCTCCAATTGTCTCCTCTCCCTTTCTATCCTGTATATTTCTGTTTGAAAGTGCCCAGTGAGCATAGCATCCCCGTATTATTTACAACTTCATGACTTTTACAGGCATCAATTAACCATGAACATTACTCTTCTTGATGTATATCTTTTTAGAATTTAGTGGCAAGTACATTTTTCCAACTCTACTGTGCTATATCTCTCCCAACCTTCAGGATTGCCAAGATGAGTTAGGAACAAACAAGGCCTGAATCTGTTTCCTACAGAAATGTCAATATTTGTAAAAAACCAAGAACTGGGAGTACCCTCAATTGAATCCCATCTGTCCTTGTCTTTGCGAGCCTGTCGGATATCAAAACCAAGACATGATGAATTGGCATTACTGGCACTGAAATTCAGCAAGGTGGCTTTCAGATCAGAAACCAGTTTATGTAAAGAGATGTGCTATGTAGATCTGAATATAGAAATGTATTTTAAGCTATAAACTAGGGATACTTTACCAGCGTTTCCTCATAAGAATCTTTTAATCATCAAGATCATATCATGAATTTAAACATTCAGATCACTGACAGCAATTGATCATGTTGTACAGCTTCACGGGAAACGAATGATGGATAAGATGAGAGACCATGCCCCTCTCACAGTTCCATTATTTCTACTAAGTGGTCTCTTAAGCAAATAAACTCACTGCTTTCTTCTATAACTTATGGAAACTCAGTTCTGGTGCAGTTTTAGGGTAAAGGCATGACACTTAGCCCCCAGCAGATCAGAAGTGCCGTTCTCAGGTCTGTGCATATGTGTCACCTGCATCATCCCTAGCTTTTCTCTTTATGAGACAAACATACCCAGTATGCTTTTGAAGTGTGGTCTGTTACTTGACTTGAGGGCTTGAGACCAAACGAAGGTCTTAGCTGCCTGTATGCCTTTGAGGGGAAGCCAGATTTCTTGGAGTACAGCCATTAGAGTAATTCAAGAGGTCATCTTTGGGTAGGTATAAAAGTCCTCAACTAAATTCCACAGCTCTCAGGGCTCAATTCTCATCCTACAGCATATTGCTCAGTGGGACGTTTGCCACTCAGAATGCCTGAACCATTTGACACCTGAATCTACAACACTCTCGTGACCCCGGAACATCAGCCACTCCATCTAGCAAGGTCATTTCTTCCAAGTTTATTTCCAGCAGATATCACCACCCCTCAATTGGACCTTCATCTAATCTCCCTCCCCGCAGGAAAAGAACAGTGATCTTGGCCCCAGCCAGGGCTCTTGGCCAGCTCCTTCAGTGGTCCTTGTTTCAGGGTGGCACTGACTGGGAGTTGCCCACCTTCTGTTGGTGTTAGGCTCTGGGCTGCTCTGTAGGCATTTTAGCCCAGGTTAACTAGATCTGGCTAACCCAGCAGGGCGTGACCACTATGCAAATACATAACCCCAACCCCCAAGATGCATTCACCTCGCAGGTTTTCTGTCTGGGCTAAACTAATTAAACCAATAAATACTTAATGAGCACCTACATGTGTCAGGCATTATTTGGAGAACACTGTTCCGTGAACAGAGCTAAGCCCTCCCTTTCAGGATACTTGTGAACCAGTTGCGGGAGACAGACAGTAGACAAATAAATTGCCATGAGTGCTAAGTGCTGAATAAAAACCTAAAGCAGGGGAAAGGAGATTAAGGGAGGAGAGTGATGGCATACCTCTACGTGCACCTGAAAGAGGTGAGAGAAAGGGCCTCCCAGAGAGCTGGGGGAAGGAGTGTTCCAGGCAGAGAGACCAGCAAATGCAAAGAGAGACCTCCTGCCTCCTGACCTTGAGGCAGGAGCATGCCAGCCCTGCTCAGGAATAGTGGGGGAACAGTAGAGCAGGAGGAAGAGGGGTGCTGGGCGTGAAGGATTTTGAAACAGAAATTAACACATGCAAAACACTTAAAACACTGCATACAGTGAGCACTCAAAAATGCTAATGAGATTTACTAGATAATCACTAGATTGAAATACTAGTGATCAATGAAAGGGAGTGGTGAGGGGAATGGAAAAAAAATAGGGGGAACAAAGGTTACAATATATTGGGTAGATGGAAATACTAGTGGTCAATGAGAGGGAGGGGTGAGCGGTATGGTATGTATGAGTTTTTCCTTTTTTCTTTTCCTGGAGTGATACGAATGTCCTAAAAAATGATCACGGTGATGAATATACCACGATGTGATATTGTGAGCTATTGATTGTATACCATGTATGGGATGTTTCTATGGTAAGAATGTTCATGTCTATATGTTGTTTTGCTTTCTCAATTAAAAAAAAAAGACACTAATTTTTATTTTTCTTCACTCTGAAGGTAATCTCCATTACACTTTATAAGAATTGTATTTTTTTTCCTAAAATTGGGCATGAAGAATGCAAAACAAATATAAAAATATTGATCTTATAATCTTTAAGTCCTATTATAACATTGTAGATCTATGAGACTTGATTATTAGAAAGGTAAGTCCTCATGTTCAAGATTTTAAGCCTTTCTTTTCATTCTGCTTTTCAGCACATATTTCTTTCTTTTTTTTAACATGGGCAGGCACTAGGAATCGAACCCGGGTCCTTGGGCTTGGCAGGCAAGCATTCTTACCTGCTGAGCCACCGTGGCCTGCCCTTCAGCACATATTTCTTTAAACACTCTGTTATAGACATTTGCAAACTTAATACAAAATTAGAATACCCAACTTTAAGGAATTATCGATTCATAGCTAATTTTTAAAATAATATTTTATTGAGAAATCTTCACACACATACAATCCACACATGGCGTACAATGAATGGCTCACAATATCATCACATAGTTGTCTATTCACCACCCTGATCATTTTTTAGAACACTTGCATAACTCCAGAAAAAAAAATTAAAAGGAAAAAGAAAAAACCCATGCATACCATACCCCTTACCCCTCCCTCTCATTGACCACTAGTATTTCCATTTATCCAATTTATTTTACCCTTTGTCCCCCTTATTATTTATTTATTATTTATCCATATTTTTTTTTTTTACTCATCTGTCCATACTCTGGATAAAAGGAGCATCAGATACAAGGTTTCACAATCACATAGTCACATTGTAAAAGTTATATCTTTATACAGTCATCTTCAAGAATCAAGGCTACTGGAACACAGCTCAACAATTTCAGGTATTTTCCTTCAGCCACTCCAATACTGATAAACTAAAAAAGGATATTTATATAAGGCGTAAGAATAACCTCCAGGATAATCTGTCAACTCTGTTCGAAATCTCTCAGCCGCTGAAACTTTCTTTTGTCTCATTTCTCTCTTCCCCCTTTTGGTCAAGAAGGCTTTCATAATCCCTTGATGCCAGGTACCAGCTCATCCTGGGAGTTCTGTCCCACGTATCCAGGGAGAAAGCCTGGGGCTCATGTCCCACGTAGGAGGTAGGGCAGTGAGTTGACTTACAGGGAAGGGCCACATCTCAACAAAAAAAGGTTCTTTGGGGGTGACTTTTATGCCTCATTTTAAGTAGGCCTAGCCTATCCTTTGCAGGGATAAGTTTCATAGGAGCAAACCCCAAGATTGAGGGCTTGGCCTATTAATTTGATTGTCCCCACTGCTTACGAGAATATCAGAAATTCTCCAAATGGAGAAGTTGAATATTTCCTCTTTTCTCCCCAGTCCCTCAAGGGGGCTTTGCAACTACTTGTTTATTCACTGCCCAAATTACTCTGGGATATATTGGAGCATCACACTAAACTGTACAAACCAACAAAATTTCACACCCTATTCACAATTCCATATACTAATGGTGTTCAACGAAACTGACCATACAAATTAAATTAGGAAATGCACAACCCAAAATATAAATTTTGTGCCCAATAAAGATCTCTCTCTTTAGTCCCACATAGAAGTTGAAGTTCTTTTTGTAATCAGTGAAATATGATATTTATTTATTTAAACTTTTTTAATTGTATAATATATATACAAAGGAAAGAAAGAAAAAAGCTATAGTTTTCAAAGCACTCTTCAACAAGGAGTGACAGGACAGATCCAGAATTTGTCATGGGCTACCATACCATTCTCTCAGATATTTCCTTCTAGCTGGTCCAGAACACTGGAGACTAGAAGGAATATATATATATATATATTTTTTTTTTAAATCTTTTTTGTGAAAAATAACATATATACAAAAAAGCAATACATTTCAAAGCACAGCACAACAATGAATTGTAGAACAGATTTCAGAGTTTGGTATGTGTTACAATTCCACAATTTTAGGTTTTTACTCCTAGTTGCTCTCAGATACTGGAGACTAAAAGAAATATCATTATGATGATTCAGCAATCATACTCATTTGTTAAATCCTACTTTCTCTGTATAACTCCACCATCACCTTTGATCTTTCTCCTACTTTTTAGGGGTATTTGGGATCTGCCTGTTTTACTTTTTCATGTTGGAAGGGTTGCCAACAATGGGTAGTGAGATGGAACTAGCTGATGTTCTAGAAAGGCTGGCCCCTCTAAGTTAGAAATTGAAGTTTTAAAATATGGTCGATATCATCCTTTATCCTGTATTCTGATATACTTAGTCCTATCCAGATCAGCTTCATTCATATCTCTACTTGAGAAGTCTGATTATTTTTTCAACTTCTTAAAGAGATCCTATATGGGGTACAGTTGACTTTCATAGCTTCAGAGCTCTAACTCTGAGTATCATGTGTCACATAAATACCCGAAGTTTCTGGAAATGACCACGTTATATACAAACAGTTCAGTATCTCAGAATTTAGAATTAGCAATTACACCTCCTGAATATATATACCTGCTATTAAGAGCTTACAATCTACAATAGGCCCTTTACAATAGGCCATAACCTGATAATCCATGCTCTTGACTTTAGTTCACCAAGTTTTTGTATTATAGTTAGTCCATATGATTGAAGTATGATAATATTTGTCTTTTTGCTCCTGACATTTCATTCAACATACAGTCTTTAATGTTCATTCACCTCTTTGCATTCCTCACAACTTCATTCCTTCTTGCTGCCACTCAGTTCTGTTGTGTGTATACACCATAGTTCCCCCTTCCATTCCTCAATTGTACCCTTAGAGCACCTCCATTCATTGTGGATCAGGAACACTGCTGCCAGAAACATCAGTGTGCAAATGTCCATTAGCGTCTGCACACTCAGTTCCTTCAGGTATATACTGAGCAACGGGGTTCCAGGATCATATGGCAAACCCACCCCTAGCCTCCTATGGAACCTGCCCTCCAAGGGGCTGTACCTCTCATTTCCCTACCAATAGTGAATAGGTACGTCTCTTTCTCTGCATTTTCTCAGGCACTTGTTTCTCTCTGTTCATTTTTAAACAGTTTATTCACATATCATACAATCCAACCTAAGTGTATAGACATGCCATTGCCACTATACTCTATCTGAAGACATTTCCTTTTCTACCACAAAGAATCCATACCCTTTCCCATGTCCCCAGCCTGTTGACATTTAGTTTTGGCATAATGCCTTTGTTACATTCAGTGGAAGCATATTACAATGTTATTGTTGACTGTAGACCCTAGCTTGCATTAATTGTACTTTTTCCAATACAACATCTATTTTCAACATCCTGCAATATTGACATTCATTTGTCTTCCCTCATGCAAAAACGTTTTTTAATTTGTATGTTTTATCACCATCATTGTCCACTCCAGGCATTCCTAAAGTATTCTGTATCAGTCTTTATCTCTACCTTTCCTTCTGGTTTCCTATGTGTCCCCAGCCCTCCTCCAGCAACCTCCTCACATCCAGCTCCATTCAGTGGACTTACATTATTGTGCTGCCATGAATTAGTATTGTGCTATTCATTCCTGAATTTTAAAATCAGTCCTGAAAACCACAAAAAAATAGTAAAATACAAAAACAAATTAATGTTTTATAAAACAACAAAAAACCCCACAAAAAATAGTAAAATATAAAAACAAATTAATGTTTTATAAAACAACAAAAAACCCACAAAAATAGTAAAATACAAAAACAAATTAATGTTTTATAAAACAACAAAAAACCCACAAAAAATAGTAAAATACAAAAACAAATTAATGTTTTATAAAACAAAAAAAACACAAAAAATAGTAAAATATAAAAACAAATTAATGTTTTATAAAACAACAAAAAACCCCACAAAAAATAGTAAAATACAAAAACAAATTAATGTTTTATAAAACAAACAAACAAAAAAAACACAAAAAAATAGTAAAATATAAAATCAGTCCTGTTGGACGAGCTGTATTTCTTTAGCACCAAATGCTCAATCTCTACCCTATCTCTATTTCCTGATAATTTGTGTTCTTAAATTCTCCAAGTTCACTTGTTAATGTTAGTTCTTATTAATGAGACCATATAGTATTTGTTTCTGGCTAATCTCACTCAGCATACTGCCCTCAGGGTCCATCCACGTTGTTACATGCTTCATGACTTGATTCTGTCTTACAGTTGTGTAATATTCCATCATATGCATATATGTATATACCACAACTTGTTTAGCCACTCATCTGTTGATGAACATTTGGACTGTTTCCATCTTTTGGCAATCATAAATAATGCTGCTATAAACATTGGTGTGCAAATGTCCATTTGTGTCCTTGAATTCACGGCTAATCTTACTTCCTTTATACCACCAGCCATTTTCCTCCCCTTCCTACCAATGAATTATTTTAAAGCAAAATCCAGATATATCTTTTCATCTCTAAAAAGTAATTTTTAAAAATATTACCATAATACCATTATCACACCAAAAAATTTACCAATTCCTAATAGCATAAAAAAATCTAGTTTGTACCCTATCTTCCCCGGTTGTCTCATTAATGCTTTTTAAAAATAGTTGATTTGTTTAAATCAGGATCCAAACAAGGTCCAAACATGCATTTGATTGATAGTTCTTCTAACTCATTTTAAATTTGTTACCCTCCTTCTCCCCCCACCCCCCACCCCTGCCCTGCTCTTGTCATTTATTTGTTGAAGAAACCTGGTCACTTGTTCTGTAGCTGGCGCTCATCTTGGAGTTGTCTGAATGTTTCCTCATGGTGTTGTTTACTATGTTCCACTCTTCCCTGCATTTCCTATAAACTGGTAGTTAGCTCTAGAGGCATAATCAGATTTTTATTTTCTTGGCAAGATGCCCCATAGAAGGTGCTGCGGAGCCTCCCACTGCTGACATCATCAGGAGCACCTGCTGCCGTGCTGCTTCTTTTTCTCTGAAGTTAGAGAGACTCACGTTGGAAGCTTTCCCTGAGGGCCTTTCATCAAATGGTTTCAGGAGCCACTGATAATACTGCCGATCCCAGTAGGCTTCCCACAAGCACACTTTTCAGAGAGGTCAAGGCATTTCTCTTTTAGTTAACATTAACGGGTAGTTCAGTGGTAGAATTCTCGCCTGCCATGTGTCAGACCAGGGTTCGATTCCCAACCATGTACCTCCCAAAAAATAAAACAATAAAGCAACACTGTTCTGGGAAGTCAAGGACATACTATTCTTTGAAGGGGAAAAAATGGGTGGGTGGGGGTCTTGGTGACCAAAACTGTTTGGGAAATGCTGCATGCCATGGACCCCACTTGCTGCAGATTCCAATGCCTGCTCACATATGAAGCCCCCTGGGAAGTCTTATTGTAAAGAAGCCTGTAAAGAAGAACTTTGCTTAGCTCTGTATTTCCCGGGATTATTTGGCTACAGACATGTTTTTCTTCATAATACCGCCTGCTGTCCTTTGGAATCTACTCTGGAGAATATTGTTTTAGTGTCTTGGTGCCCCAGCACAGGTGGGCAGGAGCCAAGGCAGGGAGGGAATGGCGGGAAGTGTGGGGGAGCTGGGCCGTGTTCTCACCCAACAGTATTCTTGGAACAGGGAAGGTTCCAACACCTCCTTCCCATGCTAACAGACCCGGTTCATGGTGTGTTACTGTTTCCCACGTGAAAGTGGGTAATGGCCAGGTTCACGTCTGTGTTCCCGGGTTACCTGACTCCCCCTCCTTGCCTCTTTTTCTAGTGGTTCCCACCTTGTTCTCTTTAGTCCAGTCACAAAAGTTTCAGCTAAGGTTGGTAGCGGGTTATAATTTTGTTTTAATTTCTCATCTTTGTTTTTTTTTTTTTTTTGCATGGGCAGGCACCAGGAATCGAACCTGGGTCTATGGGATGGCAGGCTAGAATTCTGCCTGCTGAGCCACCGTGGCCCGCCCTCAGCTTGGTTTTTCTTTTTATTTTCTGCATGAAAGAAGAAGATACGGCTCATTGCAGAGAAAAAGGAGCCCTTCCTTAGGGCCATTAAACACACCTCTCCTTTCTCTCAATAGTGGTTGGGTGAGCAGGGGGCAGGCAGTGCCTGGAAACTTCCAGGCAGGTTGGGCCAAGTCTCCTGAAGTCCTGGAACCCGGGGGCCTCCTTGCCTCTGCCTGGCCTGTCTGCTCCCAGAGCCCCTGCCTGGTCACCGTCCCAGCTTTCCATGGGATGAAACCAGCCCTTCCATACCGCCCCTCACCTGCTAGTTGCCTCCAGCCGCCAACTCCCTTTACGGTGATTTGGGGATCTCTTTCATCTCCTTATATAAGCAGCTAATATCAGACCAAGTGACTTCTGTTAACATCTCTTTTTAACCCCCTCTTTTATTTTAGAAGTATCTGGTCCTTTCCAGTTTGGAAACATACTTCACGTATTTGTTTAAATTTTTTTTTTCTTTAAGAATGTCAATGTAATCCCTTTCCTCTCTGATTGCCAGGCCCCACTGCTGCCTACTTAGCAAATCCCATTTCCCTCCTGCCGCTACCTCTTCTTTCTCACCTGTGCCATGTCTTCTCTAGGCCATGTCCCCCAGCTCTGCAGTTATGTGTGAAAGTATCCCGGATATGGGACATTGGGTTCCAGCCTCTCGCCTCTGATTATGTTCCTCTGTCTTTTCTCAATGCCATCTCTGGACCGATTTGGCCCATGGCAGTGTGGATCTCTGCCTTCAGTTCAAACATTTCTATAGAGAGGTTACAGAGCACTTCAGTGTGTTAAAGTATGGGAAGCCCTAGTCATTTCTAATAGACTTTGACATTGTCTCATCTGTTGCCTCGTCCCTGCACCAGTCTGTAAGCCACCCCCTAATTCACAGTCACCCTTAACCATAGGTGAGTAGGCACATGTTTTGTACTGGTCATGTAGGGTGTATGAGATGCTATGTGAAGTTCTCACTGCTTGGTGCCAAGTCCTTTGTGAACTTAATCAGCTTTTTGTTTTTCCTACTAATGGTGGCATGTGCTTCTTCTCTGTTCTATTCTTGACACTCTGGGTGAAGAGAAAGGAGGTGAAATGCTCCTAAGGCCAAAATCATGACCTGCCTCCCCTTTGTGACAGTCTCCAGATGTGGTCTCAGTGCCCAATCCAGGGACTGCCCCAGTGCCCAGTCCAGGGGCTGCCCCAAACACTGAAGGGAGAAGTGTTTCCAGAACAGAAAGAAGTTGTTCACAAGAATGAAAGGACAACTTCAAACATGTTATCAATAATGCATGAAATGACAGCGATGGAGCAACCAGTTCAGGTTATGTTGAGCAACCAGCCAGTCCTGTGTTGAGAAAACCAGTGACGGATGAAACGAGAAAGCACACCTGAGCCAACTTGCCCACCTGCTGAAATAGTCAAATGTGGGTACAAAGTGAGTACTTAATTCTTGCACCTGTTCTGATTCAGCACCTACTGATGGGTGGAATCAAGATTTGGTAGATGCCAGTGCCAGCAGTAGAAGCAGAACATTTCACAGTGACACCACCCTTGTGGTGCCAGGGAAGAGAGCTCATTGGGTCCCTGCCATTAGTTTCCTGAGGCAAGGAAGACTTGGGCTGTCCCTACATTTCAGATTTGCCAATTGCAGATTTTTTTGTGGGGGTGGGGGGAGGGGAGATGGAGGGAAGTGCAGGGTCTGGGAAACGAACCCAGGTCTCCTGCCTGGCAGGCAAGAATTCTACCACCAAGCTACCCTTGCACCACCCCCTAATTGTAGAATTTTAAAGTACATCGATGAGGTTTTGGTTTTACTACTGCTGCTAAAAACATTTTGAGCAACTCACATGACTATATATACAATTTTCATTGATTTAATTACTGCTGAGAAAAGAGGTTTCCAGATTTAGATGCTGTCTTAATTTGCTGAGGCTGCTGTATCAAAGTGCCACAAACTTGGAGGTTTAAAACAACAAGAATTTTTGTCTCATAGTTCTGAGACAAAAGCTAGGGGTCCCAAATCTGTAGATGTTGGCAGGTCTGTCCTTCCAATAGGATGTTTGTAGGGATATAGCGGTGGCTTGCCGCTGTGTCTGACACATGGCCTTCCTCTTTCTGTCTCTCTCCTACTGACTGTGTCTAAATTTCCTCTGTGTGCAGGGACACTGGTCATATCAGTTTGGCCTCATCTTAACTAATAACATCTTCAGAGATCCTGTTTTCCAATGGGAGCTCATTCATGGGATGGGGTTTAGGATTCGAATGTAACTTTTTTGTTCATAATAGGTGCCCAGGAAAGATCCACAGCATCATTACATTTCTCATTTGTTCAAGGCAGAGCCAGCATTGCTCATACCCTTTCTGCAGCCTTTAGTCTATATCCAGTGTTTTTTTTGTTTTTTTAATTTTTTTCTTGTATACTATAGCATATATACAAAGCCAAGAAGTAAAAAAGCAATAGTTCTCAAAGCACTCTTCAACAAGTAGTTACAGGATGGATCCCAGAGTTCACCACAAGCTACCATACCATCCTCTCAGATTCTTCCTTCTAGCTGCTCCAAAACATAGGAGGCTAGAAGGAATAGATATTTTTTTTATCATCACAATAATTCTTTTCTTTTTTGTGAAAAATAACATATATACAAAAAAGTAATAAATTTCAAAGCACAGCACAACAATTAGTTGTAGAACAGATTTTAGAGTTTGGTATGGGTTACAATTCCACAGTTTTAGGTTTTTACTCCTAGCTGCTCTAAGATGCTGGAGACTAAAAGAAATATCAATTTAATGATTCAGCAATCATACTCATTTGTTAAACCCTACCTTCTCTGCATTACTCCATCATTACCTTTGATCTTTCTATCCCACTCTTTAGGGGTGTTTGGGAAATGCCCATTCTAACTTTTTCATGTTGGAAGGGGCTGTCAATAATATGGGGTAGGGTCAATAATATGAAACTAGCTGATATTCTGGAGAGGCTGGTCCCTCTACGTTTCAGGACTTACCTGGTCCAGGGACCCATCTGGAGGTTGTAGGTTTCTGGAAAGTTACTCTAGTGCATGGAACCCTTGTGGAATCTTATACATTGCCCTAGGTGTTCTTTAGGATTGACAGGAATGGTTTTGGTTGGGGTTTGGCAAATTATGATAGGTAGCAATGTTTAACTGAAGCTTGCCTAAGAGTGACCTCCAGAGTAGCCTCTCAACTCTATTTGAACTCTCTCAGCCACTGATATTTTATTAGTTACACTTCTTTCCCCCCTTTTGCACAGGATGTAATTGTTGATCCCACGGTGCCAGGGCCATACATCCAGTGGTTTTAAGGTGACATGTAATTAGCTGACTTATTTTGTAGTGCTCTCTTCATGACTGTGTGTCAGACAGTATCAAAAGAGATCGGCCAGCTGCTGTTTATTTAAATCTTTAGGTTCAGTATCTTGAAGGCTTCCATAAAAGGTACTTGAAGAACTTTTGTTTGCTGATTATGAAAGTGCTTTCAAGTGCTTGTAGGAGAAAACCTTGAAGATCATTGACTCATTTATAGGAGAGGTAGTAAACTATGACCTCTCTGGAATACAGAAAAAAAAAGTGTTCATCTTCTTTAAACAGCTTTTTATTAGAAGAACACATGGCTTAGTTTATAAATAGTAAAGCCTAAAATTTGGCAGCATTTTCAGTTCTCCAGGAACCACAGCTTATTGGTATAAGGGCTGGTTTGTCTCATGGTAAGGTAAAGGTCGGTTATAGAATATTGAGACAGAAAACCCAACTCCAAGTAAGTGTTGACCGAGGGGCTCTAAGACTCAGGGCTGTTATTGACAGATGGAGCCAACTTGGATCCATTTGAATCTTCACCATAGAGTAGGACGATTCTTCTACCTTCCTCACCTCTAGTCCTACTATTCTTTGGCAATCTAGATGATTGAACCTGTTAGGACCTCACCAGGCAGCCTATCTCATGGTCCCTGCCCAGCCCTAATTTTATAAAGTTCCCCTGTAGCCTCTAAACCCTGGACCTGCCCTCTGGAACTGACCAGATGAGTGAATCCCACCTCTGCCAGATAGGTTTTTGTAATATTTGAAGTTAGATCTCCTGTGTCCCCAAATTGGCTCTTTTCCTTCGCTGGGTCGATTCTGTGGATCTGGGATCCTTCTGAGGTAGCTCACAATCAAAGAAGGTGAACATCAAACATCCAAGAGAGAAGAAACAGTACTTTGGCCAAGCAAATAGCTGTGCTCTTGAATAGAAGCCCACGCCCACTATCCCTCTCATTCAGCCATTCCTCCCTGGTAGAGTCTTCAGACCTTTCTCTGTCCTAGAGGTCCCCACTAGATGGGCATCAATTAGCTGATGGTCTAAAATGGAGTGCTAGCTAGGGACTGGAATAGAGCAAGTGTGATCTGCTCGGAGCCCCTTTTTGTCTGGACAATACACTTCTAGATGATTGGGCAAGAAGAGAGAGTCACCTAAGTTTTTTTTTATATAATTTAACATTTCCTGAATATCTGTTACAAATTATTTTCATGATGTAAGTTTTGTAAAATTGTACAACGACTTCAAACAATTTGCATCTGATTTGTGTATTTTTGAGTTATAAATGCCAAAATATAAGGAATTCATTAGCAATCTGTATCTCACCCCCTTCTCCTCAACCTGCACACACACACACACACACATAACTATGAGTGGGGAATTGTTAGGGTCAAGATTTTAGTAGTAGAGATATTGGACTGAGACGCAAAACTCAGCGGTTCCCATTGGAGATACTTTCCTCCCTCCTCTCCGGTGAAAATGTGCTGATCAGCAGGTTGTAACCCTCAGTCCCAGCACCTACCCTGTTGGTTGTCTGTGCATCTGAGTGGTAATGGTCCTTGTCACTGCCACCCCATGGCCCCACTTCCAGACAGAGTCTCCTCATGACTGCTCTTAAAAAATTCTGCCTAGACACTTTTCTTTCTACCCCGAAATGGAAGGACACTCTCTTGAAGAGATAGTGCTCTCAGCCCTCAGTGGACAGTCTGTGGTGGACGAGATCCCAGTTTACCCAGAGGCAGTGGGGTTCACAGCTCCTCAGGGGTTTGGCTGGGAACATTCGCATGACACAACCCTGTGCAATTGTCTTTCCCTTCCTCTTGATCTTGAAAGGAAGCACACAGCTATCAAATTTCCCTACCTTCGTTTTCTTTCTTTTTTGGGGCATTCTCTCCAAAAGGGCAGCTTTCAGGGTCTTAACCATGCTGCCTTAAACCATGGCTTTAATCCCCAAATCCTTCTCTTTTCCCCCCAGAACCCAGTGCTTTTCTTTCAGTGTGACCTCTAGAGCCCTCTACAACATGTGGTTAAATCCAGTGGAGGTTCTCACTGCATTCTGATACCAAATAAAATACACAAACATTAGTGGCTTACAGTGAACTGGGTCAGGGAAATAGGTGAAATGATTTTTTTTTCATGACAATACAAATTTATTGAACTGCTGATGCTAAGTTATACAAAATTGCACCACTTTTAATTAAGGGTTTTAGCTAACATTTGGCCACTTCAAAGTAGTTGTAACATTAGTTTGGTCAATTTAAATACTGTGCTCCCTGTTGGATAGACACACAATCTTTACACCCAAACATTAAAGCATGCAAACAACAAGGCATGAAACAGCAGTAGTTACTGGAACTTACGCCTTGTGACCAGTTATGCATTGTCATGGTCAGGTTCATGTGTCAATTTGGCCAGCTGGTGGTTCCCAGTCATCCAGTTGGGCAAGCGCTGGCTTGTCTGTGGCTGTGAGGACATTTCATTGACTTAAATTATGATTACGTCAGCCGCATCCACAGCTGACTGTGTTTGCAATCAGCTAAGGGGAGTGTCTTCTACAAAGAGTGATACTTGACCTGATCAGAGGAAGGCTTTTAAGGAGGATTCAGAAGAGACAGTCACTCTTCCTGCTTCAGCCGGCCAGACTCTCCTCTGGAGTTCTTCCAGACCCTTCAGCAGAGTCACCAGCTTCATAGCCTGCCCTACAGATTTGGACTCTTCCATCCCCTGGTTGCCCAGCCAGCCTCTCCTGAGAGTTTGCTGCAGAACTTCATTGGGGTTACCAGCTTGTGGCCTGCCCTACAGACCCTGGACTTTACATTCCCATGGTTACGTGAGATGCTTTTATAAATTTTATATCTATGGATATCTCCTGCTGATTCTGTTTCTCTAGATGAACCCCAGCTAATACACACATGATTAAAATTACTTCCCACATCCACAGTACTCATCCACCATTTAGCATCTCAAACCATATGTTACACATGTGAAGCAATCACCAAGAGGCAAAAATACTAAACCTGTATATTTGGTATGGCAAATTCCCTATGCATGAGCAAGCAAAGGAGTCACAGTGAGAATCCACAGCCGCAGAAGCCTGAAAATGATTGACAAAAATTGTTAAATCATTAAAAAATTGTTTGAAAATATACACTTCTTCTTGTAGACTCCCACTGTACACATAACCGTAAACATTGTTCTCTCTGTAAACAGAAAAGGAAACATATAATAAAAGATTTCACAAGTCTGGACATTTCCTTCCTGACAGATATTAGAGGAAATGTCTTTAAGAAATTTTATTGAAGAGACTATCGTAAAGACAAGATCACTGTCTCCATAGGTTATTCAGAAATTTAAAAAGTATATAGCTGCATTAATCAAAAGTACTTAATTTGTACATGATGATGACCTTGAAATTTCTTTTAAAAAATTATAATAAGTTACAAATAACAAAGAAATGAAGTTATCTGGAGCAGTCTACATAGGAACTCTTTGAACTTTTTTTTTATTAAACTAAAATAGTGGTGCTTTTAGGATTTATACTATTGTGCTCTCTAATACAAAGTTTGTGACGTGTTAAAGTATACAGCGCATCATCTTCATACATTTACAACATTGGTGAATGGATGAGGAATGGCTGTTAAGCAGTAATACTGGATGTAGCCTCTGATTTTACCAGTTGCATAGTCTAGGACAGTTATATAAGTAAAAATCTCTCTTGCGGTACTGGAAAATGATTAGAATGTGCAAACTGATGTAATAGCTTTCATCTGCCTCTTAAAGATACAGTCACAGGAAAGTCCATTTTAAGATGTGGGTAGGTTGAATAAAGTTTGAGTGCTGGCACTGTTGAATTGGGCAACAGTTCCTCAGACCTGGCTTAGAGCTACAAGGTATTTGGTATATAAAAGCCGCTGACATGATATCTTTTTGTGGATCTTCCCAGACATGACAACTTTTCTGTTATTTTGCTGTACTAGGTCATAACAAATCTCATTAATATTTATTTTGGATTTTGCAGATGATTCTAAGAATGCACAGTTGTTCCATTGTCTTGTTAGATTTTGACCTTGCTCCTCTCCTACATCTCTTTCATCCTCGAGGTCACACTTATCACCAACCAGAATCATTGGGACATCATCTGTGTCTTTTATTCCAAGAATTTGTTCTCTTAGATCTTGTAAATCATTAAATGGACTGCACTGTGATGTGGTCAACTAACGCAAAGCTTTGTCCACTTTTCATGTCCAAGGCCCTCATTGTTGTAAATTGTTCCACTCCTGCAGTCTCCAGGGTTTCAGCATGTACTGTTGTGCATCAACTTCAACTTGCCTCCTATAAGAATTTTCTATGGTGTGAGCATAATTTTCGACAAAAATGCTTTGAACAAACTGGGCTGTCAGAGCAGACGTTCCGACACCGCCTGAGCCAAGCGCACTAGCTTATACTCACTCATGGTGCGAATTTGTCAAAATCTACAACTTCTCGCGCTGTTCCTGCGTCTCGCACTCGCTCCGGGTTGCCGCTCCCCGTGCGACCACTGTACTGGCGATGTCGCTGCGGCTCCCTCTGAATACACCGAAATGATTATTTTGAAGTGCCCATTTCTCGTAAAAGAAAAATCTTAAGTTAAATTCTGACGATTCGTTTCTTCCGGCAGCTTCAGCTTCTTTTCAGTACATTTCCACCTGAAGTTGGACTGAACTGTTCTGCAACTTTCTGCGGACTGAGAACACCGAATTTCCAGTCTGAGACAATCTCTCCATTAGTTTGTCAAACTCCTCTAGGTTGTCAAAAGGCCTACCAGGTTGGTCTTTACAAAATGTCTTAATTTAGGACAGGGGTAAAAAACTGTGACAAACTTTCGCCTTCTGTGGGTATTTACTCATAAACTCACGTCCTCTCAGCAGCTGTGCTTATTGGCATCTTGTAAATTGATCTTATAAATTTATTTCTCTGCAATCGTGGTCATATTTTGCAAGATTCTCAGCAGGAGGAGAGTAAGGAGCAGTAGGCCTAGTTCCTGACCTGAGGCCAAGGTCAAAACCGCTCCAGACTCTCCCTTTTCCTGAGAACGGGTGTGTGTCATAGGAGCTTTATTCCCAGAAAAGTGGCTCACAGCGCTGCTCTTCAAAAGACCAGGTCAGGTGCAGGGCCCTCTTGAGGAGAGAAGGAGAGAAAATGGGCTAGTGTCTTTCAGCTATGAGGTTGCTGGTACTCACGTTGAAGGAAAAATTCACATTAGTTTAGCCAACATTGTATGCTCTTTCAATTCAACTAAAAAAACATGATGCTGGGTGCTCGGGTAATGGTACAGTGGTAGAATCCTCACCTTCCATGAGAGAGACCCAGGCTCGATTCCCGGACTGTGCACCCAAAACACAAAAACAAAAACAAAAAACCCAAACATGATGCTGCCAGGTAAGAATTTAGAGCCTTATATAATTCACAAGTAGGATGAAATAAAATTGATTGTCTATAAACTGTTTATCAGATTTAGGCTAGTGTTTGGATTATAATATCTGCTCTACGCTTTAAAATGTCCTCTCTCTGGTTATTTCATTATTGACTAGGCAGACAAGGATTTTACTTAATGCAATGAATATGTGTTTACTAGGATTAATTTACTCACCCTTGAGGATTAATTTCATTCCTTCATGATAGCAATTTTTCCTGGGAACTTTTTTTCCCAAAGAGTCACATCCAAACTTTTTAGACTGTTATAAGTACCACAGTACTTTTTGTCTACCTAAATAATTTCTAGTTATTTTTGCCAAACCTGGCTGTTTGTGTTTGCACATACAATTGAGTTTGCCAAATCAATCAGAATTACCTGGGGAGTGTCTTAAAAATTCCAAGTTCTCTGTCCCACCCTCGACCTAGTGAAGCAGGATCTAGGGGGGCTTGGCTTGGGAAGAAGCTTCCCTGTGATATAAGCACAGCAGCCTGGCACCCATTGATAGACCAGGGTTTGAGAACTGATCACTATAGTTTAGTCTTGGGTAATTTTAAAGTAAAGTGTTATCGCTATTAAATGTGGAAATGTTTGTGGCTAATACCGTGTGTCCCTGTTTCTTTTCATCTTCCCACCCACTAGAATTACCCAAGCTTCCCTTCTTACCTTAGAAGTGAACCTCAGAGGGGGCTGACGCGTGAGGGGAGGGAGGTTTGGGGTGAGACCATGTTGTAACTGACTGTAGTTGCAGTGAGAGATGGAGCTAATTATAGCAAGAGAACAGCCACCTGACAAGGTTCTCTCTCCCCATCTTGCTAGCTTGGTCTGGACCAAGCTTTTTGGGTTAGAGTTACTCCATTTATCTGGGTTCTTCATTTGGTCCTGGGTTCATACCCATCAGGGTTCATTTTGCAAATTAGCAAGTCAGAAAACCGACCCACCAAGTTCAGTGATATGAACTTGAACTTGGCCTCCGGACTTGAAGGGTACTGACCCAGGAAGATGGGTGATGGGCAGAGACACAGCTTTCAAACTACGGAGACACAACTGCAACCACCACAATGACAGCAGAGACACCTCCCACCCATCAAAAAACCCACTAATATGTCCTTTCTCTCCCCCTCATGTCAATGAATGGACTTTGCTGTACTCAACAGGGGCCATTTATTTTGAATTAAAAATAAATCTACTGGTGTGATGAAGCACTTTATAAAAATAAATTTATCTAAACAAAAAAACTAATAGATTTATTAGAAAAGCCTGATGTGTTGCACAGAAAGTAAATCACATTTAAAGGCATGCATTTAATAAAGTGCATTTTGGGGCACACGTGGCAAATTCCATCCAAAAAAAAGGCATATGATAAAGCATAAACCCTCTTCTCATCCTTTCTAGATTCTGTTCCTAGAAACACACAGACCAGTCTCTAGGACTTGAGACTGTTACTTGAAAAATATTTTACAGTTATGTCATATGCCAACACATACATGTTTAGGCATCCCCTTAAAAAACAAGTTGTTTCCAGTCTTTTTGCTATTATAAAAAATTCTCTAATGAACATGTACATGTACACCTATATATACATATGCTATGTGTCTGTGAACCCATAGGGCAGGGTATCTGGAGGATAACTTTCTGGTAGTGAAATTATTGGCTCAAAGGGTTTGTGCACCCAGTATTGATAGAGGTCTGAAGTATAGGACACCTTTCCTTGTAAGGGAGCTGTCTTACTGAATGATCTTATTGTTTCTAAGAGTGTTTCTGTTCATTTGTCTTTCAAGTTATGTAATACAAATCTGCAAATATGGATGATTTTTCCTCTTTCTTTTCAATTTTTCACACCTCATGTCTTTCTTTTGCACTTACTATGCTAGACAACAGCATAACAATGGACTTTTTTCTGAGCTTCTATTATTTCCCGATTAAGCATGAGGATGAAAAAAAATTCTTAAAATTTTTTTAGATATCAAGAATGGATGTTAAGTTTTATCGAATGCTTTTTCAGAATTTTTACAAATTATTTTTATGAAGAAGAATTTAATTAGGTTGTTTAGGAAGTCCAAGACTTCTTATAGTCCTGAATCTATAAAAAATAGTGTAGTTGCAACATTACTTGTAATACCAGAAAAAGAAAAAAAAACCTAGAAACTATGAAATGTCTTCCAATAGAAAAATAGTTAAAAAAAAAAAAAGTATGGTACTTTCATATAGTGGGAAACTAAGCAGCTTGTGATCATTAGATTCAGTTGTTGACTTGGCCAGGTAAAAGTGCCTAGATCTATTGCTGTGGACATGAGCCAATGTCGTGTGACCCTCAGCTGTCACTGACTACACCTGCAGTCGGCTAGGAGGCGTGCCTGCTGCAATGAATGATGTTTGATTTAATTGGCTTGTGCTTAAATGAGAGAGCTCAACGTAGCACAACCCAAGCAGCTCAGCATACCTCATCTCAGCACTCATAGCTCAACCCAGGCCTTTGGAGATGCAGAAAGGAATCACCCCGGGGAAAGTTGTTGGAACCCAGAGGCCTGGAGAGAAGGCCAGCAGAGATTGTCCTCTGCCTTCCCATGTAAGAAAGTATCTTGGTTGAAAGTTAACTGTCTTTCCTCTGAAGAACTAATGAAATAAATCCCCTTTTATTAAAGCCAATCCATTTCTGGCGTGTTGTATTCTGGCAGCTAGAAAACTAGAACACAGCTCTTTGAAAAATAATGAAGTATCCCTCTGGGAAATTTCTGTTATTCTCTCAAGCGCCAGGGACTCCCAATTTAATAAGCCAAGTCCTTTTTCTTGAGGCTGGACCTAATGAAACTTATTTCTATAATGGTAAATTAAGCCTACTTACAAACACACCTAACAGTCACACCAGTGACCCTTTTGTTGCTCAGCTGTGACCTCTCTCTAAGCCATACTCTGCAAATATATGTATTACCCGCTCCCCACCACCACCACCACATGGGACATGACATTCAGGGGTGCAAATCCCCTTGGCAACATGGGACATGATTCCCAGGGATGAGCCTGGCCCTGGTATCATGGCATAGAGAATGCCTGCTTGACCAAAAGGGGGAAAAGAAATGTAACAAAATAAGGTTTCAGTGGCTAAGAGATTTCAAATAGAGATGAAAGGTCATTCTGGAGGTTACTCTTACATAAGCCTCAGCCAGGTATTGCAAATTGCCAAGCCCCAACCAACAGTATTCCTGAAAACCCTAAAGAATACCAAAGGCTCAATGTGAGATTCTACAAACATTTTATTTACATTTATTTTTCAAAAACTTAAAACCTCCAGATTGTTCTTATGGCAGTTAAGCCCTGAAACTTACACTGTCTCCCAGAACATCAACCAATTGCATTCTTTTACCCTATAAGGTTGATACCCCTTTTCAGTATAAAGAAGTTAGAATGGTCATTGCCCAAATATCCCTGAAGATTGAGAGAATGATCAAATGAGAAGGAGGAGTTGTAATAGAGAAGTTAGGATTTAACAATGGATTCTGACTATTGAATCATCATATAGACATTTCTTTTTAGTTTCTAGTTTATTAGAACAACCAGAAGGAAATACCTGAAACTGTGACAATGTAACCCATACTATACTTTGAAATTTGCTCTATAGCTATCTGTTGGACTGTACTTTGAAATTTATCATTTTTCTGTATATATGTTATATTTCACAATAAAAAAGTTAAAAAAAATTAAAAAGTGTAAAAAAAATTTTCAAATTAGTTGAGTAGATTTGTATATGCCAAAAAGGATCAACCTCTGAGATCTATTTTCAAGTAAAAATAGCATGTGCAATATAGTGTATTCTTACCTGTGTAAAAAATGGAAAGGGACATGACCATGTAAATATGCATATATATGCAAAGAAAAATTCTGGAAGGACACAAAAGAAATTAATAGTCTTTGCTTCTTAATGAAGAATAGAAATCTGGGGATCTGTGATAATATACTGTTTTAGTTTCTTAGGCTGCTGAGAGCAGATACCGTGGCATGTGTAGGCTTTAACGATGGGAATTTATTTGCTTACAAGCTTACAGTTTTGAGGCTTTGAAAAAAGACCAAATCTAGACATCATCAAGGTGATGCTTTCTTCCTGAAGGCTGCCTGAGATCCTTGACTCCTCTCCCAGGTGGCAAAGCACATGGCTGTGTCTGCTGGTCTCTCCCTTCTCTTCCTGGTTTTGTTGTTTCAACTTCTTGCTTCTGTGGCTTTCTCTTTTTGTATTCATTCAGTTTATAAAGGACCCAGTCAGAGGATTAAGACCTGTCCTGATTGAGATGGGTCACACCTTAACTTGTAGTAGCCTCATCAAAAGATTCTACTTACGATGGGTTCACACCCACAGGAATGGGTTAGCTTTAAGAACACGCTTTTCTGGGGTACATACAGTTTCAAACCACTTCATATGCTGTTAGATTTTTTTTTTTTTTACCACATGAGTTTATTTCTTTTCTAAAGGAAAAAAAAAGAATAATTAAAAGTAATGATTAAAGTTATTTTAAAAGAAACCATTAAACTATGTTTAAATGCTAGTGGCTAACAGGGAAAAGACAAATAATGTTATACATAGCTAAGATGGGTAAAATTTGTCCTTGTAGAGCTTTTTTTGGTGGATGCCTGAGGTAAGAAACCCACTCCTCTTGCTCTCATTCTGGCTCTATGATGCAGCATGAGCTTCTGGACTCTTCAGCAGGACCCACACCTCTCTGCCGTGGGAGCGTAGCCCAGCTGAACTGGCCTCACTCTTGCATCTGGGGGAGGTTTCATAGTCATTCTTCCTTCAATAGAGGGTCCACCACCAATCTTTTTTTTTTTAATTTTTTAATTAATAAGAAAAATTACAGGAAAGAAACACAAACATTCTTAATATGTGATCATTCCATTCTACATATATAATCAGTAATTCACAATATCATCACATAGTTGCATATTCATCATCATGATCATTTCTTAGAACATTTACATCAATTCAGAAAAAGAAATAAAAAGACAACAGAAAAATAAAATGAAAACAGAAAAAAAAATTATACACACCATACCCCTTACTCCTCCCTTTCATTGATCACTAGCATTTCAAACTAAATTTATTTTAACATTTGTTCCCCCTATTATTTATTTTTATTCCATATGTTCTACTCATCTCTTGACAAGGTAGATAAAAGGAGCATCAGACACAAGGTTTTCACAATCACACAGTCACATTGTGAAAGCTGTATCATTATTCAATCATCATCAAGAAACATGGCTATTGGAACACAGCTCTACATTTTCAGGTAGTTCCCTCCAGCCTCTCCACTACATCTTGAACAACAAGGTGATATCTATTTAATGCGTAAGAATAACCTCCAGGATAACCTCTCGACTCTGTTCGGAATCTCTCAGCCATTGACACTTTGTCTCATTTCATTCTTCCCCCTTTTGGTCAGGAGGGTTTTCTCAATCCCTTGATGCTGAGTCTCAGCTCATTCTAGGAATTCTGTCCCACATTGCCAGGAAGGTCCACACCCCTGGGAGTCATGTCCCATGTAGACAGGGGGAGGGTGGTGAGTTTGCTTGTTATGTTGGCTGGAGAGAGAGGCCACATCTGAGCAACAAATAGAGGTTCTCTTGGGGGTGACTCTTAGGCCTAATTTTAAGTAGTCTTGACCTATCCTTTGTTGGGTTAAGTTTCATATGAACAAACCCCAAGACTGGGGGCTCAGCCTATAGCTTTGGTTGTCCACACTACTTGTGAGAATGTCAAAAATTCAACTTGGGGGGGTTGAATTTTTCCCCCGTTCTCACCGTTTCCCAAAGGGGACTTTGCAAATACTTTTCTACTCACTATCGCTTCTCGGCCTTTGGCTAAGATCAAGTGTAGTATCTGTTCTTATCAGTTTAATATCTGATACATCCTCTATCTGAGGACAATATATTAAATGGATTTTTGGAGTTAGGAGATGGAATAGGAGCTTGCTCCGTCTACTCCACGCATCGACCTGGTATTGCAGTACTTCCAGGAACGGTGCACCCCTCTCTCGGGGGAAAAATAAATGTATAAAAAATAAAAAAAAAAAATACTTTTCCACTCACTGATCAAATCACTCTGGGATTTATTGGGGCATCACTCTGGACAAACCAAAAAAATCTCATGTCCTACCCAAGGTTCCATGTACTTATGTTGTTCAACCAAGCTATCTACATAAGTTATATTTGGAAATACACTAGTCAAAATAGAAATTTTGCACCAGATAAACATTTTTTGCTTTAGTCTCACACATAAGTTGAAATTTTAAAATACTAATTACCATCTATTTTCAGCACCCTGCAGTAATGACATTCCTTTGTTCTTCCTCATGCAAAAACATTTTTTAAATTTGTACATTTAGTCACTGTCATTATACACTCTAGGCAATCCTAGATTATACCATCTCAAACTTTATCGTCTGTCTTTCTTTCTGATTTCATTTGTGCCCCCTGCCCTCCTCCCTCTATCATTCTTACATTCAGCTTCATTCAGTGTTTTAATGTAATTGTATTACAGTTAGGTAGTATTGTGCTGTCCATTTCTGAGTTTTTGCATTCAGTCCTGTTGCACAATCTGTATCACTTCAGCTCCAATTACCCAATATCTTACTCGATTTCTATCTCCTGATGGTCTCTGTTACCAATGAAATTCTCCAAGTTTATTCACTAATGTCAGTTCATATCAGTGAGACCATACGGTATTTGTCCTTTTGTTTCTGGCTAATCTCACTCAGCATAATGTCCTTAAGGTCCGTCCATGTTATTACATACTTCATAACTTTGTTCTGTTTTACAGCTGCATATATTCCATCTTATGTATATACCACAGTTTGTTTAGCCACCTGTCTGTTGATGGACATTTTGGCTGTTTCCATCTCTTGTTAATTATAAATAATGCTGCTATAAACATTGATGTGCAAATGTCCATTTGTGTCCTTGCTCTCATGTTCTTTGAGTAGAGACAGCATATAGATGGGTCCTGTTCCCTAATCCACCCTGCCAGTCCCTGTCTCCTGATGGGGAAGCTTAATCCATCAACATTCAATGTTATTACTGCCTGGGCAGTACCCTCCTTTACCATTTTGCCTTTTGGCTTTTATATGTCCTTCTAATTTTCCTTCTTTTTACCTTTACTCATAGTCTTCCTTTCTATACTCTTTTCCACACCTCTCTCTTCTGCCTTCGTATCTGTCTCTAGTGCACCCTTTAGTATTTCTTACAGAGCTGGTCTCTTAGTCACAAATTCTCTCAGTGATTTTTTGTCTGAAAATGTTTTAATTGCTCCCTCATTTTTGAAGGACAGTTTTGCTGGGTATAGAATTCTTGGGTGGCAGTTTTTCTCTTTTAATAATTTAAATATATCATCCCACTGTCTTCTGGCCTCCATGGTTTCTGTTGAGAAATCTACACATAGTCTTATTGGGCTTCCCTTGTATGTGATGGATTGTTTTTCTCTTGCTGCTTTCAAGATTCTCTCTTTCTCTTTCTGATTGTACTAATCAGAAAGATTAGTAATTGTACTAATTAGTACAATTAGTAATTGTACTAATCTTTCTGATTAGTAAATGTCTTGGAGTACGTCTATTTGGATCTATTCTCTTTGGGGTACACTGTACTTCTTGGACTTGTAATTTTAAGTCTTTCATAAGAGTTGGGAAATTTTCAGTGATAATTTCCTCCATTAGTTTTTCTCCTCCTTTTCCCTTCTCTTCTCCTTCTGGGACACCCACAACACGTATATTCATGCGCTTCATATTTTCCTTCAATTCCCTGAGCCCCTGCTCATATTTTTCCATTTTTTCCACTATATTTTCTTTTTCTTGTCAGATTTTAGATGTTCCATCCTCCAGTTCACTAATCCTATGTTCTGCTCCTCAAAAACTACCATTGTAGGTTTCCATTGTTTTTTCATCTCTTCTACCATGCCTTTCATTCCCATAAGTTCTGTGATTTGTTTTTTCAGACTTTCGATTTCTTCTTATTGTTCATTCCTTGCCTTCTTTATATCCTCCCTCAATTCATTGATTTGGTTTTTGATGAGGTTTTCCATGTCTGTTCGTATACTCTGAATTAATTGTTTCAGCTCCTGTATCTCATTTGAATTGTTGGCTTGTTCCTTTGACTGGGCCGTATCTTCAATTTCCTGGTGTGATTTGTTATTTTTTGTTGGCATCTAGACATTTAATTACCTTAATTAGTTTATCCTGGAGATTGCTTTCACTTCTTTTACCTAGGGTTTTCTTGCTGGATGAATTTGTTGTCTGTCTCTTCAGTTTAGCTTTTTCCAGACCTCTAGCTTAGGTTTTGTTTAACAGAGGAGAATTTTTCAGTTCTTGTTTTCTTGTTTCTTGCCCTGCTTGTATGGTGCCTTTTTCCCCCCACCCTGAGGAGGGTCTATGTAGGTATTATAGACCCCAGCCGGATTTTCCCAGACCAAATTGGCCTCCTATCAGGAGGAAACAGTCACCTGCATTGGTTTTCCCTGAGGGTGAGACCCAGCAGGTTGACAGACTTTCCTGTGAAGTCTCTGGACTCTGTTTTTTTTTATCCTGCCCAGTATGTGGTGCTTGTCTGCCTGCAGGTCCCACCACCATACAATGATGCAGTATCTTTAAATTTGGCAGACTCTCCCTGCTGGGGGCATGGTGGAGACAGAGGAGAGGTTGTAGGCTGGTTTTAATAGCTTCAAATTACCAAGACCTGGTGTCTGAATTCCTTGAGGGAGGGATTCCACCTGAGTTGGGCTTCACCCCTCCCCTGGGGAAGGCACAGTCTCCAGACAAGCCCTGAAAAAGCTTGTTTCTGCCTATGCCTGGGGCAGTTGCAGCCTGAGAAGTCCTGCTGCTGAATCCAGAGGCAGTCAAGCCTTTGTAGAAACACAGCCACAAAAACCTCTGTTTCCTTTTTTTTCTCTTTTTCCTTCAGCCCTGCCCCCTTGGCACTGAGGCAAAAATGAGCGACCTCCGCTTTAACCAGGTTTACCTGAGCTGGGGGCCTATTTTTAGTAGTCAGAATTTGTTGATTAATGCCACAATTGGTGTTTGGTTGGGCTTAGCCTCTGCTACTGTTAAAGTCTCTTTCCTTTCCCCTCTGGGAAGCAGCCTGTGGGGGAGGGGACCCAGCTGGTGCGGCTTGGGGAACTCACGGTTCTGGGGAGGTTCGCAGCCAGTCCAGCTGGTCCAGACTGGGGTACACTGTGTCCAGTCACTGATGTGGGCCCAGGAGCTGTTCTGTACTGTTTCTGGTTATTTAGTAGTTGTTCTGGAGGACAAACTAAAACGTACACATTGCTAAGCCACCATCTTGGCCCTGATCCACCGCCAATCTTAATGGCAAATGGAAGCCTCCTTGGCCTTGTGCTAATAGGGACACTTTCAGCTTGGACGACCAACAACAGGAGAATGATTTAATAAATTAAGGCCCACAAGATGATGACGTGCTTTTATTGAAAATTTTAATTATAAAAACTTGTAATGGTGGGAAAATGCCTGCACAGAACGGATCCAATATACACTATGATTTTAACTTTGCAAAAATAAAAAGGTGGTAGATTGATAAGGACTGAAGAGGGGTTGGTAGAGTGATGGATTTACCTCAAATATCTTTTTTAGCATTGGCATTACATGAGGGTATTTTGTTAAAAAAACAAAAAGAGTAATGAAAGAAATCATTTTGAGATCCTGATATGAAAAAAAAGAAATATATGTTCTTTTTTCCCTTTAATTTCCTATATAGGGAAGGGAAGAACTCAGGCTCAAAATCACAAGTAGCAGTAGCTAAGAAATTCACAATAGCACCACTATTCATGGAAGACTTCATATGTGTACCACCAAAGTCAATTAATTGAGCTTCTGTCATGGCAAGGCTGGACACAGCTCTGAGTATGAATCTCTCCCATTAAGGAGATAATCTGCTTTGGAGCTTCCCAATAAATGGCTGCCACCACTGTTATAGCTTCTATCAGTGTGACTGCTCCTGGGCTCATTTATCATTTGCAAGTGATCTGTCTCACCACTTCTTGATACAAGACCCGACTGTTCTCTCAGTTGATGTAAATTCTTTTTTTTGCAGGCAGACAATTGTGTACAACTTAGGGAAAGCTTTAGAAAACGTTCCCTGAATGTCCAGAGAGCTTTGGCTCTTGGAAATCTGATTGGTCACCTTTGTTGGAAAACAATATCTGCCTGCTTTCATTCCCCTACATAGTTTATCTTTCAGCTAATATGCTAAATAGCACTGGTAACTGCTCATTAATTACCAGATATGTCAGGCAAGACCCAGTTTTCCTGAAATTCTTTCTTCCAGTTCTAAAAAAAAGGAGGGATGCCCAGAAGTTAGTATATTTCTCTTCTTTCCAAGCTATATCTTTATCTATATAGGTAGATAAAGGCACTAGCACCTTTTTGGCTGGTGATAAGCTGTTTTGCCACTTCGCTGACTATTTCTGGATGCTGGTTTCAATTAGAATATGTCCTCTCTCCTTCCTATACTGTGTCCTTTGGACTAAATCACAGGGAAGGTGGTTTTCAAAAAATTACACTTGAGAACTTTCTACTTTAGCCAGTTTAAGGAATGATCAGATAAGGGAGAGAAGTCCCCATCACTGGTACTTTGTGAATTTAGAGCTAAGAAATTTCTTATATTTAGGAAAAAGTAAAAACATGAAGTTTAAACTGGGAGAAGGACAGGGGTTTGGAAAAATGTGCTATGTTAAAGGACATGTTTCTGCAACCAGTTCTTAGTCACACAATCAATCTTAGTCAAAAGCAGAGCATAGCAATGGAAAGGAATGGACAAATAACAAGGAATGATGGACAGGAAATATCTTAGTAAAAAGAGCAAAGATTGTCAAGTAATTAAAATGTATAACTAGATAGACTTCCTTGCCAACCCCCTATTTGGGATTTAAAGAATCTGATCTTTCTGGGGTTTTTTTCTCTTGGAAGAAAGGGATTATAAAATGTTGGGGATTGAATCATGTCCTCCACAGAAAGCGTGCTCAGATATCAGCCCCTGGTCCTGTGGGTGTGAACACATTTGTGAATAAGACTTTTGAAGATGTTATTAGTTAAGGTGAACCCAAACTGCATGGTGGTGCACCTTACTCCAATATGGCTGAAATATTTATAAGCAAAGGCAATTGGGCATGGAAAGAAAGAAGCACCAGGAGAGGCAAAAAGTTGGAAGTCAGTGAAAGGGTAGAGACATGGACTCTAGGCTGTGGGAAACCAAAAACTGGCCTGCGAGGGGAGTGGCCTCCCTTGGCCCATTAGGAACATGGAACACTGGGGACCCATTATCAGAGCTGTGCCAAGGACCAGGAAGGCACTTGGCTGCTACAGTGACCACCTTTAAGCGCCCAAGAAGTTGGGGACTAACAGTGGACCCATATCTGCTCAAAAGCCATTGCCTCCCGTCAGAAATGGACAAAGTCAGCAGGGAGCTGGACTTCGGCTTACTTCTACCTTCTGGATTATAGGGAATCACTGGAATCTATTTTGCATGCAGAACCCTAGTATAAAGGAAACTTAGAAATGATGTTTTAAGCCTTGCAGCCTCTGCAGAAAGGAAGGCACATTGGAAAAGACCAGGGGGTGTAAGGGCTCACTGTATGGTAAATGTTTAATAACTCTTTGCTACTCTGGGTTCCTACTGTTGAAAGACTTGGTTTCATCTTTTTTTTGATTCTGTGAGCTACTTGTTGAAGAGCAACTCAGTACCCCACAAAAGACATGCTCAAATCTTAAGCCACATTCTTGCTGGTATAAACCTGTGTGTAAATGGGATTTTCAAAGATCTTATTATTAGTTGAGGTGTGACCAAAATGAATCAGGGTGAGCCTTAATACATTTGACTGTAGACCTTAGAAAGAGATGAAATTTGAATGCAGTTAGAAATAAGAAGTCGAAAACAGAAACCAGAGGAAGTAGTAGACAGAAGTCAGAAAAAGCCAGAGAGAGAGAGACAGAGAGCGCCACGTGACAGAGGACAGCCAGCACCAGAGCACTCCCGACCCTGGGAGAAAGCGGGGCCTTGCTGACTTCTTCATTTTGGACTTCTGGGCTTCAAAACTGAGGGACAATACATTTTTGTTGTTTAAGCCAACCCATTGTGTGGTCTGTGTCATTGCTGCTTGGGCAAACCAAGACATTGCTTTTATTCATTGAATGCATTTTCTTCTTTTGCTTAAGACAGCAAATATGTCTGTGGGTTCCTTGCAACCAAGGAAACCTGGTGTAGACAGTCCTCTACCCAAGAACATCAAGATCACAGAAGTTCAATTTTTAAGGTTGAAGCAATGGCTAATAGTAAAAGTGCTGGCGTTAGTAAACAAACAGTACAACTTGTAGGTGAATGATCTAACCCTAAGGACCCTTTTAGCTCTATAATTTCGTACTTCCCAAGTCGCATGCAAAATTCGGTTTCATTAACTTGTAATTTTGCTCCATATCTTCTGTGATTGCAAAGAGGGAGATCGGCAATTCATGGGCCTTCCAGCAGAACAGATGCATTCATTGCTTACAGCTTACTGACTCCCTTGAAATGCAGTTTTTATAGTGTAATTCACTTTTTTTAAAATACTGGCCCTGGTGAACTGGAGACACAGGCAGTGCAATCACAGATGCTCCAAATGAAAGGCACTATGGACTGCAGGAACACAAGTCTGGCAGGGAGGAGGGAGAGAGGGAGGATGAGGAAGCTGACCCTGGTAAAGACCCCAGAGTGAGGGGTCAGCTGGGGAAGGGAGTGGGGGAGCTCATCGGCCTCATGGAAAAGGTGCTGGGGTGAGCAGTACGTTGTGTTCAAAGATAATAAGGTCAGCTGCAACTCAGGCTTCCATTCATAGCCAGAGAGCTGACTTAGCAGAGCAATTCATAGAAAATCTAGGCACGGGGGGTGTTCAGGGGCTTGTCAAGTAGAGCTGGGTATGGGGGACTCTGCCCATATACAGCATGCCCTCCCGAGCAGTGGTGGGGGCGCTGGCGTGTGAGGAGGGGCGGGGTGTGAGGAACAGGAAGGCTTGCAGAGCTCAGCGAGCCATCAGAGCCCCTTCCTCTCCAAGTCGCCACTGGGGCAGTGACTGGGTCCCAGTTCCCTAACCAGAGATGCTGCTAGGCCCGCACTTCTTCCATTTGAATAGAGTGCAGAACCTTTTTAACAGAAAAGCAACTCTCAAAGCTGAAGATCGGATTAAATGGTTTTTATTATAGCATAATTAGCTGTATAAAAATACAAAGTTATATGAACTCCTTTTCTGCACAACAATTACATAATTCCATGGGCACACCTGCACATAAGATGATAGAAAACAGCACGGCTTTGTGGTTCAGAACACGGGTTCTGGAGCCCGGCCCACTTGGGTTCAGATCCTCAATCCACCATTTACTTGGTGTGTAATCTTAGGCTAGTTAGTTAATTTCTCTGTGCCTCAGTTTACTTACTGGTAAAATGCAAGGAATTGTATCTCTCTCATAGGGTTGTTGTGAAGGTTCAGTGAGGTAATTGATGGAAAATGCTTAGTGCAGTGGTTGGCACATAATGAGTCCTCAGAAGGACTAGCTATTCTATCATAAAAACAAAGCCGGGCAGATCATGGTGGCTCAGTGGCAGAGTTCTCGCCTGCCATGCTGGAGACCCAGGTTCAATTCCCGGTGCCTGCCCATGCCAAAAAAAAGGTAAAAAGCAAAGCCAATGTGCGAATGAAACAAACACAACTGCAAAACCAATAGTATTCAAGTAGGCGACATTGGTTTACTAGGACAGATGATGTTGTCCTGGCACTGATCAGTCGTGCTGGGTTTAACAGGCCCATGGTCAGTTCTCTGCTTTGGGACTTAGGCCTTTTGGGTTCAATAATAATGCAGAGAAGAACCTGATAGCCTGACTTGGTTACTAGTTCAGGATAATCAGACTTCACAACTCATTAAAACTCTGCCTTTGAGTATTCCTGAAATGCCAAGTTTAATGAAATATCACTTGATAACTCTGTGGAACTGTCTTCTTTGTTCAAAAGTAACATTAGCTTATTTTGTACACATTTTGCCATGTGTACAAAATCTGCATTAAATTAGTGTCCGATTTCATTCTTGCTAGAAGCTAGAAGCAGAAGAGTTCTTCATTGTTCATTTGCTGCTACACTCACAACAAATGAACTTTTACACATTGGTACGTACGAGATGGGATCCATGAAGACAAATAAGAATGAGATTCAGATTGCTATAAGATTCCTTTAAGAAGCTGCCATTCCGGTGGGCCATAGTGGCTCAGCAGGCAAGAATGCTGGCCTGCCATGCCAGAGGACCCGGGTTCGATTCTCAGTGCCTGCCCATGTTAAAAAAAAAAAAAAGAAGCTGGCATTCCAACAATTTATCTCTATTGAGATTATTTTAGACCCTTCATTGTTCATTATAATATGATATAATTTGGGCTTCACTGAGGAGAATGCATTTACAGATATAAATACAAACTCTAAATTATATGGCAGAATATTACTCTTTAAAAAGATTATCATCAAAATGAAACAAAATTAAAAAATAAACTTGGGGATAATTGAAGATCTCTGAAATCCAAGGACTCTGCTGGTTTGGTAAACCCACTGTGTGGCATGCAATAGGTGCCCAATAAATATTTGTTGAATGAATGAATGAAAGAAACTACAGTATGACAAAAAAAAGCAATTGGGCATCCCCATGGACAGGGTCAGTGTGGCCAGGACAGGAACTTGCTGCAGTGTGAAGATTTTGTGGGCCCTGAGGCTTCACCTTGGCACTCCAGCTTGGGGGAAGGGGGACTATCAGAAATGAGAGCTCCTTCAGGGAATAATTAGGAGCCAGGATGGTTGGATCCAGGATGTCAGGTCTGGAGAGAATGACCTAATTACCAGCCCATGGCGAGAGGGTGGAGCCGAGATCCTACATAGGGAGGATTGCATCAGAACCTGGGTGGCCTGACCCTGCAACTGGGGCTGGTGCATAAAAACCCAGAGCCTGGGGAAACCGGTCCAGCATGGAGGCGGAGAGTAAGATACCCTCCTCCCACGTGCCACGTCTCACTCAACAGTGGGAAAAGTCACACAAGGTATATTCATGTGAACGCTGACCTTGGCTTCCATTTTGTTCACATGGAGAAAAATTAGTTCTAACCCAAAGCCCAGGACAAACAGAGTCCAACCGCGACGACGATTTCCCCTCGCAGAACAAGGCGGCCCACATCTCCAGCAGCGTCGCCCCCAGGGATGTGCAGATTCCTGGGACCCAGGCCTAGAGGTTTGGGTGCATACGGGTTCTTTGGAGCCCGGGTATCTGCATTTTTAATAAGCTCCCTGGGTGATTCTGGTGCAGGGCTGGGGATAAGGGCTGCAGGCTCGACTTCCCACACCCTAATCCACAGTTTACTTGAAGGTTCGACCAACCTACTTTAGCTAAATTAGCTGTTGAGTTCATTAAACAGCCAGACAAACTTTATTGGGTTCCTACTACTGCAGGGCTCTGTGTGCTGGGTCTCTGCAAAAGAGGCAATTGTTCGACTTTTGTCTCCAGGCCTCCTCTCACTTTGTGCCCCACATTTGGTGGCTGCTATCTTTTTCCTGTAACGAAGCCTCCCTCTCATGCCCCAGTTTTACTCACTGGGCACTGTATTGTTCATCTGGGCCAGAATCCATGAGGGCATTTGTCTCTGTTCCTACAGGATCGGACATGGGGCTGCCCTCGGAAGAAGGGGCCTTGCTCCTGACTGTGGGCTGTGCTGCACTGCAGGGGGAGACAGATCTGTGGCACACGCTGCCCTGCTGGTCTCCACATCCCTCTCTGGCCACCACTGTTTGGCCACGGCTGGCCCAAGGACATCCCATGGCGGCCAGTTGTAGACCTGCGTGGCTGGGAGAAATGAGCTGGTCGTGTTCTTGGGAATTTGGAATTTGGGTACTGGGTGCTGAGGAGCATGTAGAAATGAGGGGCTAACTTTGTAGAATTGTTAGATTTATTAAGAAGTTGTTTAATTTCCACCCAGTTTGGAGGACCATAAAACAAGGTATAGTCAACAGAAAAGATAGCGGCCAGTTCTCAACTGAGTCAGTTCCACCCTCTCTAGGATCGGCAGCTCCGCTTTTCCTGGGGCCCCAGCATGTGTCTTCTCTGTAAACCCTGTTTTTCTGAGGCAACAAGTCCCGCCTTCCTGAGCCTTTGCGCCTTACCTGCATGGCCCTCCCCATCTGCCTGGGTGACCCCTAACCACTGCCCCACACTCTGTGTCATCTTCTTTCTCTTATTCCCTTGGACTTTCACTGCCTGGGGGGGGGGGGGGCGGGGGCACCCCCGCGTCTCAGGTGCCCTTATTTTGGGCTAAGTCCAGCCCATGACCAGCCTTGCTGGTGATATAACCTAATCTTTAGGGGTCATTGTAGAATGTTACGTTTTATTTCAGATCTGTTCTTTTTTCAATAGGCTTTAGTTCTTAGAGCAGCTGCAGGTTTACAGAAAAATTATGCAGAAAGTACAGAGTTCCCCATACACTGTCCCCATCATCACAGTTTTCCTTGTTATTAGCATTTTGCATTAGTGTGGTACATTTGCCACAATTGATGAATCAATATTATTAGAATTATATTATTTACTAAAGGCCATAATTTACATAAGGGTTCACTGTTTGTGTTACATGGTTCTACGTTTCTTTGTTTTTAATTTTTTATTGTGGTAACATACACAACATAAAATTTCCCATTTTAACCACCTTCAAATATACAATTCAGTGGTATTAATTCCTTTCACTGTGTTGTGCTGCCATCACCATGATCTGTTCTTATATTTTGGAAAAGAAATATCGTTCTTAATTTCTTAAAGACGGAGAGCCAAAAACACAAGCCTTCTCCATTTCCATCCTTTCAACAAACTTTGGAATCATCTGGTTGAAAAAAATGAGACTTAAAAGGAAATGACATTTTTCTTTCAAGGGTGCTGAAATTTTTGTTTGAAGTCCTGATGGCACAACTGTTTTTTTCAGGTAGGAAACAAAAGGGTTCCCTAATTGTGATTCCTGATGTAAAAATCACTACCCTTCACGCTTTCTGTACTCTGCTACTGTAAAACGACAATCTATAAAATCATACCTGCTCTCTTCACTAGCAATTTGCTGGCAGGTCCTGCCGTGTTTCATGCTCGTAGAAGTTCATCGTCGATGTGTAGTGAGTGCGCACCCGTCTCTAATCCTAGGATAGAGCTCTCCACTTTTTTATCTCTTTTGCTCTTCCCTTGCTAGTGTGTTTGTCTCTACAGCAACTGAGCCAGATTGTTCCGGAAACCAGCATCTCACCTCAATGTCAAAGTTTGCAGCTGCTGTCCACATTGTTGTGACATTCACGGGGCTCTCAGTTCTCCCAACCTGGAACAGCCATGCAGTCCTGGGACTTCTGTTTCTGCTGGAGCTGGAAGAAGGCGCCAGTGACCAAGCGGAACATAGTCATAAGGGTGTGTTGGAATATGCGAACCATTGATTGAGAACTAGCTAACTTTAAGGTCCTGTGCTAGGTGCTGTAAATAGTTCAACAATGGGATCTTTTATTCTAGAGTATTTTACAATATTAAAAGAGAAAAACCATTTACAAAAATAAAAATAGGGTGCACGGGTGGTTCGATGGCAGAATGTTTGCTTTCCATGTGGGAGACCTGGGCTCGATTCCCAGACTATGCACCCAAAAAATAAAAAACAAAAATAATACAAAGTACAATGAAAGAAGTACGTGCACATAGGAGCGGTTGGTGATGGAAAATCTATGCCACTCTGTATATCAATTCTTATGACACGTGTGAGTGAGGAAATTATCAAAATGACTTCTATAGGACTGTAAAATTCTAGAGCTGGCAGGAAACTTGGAGAGTATCTAATCTATTGGCTTTAAATGGTTGACTGTAACTGACGTTAAGCAAAAAACTTCACATTGTGATCCAGTACACACAGGCAGACATATATATGACATTGAAACATGTTTTACAAATAATACTTCCTTCCCGTGTTTAATACCCTCTAACTTTTTTTTTAACTTTGGTTTATTCTATTTTATTCCAGAAATTGAAAATGTTGTTTGCAATCCACTAGAGTTGATTTCATGATCTATAAAGATCAAATTGTGCTCCGCAGTTTGGAAGCTGATGTGGTCCAGGCCCGTGTGTCTGCACAGCAGCTCTGATGCCTGGGAGTGGCGTGCTATGGCTGAGGGGTCCCTCCAGAGTTGCAGCACTTGGCCTTGCCTTCGTTGTCTTCTCCTCCTGTGTTGGGTCATACGCAATGATGACTTGGGACTTGAGACAAACTGAACTCCAGGTGAAAACACCTATTGGCACAAAAAGAAACTATTATTTTGATCTTTGCTGTGACTTTTAACAACCACTAGGGACTTATACTGCAAGTCATAGCTGACACAGTGACACACCACCCACTCCGTGCTGCCAAAAAACATGACTTAAATCCTCCCTTCTAGTAATTTCCAAAATTGGCTTAGCAGAGTATTGATACCCTAGAAATTCTTCTGGTGGTTCACAGATACCTCATGGGTTGTAGATATTCTGACGAGGGCTTATGTCTGGGTGAAAAAGGTGCAAAGAAAAAAATGTAACAAAATTACAAATCTGAGAATACTGGCGCAGGTACTTAATTTGGAATTCGGACATTAATTCCATTTCTCAGTCATTTCACTCCCCATCTTCTCCTTCTGTTCTGTTGGTTTAGCCTTTGGGTATGATTAGAAGGTTTCTTATTTCGCTCCAGTGTTACCTAGTGGGGAGATCCCTTCCTCTTCCTGAGAGTGACTTGTCATTACCTCCAAATAGAAAACTTTATCTTGAGGTTATTTGTTGTGTATTTGGGGAGATTCGTTTAAGTGCTAGAGAGATGTATAAAAATTGAGGACTACTGATACACTTTCCTTATTGAGTATTTTGAAATACACTTTATTAATTGTAGAACACTGAACATAAATTGCTTCGGGGGCACGGGTGGTTCAGTGGTAGAATGCGCGCCTTCCATGCAAGAGACCCGGGTTCGATTTCAGGACCATGCTCCTCCCCCTCAAAATAAATAAATAAATAAATAGCTTCAATATTGTATTCTGTAGATGATTTTCACCACTGAACATACCATGGATTTGCAATCAGACCTGAGATGGGGGCAATTGTGAAGGACAAAGTACTATTTTGGGAAAGCATACTGTAAAACTATAAACCCAAATTGGCATGTGCGAGACGTAATGAGTCATATGATGTGTCTTTTTGTTTGTTTTGACTCCCTGGTGGAAGTGGAGAGATTAATCAAATCAACCACAAAAACCATTTCTGGAACTGCTTCCTTGGATTGCTTGTAGAGCCAGATTATAAACCATGTAGGAAAATTACTTCTCATTACATCATAATCACATTTCACTTTTGGTTTATAACCTAGGATATTCAATTACCCTCAGGTTCCTAATGCCTTTTTGCTGTCTGAAAGAACCAAATTTACCCTCCAAATATGAAGATGTGCCACTGTAATAGATATTAAAAAGTATAAGCTCCAGACTTTGTATAACATTTCTAAAGAGGAATTTTAGCGTGCTTTGGACAATGGTCTCATTGTTGGAGTAAGAGTGGAGCCTTTTGAGATGTGGACTAATAAATAAATATCTGATGCATTTATTTAAAAACCTGTCATATTACTTTAGACTCTCTCTCTCTATATATAGACTCAACAAATAATTTGAATTATGTATCAGTTTGCCATTGTTTGCATCCAGACTTTAGCCGATGGAAATGCACATGTAGCATTCTAAATTGCTCTTTTTTTAAAAAAAAAAAAATTATTGAGAAATCACACACATATGTTCAACCATATTATACAATCAAGGGCTCACAATATCACACAGTTCATATATTCATCACCATGATCATTTTTAGAACATTTGCATCACTCCAGAAAAAGAAATTAAAAAAAAAAAAACCTGTATGTCCCACACCCCTTATCACTCCCTCTCATTGACTGCCAGTTTTTCAATTTACCCAATTTTTTACCCTTTATCCCCCATTATAAATTTATTGTTTATCCTTATTTTTTTAGTCATCTGTCCATACCCTGGATAAAAGGAGCATCAGACACAAGGTTTTCACAATCACATGGTCACATTATAAATGCTCTAAATTATTCTTAATGGAGCATGTACATTTGCCATAACTCAAATGCTCATATCATGTATTTTACTGGAGTCTTCTGTGATTTGAAATTATGCCACCCTAGTCCTTGGAACCTGTTTCATGACCACTGGGACAGATTTGAGCATAGTTTATTGGGTCATATAGTAAATATTTACTGAGCCCCTACCGAGTCCTTTGTACTGTGCTGCAGAATGATTTGAGTGCCCTATGGTCCTGATGAGTTGAGTTTCCCTCTGTGTTTGAGGACTTCCTTTAACCTCAAAGCTTAAGTGAAATTCAAGGATTGTGAACACCATTCAAATGAGAACAAAAAATCCCCACAAATCCTCTGTAAAGTGAAACCTTGCTCCTCCTGGCATGCAGGATAATTCTCAGATGGCCTGGGGTATGTTTTTCTTCCTTGGGCTCTACTAATGAAACCGTTAACTCATTTCGGGCAAGCCTTATCCAGCTCCAACACCTTTCATCTAAGATCTCACGGCTCTTTATATACAGCAATTATGTCTCATAACACCTCTGTTTGCCCATTTGGCAGAGAAGAAAAGTGAGGCGGAGCAAGATTCAATTGCTTACAGAGAAGCCACCAAGGAGGAAAAATGTTTTACTGACCAAGTCCAGCTTTGTCTGAGCAAGGAGCTCTTTCTACTCCAGTCTAATAGTTCAATCAATTAAATACTTTGGTTTATTGACTTGATTTTCTGACCAACTGGATTCATTAGTGAGGTTTGTAACAATCACTGTACAGAAGAGAAGGGGGGTGATAGAGTTCTCAAAATCCATGCCCAAGCACTCTCTTTCTCTTTGCGTATATGTAAAATATGGAAAATTTGCTCTAGCTTTTCCTGGAATGGGAATGGAAAGAAATATGGAACATATTTTCAGAACCCAAAATTGGGACACATAGCATGAAAAACAAGCATAAATTTACAGAAACAATGGAGGAGAAATTCAAAATTGGGATTGTACAGGAAAATCCTAACTTTATGGCCACTTGAGGCATAGGGAGTCCGTCTTTAGGAAGGCTGTGAACATGGATAAGATTTTTGATCCACTGATGTGAGTGATGCTGCATTTCAGCAAAAGATGGTAGTGAGGTGGGAGTAGGGAATAGAAATTTGATGATCTGCAAAATTCAGGCAACAGAGAAGGAATTTGAGTACAAACCCATGATGCTCTCTGAAAGTGGGAAAGAGGCTCTGATTGTCCAAGTTACATACGCAATGACCTGTGGAAGTATATCAAGTCCCATTTTAGCTGCTGACAATTCAAGATTTTCTGGATTTCAGCTATCTTCAACAGTCAAAAGTAATTTAACCATCTTTTTTTTTTTCTTCACTAACATATTTTGGAAGCCTCTGTGATCATATGCATGCATGCACACACACACACTCTTTTGAAAATAACATTTCCACCTAGTTCCTCCTTCTTAGATGCCCTCTGGCTTCTTCTTCTTTTTTTTTTTAACCAAGTCAAGTCCTGTAGATGTACACTGCCATATTTCCCAGAGGAAAATATAGCCAAGATGCTTTGGGCTGAGGAAATTAAAGGAGGAAGGTGGAAAAAGAAGGAGTGATGGGTGAAGGTAAGGTCTAGGGAAAAACACAGGATTAGGGCAGCTGTCATTAACTGCTCCTTTAGGGGAGCAAACACAGACCAAAATAATATGTTATGAGTAATATGTTATGAGGTGCTTTTCTAACACGTCAAATGAACAGAATGGCTTTAGGTCATGCAAGTTATTGCATGTAGTGGATTGACTAATGGCCCCCAAAATACATGTCTGGACCCTCAGAATATGGCCCTACTTGGAATACATTCTTTGCAAATGTAATTAAGGTTAAAAATCTCGACATGAGATCACACTGGATTGAAGGGGTCCCTAAGACCAATGACAGGTGACCATATAAGAAGAGGGGAAGACACAGATACACAGAGATGCACAAAAAGCAGAGATTGGTGTGATGCTTCCAGAAGCCAAAGAAGACCAGGAGCTATGAGAAGCTGGAAGGGGCAAGGCAGGCTCTCCTCTAGAGACTTCACAGGGGGCGTGGCCCGGCTGACACCTTGATTTCAGACTTCCAGCCTCCACAGCTGCGAGATAATACATTTCTGTTGTTCTTCCGCTGTCTCTGTTTGAAGCCACTACATTTGTGGTAATTTGTTATGGCGGTCCTTAAGCAAGAATGCTTTGTGGCAGTGATGACGGTGATGGTGAAACAATAATACTGATAATAATATCTATTTTTTATTGAGCACCTATGTGTTAGGTGCTTTTAGCATTTTAATTCCTAAAACATCTTTTATGTCAGAGTTGCAAATTTACTTATACTAATACACTCATATGTGCTAGAAAATATAGTGTTTTTACTTCTCTGTAACTGATTTGATCTCCTTTACCCCAGTTCCAACAAGTATGCAAACTCCTTTACTTTTAGTACAATCTGGCAAACCTAGTCCAGTTTGGTAGCTAAAGCAAGCTTTTTTTGATAGACACTCAACATCTGGTTGGATGAAATGCTCATACTTATTGAGTTCCACTTCATTCCAGAAACTTTCCAAAATGCCCTCTCTGTGGGGGATGCAGGGCTTATTTAACCTTGCGGTGTGTATGCAGGGGGCAGGGGGCAGGGCTGAGGGCCTGGTCTTGTGCTGACTTTGGGTGTGTGGTGGTTGGTGGCCTTCGCGGTTTGGGTGGTCCAGTCCATTCCCCATTCTGCTGACACCCATGGCTTAATCTCACCTCCTTCGGGGCATGGCAGTGCTCTCTGCTGGGAGGAACCTGCCTCCCTTTGGGGGCTTTATGGAACCCCCTGAAGTCGGCTGTGACTCCCATTTGGACCTAGTCACACTGTCTTCTCTCTGGCTCTCAGCTACAAGCCTCCTCACCCTTACTGTGGTGGGCAATATGTCAAGCTCCTTAGTCTTGTTGTCAATTCCCTCCTGCGTTCCTGCCTGGGGGGCGGTTGAGAGCTTCTAGATCCCATCTAAGCTTTAGGGAAACCAAGAGTAGCTGGGCAAGCAAGTGGCATGCTAACCAGGAGGCACTATAATTTTATTTTCATGTGCAACTCATGCAGTGGGAAGGCAGCTGGAGGAGAGCTTTTTCCATAAATAGGGTGAGCAGAGGCCCACTGGCCCCCGCTGTCCTCCAGTGCCCCCTTTCACAAAGCCTCCTCTGCCCTCTGGGACTGGTGCCCAGGCGGGGAGGCTGGGACACAGGTGTGGCTGCCCGTCTTCCTTCTTCTGTCACTCCTTTCTCCTTGATTGCTTCTTGATATATTAAGTGGCAGTGAAAGAGTTTAGAAATATGTTCTTTTCTCATCCGTATCTATGAAAGAAAGATGTAAACATAAGTCAGATTTTAAATTCAAAGTTGCTCACTGGTCTCTGCAGTACCTGTCACCTTTTTGGTGGTAAGAATACATAGGGCAAAATTCCAGAATAGGCAAGTCTATGGAGACAGAAGGTAGATCCGTGGTTGCTTTAGGGCTGGGGAAAAAGGGGATGGGGGTGACTGTTAAGGGGATGGGATTTCTTTTTGGGTTGATGGAAATGTTCTAAAATTGAATGTGATGATTTTACACAATTCTGAATATACTGAAGACCACTGAATTGTACATTTTAAATGAGTGAATTTTATGGAATGTGAATTACATCTCAATAAAGTGGTTATTAAAAAAAGAAGCACCACATGGCTGGGGCTTGGAGGAAGTGGATGGCAAGACAGTATGATTTAAATGGTTTAAAAAAAAAAAAACCTTGCGGTATAGTCACACGATGGAATATTATATAATGATGTGGAAGAATAGTCAATCTCTTGTTCCTGACAATAAGATGGGTAGTTCTCAGGGAAATATCATGCTGAGTGAGAGAAGCCAGACACAGAGAGTACATACCATACGACCCCATTTAAATAAAGTTCAAAAACAGGTAGACTGAGTTTATATCGTTCTAGACGTCAGGATCGTGGTTAATCTGTGGAGGGGGTGAGCTGCTGGTTATATTCTGTTTCTTGATCTGGGTGTGTCCGCTTTGAGAAAATTCACTGAGGTTATTATATATGTACAATTTTTATTGTGCAAAATAACATATATAGAAAAAAGCAATAAATTTCCAAGTACTTCTTTTTTTTGGCATGGGCAGGCTCCTGGAATCAAACCTGGGTCTCTGGCATGGCAAGTGAGAATCCTGCCACTGAGCCACTGTTGCACCACCCCCAAGTACATTTTAACAAGTAGTTATAGAACAGCTTTTAAGGTTTGGTGTGGGTTACAGTTCCAGAATTTTTCGTGTTTTCTTCTAGCTGCTCCAAGACACTGGAGACCAACAGAAATACGTATGCATTGATTCAGCAATTGTATTACTTTGTTAGATCCTATTTTCTCTGTTATAATTCCTCCTTCTCCTTTGATCCTTCTCCCAATCTTTAGGGGTATTTAGGCTCTGCCCTTTCTAACTTTTTCATGTTGTAAGGGACTATGGATAACATGGGGTAGGGGGGTGGAATTAGTTGATGTTCTTGGAGAGGCTGGCTCCTCTGGGTTTTTAGGATTTATCTCGCCTAGGAACCCATCTGGAGGTTGTAGATTTCTGGAAAGTAATTGTAGTGCGTGGAACCTTTGTAGAATCTCAGATAAAGCCCTAGGTTTTTCTTTAGGGTTGAAAGGAATGGCAACCCTAAAGAACCATGATAAGTAGCAGTGTCTACCAAAGGTTGCATAGGAGTTGCCTCTGGACTCGATTTGAACTCTCTCAGCCATTGATACCTTATTTGTTACTATTCTTTTCCCACTTTTGATCAGGAAGGCATTGCTGATGCGTTGGTGCCAGGGTCAGGCTCATCCCTGGCAATCATCTCCCATGTTGCTGTGGAGACTTTCACCCCTGAATGTCATGTCACCTGAAGAGGGGAAGGTAATGGTTTGACTTGCAGAGTTAGATTAAGAGAGAGAGAGAGAGAGAGAGAGAGAGAGAGAGAGAGAGAGAGAGAGAGAGAGACCACATAGAAGCAAAAAAGGGGTCCTCTGCAAGCAACTCTTAGGCATACTTATAGGTAGGTTAATTTTCTCCACTACATAATAAGCTTCACAAGAGCAAGCCTCAAGATCAAGAGCTTGGCCTATTGACTTGGGAATTCCTAGTGTTTGACAAAGTATCAGGGGTTTCCCTGGTGGTAAAGCTTAACAGTTCCGTATTTTTTCTCTCATCCCTCAAAGGGACTTTGCCAATACTTTTTAATTATCTGCTCAACATACTCTGGGATGTATGCAGGCATTACATTAAACATTCACTAAAAATGTATCAGCTTATCATTTGCAGAATAGTATCCCACTGTACTTGCAAGCTGGGTTTGTTATTCTCATTTTACAAGCGAAGACACTATAAGTGAAGGCCATGCAGCTAGCAGGTGACAGAGCTGGGCTCTCACAACTGCCCCACGGCCATTGCAGATGATGCCTCCACAGCCTCTCCCTGGGCTGTAAGGGCTCCTCCAGCCAAGTCTGCAACTCCATTTCCTTTTGAACATAAGTAGGCTTTTCTTAGCTTGGCACTACAGAGAAACATGCTTCTTTTATACAACAGCTACAGAGCTAGGAGGCTGTTGCCTCTCTGGCTCTGTGGAGCCACGTCTTTCTAAACCTCTTCTACCAGCATGCTAGTTGTGGCCCTGTCCTCCCCTAGCACCTCTTCCCAGCTCTCAATTCCCCTAAGAGCTTCAATAAGGGGAGCAGCATTCGAAATAGACGGATAGTATTCACCTGTCACATTATAGCTAAAAATAAAAAGGGGGAGGTTATAGTGAGATTCCATTGGTGGCATAATACCAGCTGATTGGCACATTCTGATTGTTATTTCCAGTGAAAGGAAATATCTAATGCACGGCTGGTCCTGTCACCCTACAGGGTGGTAAATTCTGGTCACTCATTCGCACAGTTTGAGCTACAGCAGGGGGTTGTGCGAGAAAATAACACCCATAACAGCATCTTCCTTGTACACAACGGAAAAGGAAGCACAATGAATAGTGAACTCTAGACAGCGTAGCAGAGGATAATTGGATCAATGTCACATCAAAGGATGACGCTGTCTTCCACACTCAGGAGAGGTAAGCAGTGAGATGGCCACAAACGACTGCAAAAACACCCACAGGGCTGCGTGTTGGGGCTGAGACTCATAAGGCGCATTCCATTTTAACATGAGCTTTTCAACATAAATGGATTCATTGTACTGAATGAGAATTTTTGGTGGACTTTTGGGATCTTCTGAACAATTACTGGAAGATCTCGAAGCCCTTTTCAGTCTAAAGTGCCCCTTTGTATGTGTGCATGTGTTTCTAAATGATGAAACAGGAATTGATGAGTTTGGCTTAGTTGTCAGGATGCAAAAAGATGTTACCATGGAAATCCTGATCTTGACATGAACAGCGTGCTGGGGGCAGATTTCTGGGTTTTGGTACAACGCATTCAGAGGTCCTGGATGAGAAAATGTGCTGGTCTCAGAAGGGGCCAGCAGAGCAGGGCCTGTATTGACACGAGGGAAGTTATTTCTCAAGGGCCCCCATGGGGACATTGAAAATTGGGCCTCCATTTGTTCATGAGAGGGGAAAACCTCAATAATTATTATTTGTATATTTTAATTTTTAATTTCAGAGTTCTTGAGGGGAAAAGGTGGAGCAGGAAGAAAGCAATAGAACCTCTATATCACACAGGGGGACTACTGAAAAAGAAAAAAATTACTTCATCATGAGGTTAAAGTTTTTTTCAGCATCCCTTTTTTCACAGGGCTCACAAAAGGAGGCTTCCATCTCCATTCAAGATGGGCTTATTTAATTATTAACAAAAGGCGGCTCCTTTGGAAACTTCTATTTCGAAGTCCCAGAATTTAAACTTTTATCCCTGAGGCAAATCTACTTTTTTAAGGCTAATTCTGCCAATATGTGAGTGGAATCTACCGTAAGGAGTAAAGTTGAGGGTAATAGATTCTTTCTTTTAAGCTTGGTTTTCTAAGACTTACCAGGAATAAGTAAATGAGACTTGCGTGCTGATTTTTTTGAGATATAGAAACCATCAATTTAATTATATTTCTCCATCTCAAATTTAAAGAGGAAGGAAGTTTTTTGTTTTTAGGCAAAACCACGTTGGCATCCCTGGGGACAGGCTGAGATAGCTTTTTGTTTAATTGGATCTGAAATGTAGTGGCTGAGAACTGAGGGAGCAGAATTCTTTTAGGAAAAACAGAGACATCTGCTGGTGGATTGGCAGATTTATTCTTTCAGAAAGCCCAGAGATTTCGTAAGTGGTAGTACGAGCAAGACAGAGGCATGTCTGTCACCGTTTAATGGTGTCTTCGTATTAAAAACAGCTATTGTCTAATCATGGAGTAAGAGCATTTGATAAAAGAGAAGAAACTTTGCACATGCAATTTACTTAGCTCTGCTGCTTTAAGACTGTTTTGACTGTGTCCGGATTAGAGAGCCAGAATTCTTTCAGAAAAGCCATGCTTCGGTCTACTCTGTTTTGTGAGTCCTTTTAATCCAAAATTCTTTTAATCCACTATAAAAGGCCCCAGCAGAAGCGGTTCGTGAGAAGGATCGCTCACTCTTCTGTCTGGCCGGAAGGCATTCTGATGTCTGCAGCTTCCGTGGTACAGAGGAGAAAACTTGGGGTCCAGCCCAGCCTCTCTCCCGGCTGGCCATGTTAACTTTCCATCTGTCACCTTTCAAAGGAACTAAGCAAAACCCACTTCCAGTATTATTATATGGATTCAATGAGATGGTGCATGGAAAGGTGGAGGAAGGTCCATCCAGGTTGGCTTCTTCCCTCCTCCCAGGGCCCTTCTGGCCACCAGCCCCATGTCTAAGTTGGGCAGGATCCTCCAGGCTCAGAGCGGAGCTCTGGTCTTCATCTAGTATTTTCAACTTCCTGCACAAACACATCCCACTGATAGTTTACTCAGCCAACCCCAGATGGAATGCATTGCCTCTAAGTGCTTCCCTGCTCTCAGATGGCTTTGAAGAAACAGAAAGAAGCCATTCCTAATAAGAAGTTGAGGCGTTTGATTTGTTGTCAGAGCCTGTTCATGTCACTAAGAGCTCAGGCTCATGAGTCAAGGTCTCTGGGTTTCTTGCCTTGAGAATGGGGAAAATACCTCCCAGCCCTGGGCCCCAGATTGTTGTAAGGATACAATAATGTGAGCACAGGGCCTGGCCTGGAGCAGGCTCTCAGCATGGGGATATATATATAAAATATATATATATATATATATATTTAAACATTTTAAATTGTGAAATATGTATCCAAAAAGGTAATAAATTTCCAAGTACATTTTAACAAGTAGTTATAGAACAGATTTTAAAGTTTGGTATGGGTTACAGTTTCATGATTTTTTGTTTTTCTTCTAGCTGCTTCAAGATCAAGAGAAATACCAATATAATTATTCAGCAGTCATACTCATTTGTTAAATACTATCTGTTATACTCTCCCTCTTTAAATAACATATATACATAAAAGCAATACATTTCAAAGTACATTGCAACAGTTAGCTGTAGGACAGATTTCAGAGTTTGGGATGGGTTACAGTTCCACAATTTTTGATTTTTATTTTTAGCTGCTCTAAGGTACTGGAGGCTAAAAGAAATATCAATATAATGATTCAGGAATTATACTCATTTGTCAAACCCGACCTTCTCTGTATGACGCCACCATCACCTTTGATCTTTCTCCCACTGTTCAGGGGTATTTGGGCTATGTCCAGTCTAACTTTTTCATGTTGGAAGGGGCTGTCAATCATTTGGGGTAGGGAGATGGAACTAGTTGATGTTCTGGAAGGGCCGGTCCCTCTGCACTTCAGGACTTATTTGGTCCAGGGACTCATCTGGAGGTTGTAAGTTTCTGGAAAGTTACCCTAGTGCTTGGGACCTTTGTAGAATCTTATATGATGCCCTAGGTGTTCTTTAGGATTGGCAGGCATGGTTTTGGTTGGGGTTTGGCAGGCACTCTTACACGTGCTGCCTTTTTTATGATAGGTAGCAATGTCTAACAGGCACGTGTAAGAGTGACCTCCAGAGTAACCTCTTGACTCTATTTGAATTCTCTCAGCCACTGATACCTTATTTGTCATACTTCTTTTCCCCCTTTTGGTCAGGATGGCATTGTTGATCCCCTGGTGACAGGGCCGGACTCATCCCTGGGGGTCATCTCCCACGCCCCAGGAAGACTTTCATCCCTGGATGGGTGACATAATATATTTTAATAATACAATCTCACAGATGTGTCTTCTTTTGTCTGCTTCTACTGCCTCTAGGCCTGAATTAATGCAGCCACACCCATATTGGTGTCTGTGCCTTCCAGCTGCTGCCCTCTCCCCCTTCTTCTTACACGCTGTTGCCAAGCCAACGTCCTTTAGGTTCAGTTCTTGTCAGGGTTATTCCCAAGTCAAGAAACTAGACAAGCTTCTTAAACAATCAGCCAAACTCCCTAGTCTGGAAGAAGCCCATTATAAATTGCCTGTACCTCATGTTATCCAAACTTACTTCTCGCTAGTCCTATGCACCGGTCTCCACTCCAGGCAATTCATTTTGCCCCTGAGCTTTCATTTACATTTTTTCCTTTTCCCTTTCTGCATCCCCTCTCCCACCTCTCAGTCTTGTCTGCATTTTAGCATGCAGCTCAAATCCCACCTCCACCCTGAGGTTTCTCCAGTTCTGCATCCTACAATTATTTCTCCTATGGCTTTAATAAGTACAAACTTCTATTGCATTCATAAATCCCACCCAGCATCCATTAATAAGAATTTAGTTGTTCTCAGGTATTTCTTATATATTCTGCAAAAGGCCTGTGTTACTTTTTATTCCCCTGTGCCTCAATTTCCTCCTCTGTGAGATGATGATAATGATGATTTTTGTTTCATAGGATACTCGTAAAGATTAAGTTAATGTTGTAAAGCAAGTGCCTGGCATCTAGTAAGTATCCCATGAATGTCACCTATTGTCATTGTTCTGGGCACATGCAAGGAATCACATACATTGTTTGATTATCAGGCGTGTTTCATAGAGAAGCCACCAGACATGAGATTTGGGCCCTTTACAGTCATCCGGCCCAAAATTGTATCTTTTAAATAAGACACTAATTCATTTGATAAATATTTATTGAGTGTCTACCATGTTTCGGGTACACACTGAACTGTAGGATCTGGTTGTAGGTTTGTTTATTTTCACGTATGTGGCCAATTAGCCACTCCATCCGGAATGAACGGTTTGGTTCAAATGTGTTCATCCAGTAGGCCTTAAGTTTAAGTTGTGGCTCCATCCAAAGGGCCTTGAACAAATAATTAAGTTCTCCCCCTGTTAAATGAGCTCTGAAGTCTGTTTCCCTATTTTATCATCTGTCAAAAGAACCAACTGTGGTTTAAGTCATTTGCTAGCCAGATAGGTTTGGGCCTTCTGTTCTTGTCCCATCTGGCTTGGAAATTAATGCCTCCTCCTTGCCCTGCTCGGCTACTCCACTAGCCTATCCTGAGGCTGTTGGTTACTTCACCTTCTACTCTTTCAGGAAGAACCTCAGAGGAACTCCCTGGCCTCACTGACATCACTAACCTGTTTGTTATTTTAGATGAATAGAGGAGAATGTGATCTTGTTTCTAAAGTGTCATTGGAGGGGAGGCATGTGTGTGTACCTTTATCCTTTTTATTAGTGTGTCCTCTTATTCTCTTATTTCCCTGCCTTTCTTTAACTGAATCACACACACACACACACACACACACACACACACACACACACATATACATACAACTCATTTAGGCAAGGCCCTAAGTTATATTTAAAGAAATTCTATCAGTGCTTGGCATACTCCTAGTCCATATACTTGCTTAACAAATCCCACTGACAGATGGAAATTGCTCTAGCTGCCATCATGGAAATGGAATGCTTTGTTGTCACAGTGGTTTTCAAATGTGGGTAGACTGAATCCTACCATCTCCCACTTCCCCTCTCCAACGGAGTCAGAATTTCCGGATATAAGGCTCAGAAATCTGGATTTTGACAAGCACTGTGGGTGATTCATTTCATGCTAAAGTTGGAGACCTGCAGAGCCTGTCCCACCTATGTCAAATTAAAATCAACTTACAGCTGCAGGAAAGTTATGTGAGGCCCTATTTACTGACTGTTTAAAATCAGGATTTCACTGGAAGATCCAACAGACTTTCTTCAGTTCTGGGGTGTCAGTTTGTCAACAGCAATTTGTTACATTCCAACTCCTTATCACTCAGTCCCTAAATATGATGTTCTGTATACTACCTCAGCTGCCCTAGTTAACTTGGCTACGTTATGGTGCCCAGTTGTTTGATCAAGCAAGCAGTGGTCTAATTGCTACTGTGAGGGTATTTCCAAAGAGGATTTGCATCTATAGGTGATTGCATCTACAATAAACAAAGGAGACTGCTGTCAGCAATGAGTGGAGTTGCCTCATGTAATTAATTGGAGGTCTGGATGCCAGAACTGAGGATTTCAGAAGTCAGAAAGAAGAATATCTCCCTTTGCTTCGCCAACTAACTTCCCCTGGGGAATTCAGCTTCACCTTCATCAGCATTTCCAACTTGAGGCTTGCCCTATAGAATTCAGACTTGCCAATCCCCATGGTCTTATGAGCATAATGATAATAATAAGTCTCTTTAATATTTACATATATATATCCTGTCAGTTCTGTTTCTTTAGAGAGCCCTGTCTCAACAATGTCCTCTTGTCCTATTATTTTTGGCCTTTGCAATGGTGGCTTCTCTAATGAGGTTGACCTTCCTTTGGATGTTAGATTTGCACACCTGTGTATGGTCCAGTTGGCAGGACTTCTCAGAAATAGGCTGCTGTATTCTTGGAAGTAGCATATTCTAGAACAGTAGATTTCAAACTATTTTCCACCATGACCTGGTATAAAAAATGAATTTTACACTGAGACTCAGGACATATACCAATACACACACATGTAAATATGCCCAAAAAAGAAGCAAATTTATCTATCATATCTTTGCACTTTGGTATTTTCTGTTCAGTTTTATCAAAAAATTGATCCTGAGCTGCAATATCCAGGTCTAGAGACTCCATTGAGAATCTGATGGAAGCTGTGGTTCTGTTCTCCATGTACAAACATTTTCAAATGATTTCAGTCCACAATCTCCGTAAACCACCTGCAGAGCCCAGCTGGTGGTTTCTTACCTGCCTTTTCCAGAAAGCATACCATGCTGTTAGTGAAGAGGGTGATATTAATATAGGCTTCTCAGAATTACCTGTGGATTTTCTCTTATTTCAACTCAAAGGCTGGAAGCTTGGAAAATAATGGCCATCAGCCGAGGCTTCATTCCTGTCTCAGAATTACCTGTGGATTTTCAAAGTACGATGCTCCCCAAAACACAGTTTCAGAATATTGTGGTGCCCCGGGGTTCTCGGCATCAGGCAGAGCCTTGTGAATGGTTTTGACTCTCCCCACCCACCCTGGGTGGGAGGCAGGCACAGAATCTTCTGGAAATCACTGCAGTGGGCAACCCTGATAGTAACCCAGGCCACCCTCAGTATTTTCAAAGTGGACAAACGCTGAGAAGCTTTCTGCTATTAATAGTGAATACATCCCCCAACCAACTTGTGTATGGTCACATCACCACTGAAAAGCTGGTTCTACCTGATCTTCTCGGGCCCTCCCAGCCATTGGCCTTGCCTCTCCTATTCCTTTGTGATTGGTTCTCACCTCTGCACCTTTCCCCCTGCACCCCACTGACACTCTCTGTCTGTCCTTCGTAACCCCTTGCTGGCAGAGATCAGGTATAGCGTCTTAACTCCAAATGAGTGGGGGGAGGGACTATGTCTTACCTCTCTTTGAATTTAGCACCAGGCCCTACAAAGAGCAGGTGCTCAGTGAGATTTCCCCTCAGGGGCTCCATCTTGCAGGTTAGCACCTACACCTTCGCTGCCCTCTCCACTAACGTCCAGGGGCCTGGTGTCAGAATGGTCGTCAGCACAGATTTGGGTGCTGGGTAGTCGGGGTCAAGTTTCAGCTTTACATATGCTGACCTGAATTTATTCAAGGTTGAGGGGGAGAAATAAGCTATAGGGCAGTGATTTTACTCTGGTGTCTTTTGTGTATGAAAGAACACATATACACACATTTTGTAAGTGCAGGGAATTTCTTTGGGTGAATTCAGGAGAAATTAGTAATAGAGGCTTCCTCCATGGCAAAAGACAATCTTTTTCACTTATTTTTCATGATATGCCTTTCAAATCCAGTTACAGGTACATGTATTGCTTAATTTAAAAGTTTGAATTTAAAAAATCCCACCTTTGCTACTTACTAGCTGTGTGATCTTTAGAAAATTGTTCACTTTTCCTAATCCTCGGTTTCCTCATCTGTAAAATGGAGCTAAGAAGACCCACCCAACTGGACTGGGTAAATTAAAGAAGATAATACATGTAAGGTACTTAGCAGAATGCCTGGCACATTTACTGTAAGAATGCCCAAAATGGTAGCTGTTATTATTTTATAACCTGTTCCAGGTTCTTAGAATTCTGTCCCCTGCTCTTCTATTTCAACCCAAAGGCTGGAAGCTTGGAAAATAATGGCCATCAGCCCAGGCTTTCTTTGCTCCCATCCCAGCAGTTAGTGACTCCTGCGAGGCCAGCGTCTGGCTTGAAGCCAGCGAAACAGAGCTGCCTGTGTTGGGGACTGATCCTCTCTACAGTTCACCCCTCAACAGCCCTACCTTCTTTTCCTTTCTACCCTGAAGGTATGCTAAACTTTGTTCCTTCCAGTGTTTGTTCTCTAGCCTAATCCCTCATATACGCCTCACATGACACTAATGTGCATCTTAAAAAACCGGAAATTCTTGAATCAGAGCACAAGAGATTCCGCCCACAGGACTTAACTTTCAACCGGTGGCTTTCGCCACTGTGGGTAAACTCTGTAAACAATGCTTTACTTCAACTCATGTCGCCCGAGTCTGTGGAATGCTGTCAGAATTATCTGCGAGTCGTATCAGATCTGTGCCTTGGCTACTTTTTTTTCCTGTTAAAGTGGTTATAAGATGATTTACTTAAAATCATGGGAAATAAATGGAAGGTTGAAGTTCTAGGGGCCAGTGTTTGATGCAAAATGATTGTGGACTTCTGTTCTCCGGTGAATTTTCCCAAAATCTGCTGGCAGTGGTGGCCATACTGAAACAGATATCTTTCCAAGTCTTATTTTAGTACAAGATGTATTCTAACTTGGAATCAGGAATGGGAAGGCGTAGGCGAATAATATTACACATCGGTATCTAAAACATAATAAAAGCTAACATTTATTAAACGCTTAATTTGCATCAGGCCCTGTGCTAAGCACTTTATTTACATGCATCATTTACTTAATTCTCATCCTACCTCTGGAGGCCTGGTGCCCCTTACATGGATGAAGGGATTAAGCCACTTGCCTGAGAAATTAATAAGTGACAGAGCTCACTAAGAGCCTGTGCTCTGAACCATGCTCTAGATCAAGGATACACACATTTTCTTCAGAAGAGGGCCAGATAATAAATATTTTACGCTTTGTGGCTGATAAGGTCTTTGTCCCAACAACTCAACTCTGCCACTATAGTGAGAAAACAGTTTTAGACGGTATACAAGTGCATGGACATGGCTGTATTCTATTCAAACTGTATTTATGGGCAGTGAAATTTAAATTTCTTATATCATGAAATATTATTCTTTTGATTTCCTCCCTATATTAAAAAATATAAAACCATTCTTAGATCACAAGTACAAAACGGGCAGGAGATCGGATTTGGCCCAAGGTCCATAGTTTTCCAACCCCTGATCTAGATCATTGAAAACAGGACATGTTCTAGGAGAAGGGAACAATCCCTGTAAGAAGCCTGTCCACCCTAAACTAGATCTTTCTGGACTTTTAGCCATGGCTAAAATGAAGACTGGAGGAGAAATCTGGCCTCCCCTGGCTGCCCTAATTCTTCCTCCTGCATCCCTCTGTATTGCCATTCACCTGAAGCCACTGTTTCAGCCTCCAGAACTTCCTTGCTTTCCTAGGCTGCTCAGAGCCTCTCCTGGGGTCCCCCAGGGAGTGCCCCTTCCTCTGCGATTTTCTTTCCTCCCTTTCCTTCAGTTTCTCATTTCCTCAGAGAACTGGTGCTGTTTTAAAAATCGCCTTACTGTATTTGCATCTTAAAGAAGTTTCTGAACAGGGCAATCCAAAGACAGGAATCTCTGAGGCACTTAGGCTGGGAAGATGGAAACGGTGCATTTGGGGGTGAGAGGAAGTAACTTTTGATTCTCATCCCTCCTAAAATCACACCTGAGCAGAGCCATATGTGAAGCTGACCCTGATCCAGAAAACCCCAGGGATTCTTAGAACCTCTAGGTTAAGCTCGGATATGGCTAAGTGAGGGGATGCTGTGGAAGTACTATGAGACCCCTTGACGGTTCTTTATCACCCCCTCTAGTCTCCAAAGAGGTTGAAGTGGCAAATTTAGTTCAGAACTAACAGTTAGTGATTGATGAGCTGAGGGCCGGATGCAGGAGATGACTTACTTCCTTGGACCACTTAGTCAGATTTCCCTGGAGGTAACAACCACTCCAAGCGCTCTCCTCCGAAGCGCTCTGCTCCGTGGCTGTACAGCCCATGGGAAGATGTTGCATCAGCTCGTGGTTTGAGAAAGACCTTCAGTTGCCGCTGGTGGTTCTTAAGTACTGTATGCGGTTGAGCCGGTCTCAACCCCTGGACAGAGCAGAGGGGTTGAATGTCAGTCTTCTCAAAGGGGCTCATGCTTCTTGGGCTGTCCAGTGTTTCCTGTGTCGTGTGGTTGTTGTCCCTGTCCCCCCAAATATAACTTTCTCCCATTTAATCTTCTTACACTAAGTACATGTGTGTTTCTGGGCCTACCATATCCAGCTACATGAAGATGTTTTCCCTTTTAGTCCATGTCAGCCTCACCGAGAATAAATACAGTTCTTTTATAAACCTTCCCAGGAAGGTGGGAGGATACCTGGCTCCTTTTATTATGGTTCCAGCTGAGATTTCATGGCTATCCTAACCGGAGCTTTTCCCATGGTAAGTGAGGGGGTGGGGGGGGGGAGGGAAGGAGACTGTTTGGCAGGCCCACATTTACATAGCCAAATAGGAAGAAATTCCTAATGGTCTTTATTCTCACAGTTAGAACTTTGCCAGGAAATACCTTTCTTTGTCAATAGCCTGATTTCTGCGTGTATGGGTGTGTGATTTTTGGACCTGGGGAAACAATTGGATGACTCCACTGCTGTGTTTTTTATTTTCCTAGAACTATTTTTGCTGTACTCAGATTAGAACAATTTATAGATAGACTCTTATAATCCTTGGAATGTTTTGGAGGGGAGGATAAAAGAAAATAATTAACTTGTGATATTCTTTGACATTCCTGTGTAGCTTCAAAAAGGAAATACGTTTGATAAATATTTGTCTTTTGACCTTATTCCCCCACCAGTGCCAAGTTTGACATTAAGATGTAGCCTATTATATTTTTATATTGATGCACTGATTTGAAACTCACCAATAATTGAACAACATTTCAAACTGGATGGTGTATGGGAAGTGTTATTTTTGGTTTCTCTGTCTGCCTGAGAGTTGGGCATTAAGACAGATTGATTAATACAGAATATTAAGCCTAATAATAAAATTTTGCATGGTTTTGAGTTTGGAGCACTATTATACAGGCTTCTTGGTGCTAAACAGTTTTGGAGCTCCATTCATTCTGTGAGGCTTATCAAAGACTCACTACACCCACAGATCTGAATTTCTGTTCTTGTCTGAACAGAGGAAGGGAGCCTGATACATAGCCAAGATGAAACACATGGGTAGGGCAACTCACTCAGGTTTTCCACTTTCAGAGCGCCTAAATGTCTAAAAGAGAGTGTAAAAGAGCCATTTGTGTTTCCACTTAGTTTCCTATATAACCAGTCTAAGGACAGCGGTGTTGCTATGGCGATGTCCCTTGTAGATCTGGAATGATTAGAGCTATGATGGCATATGATAGTAAATATCATTTATTGACCATCTATCACATACCAAGAAGCTATACCCCTGTCATCCCTCTAGTCATCCCAATAACTCTACAAGGTGCTATTTTTTGCAGTTGCAGATGAGCTTAGCAATTTGCCCCAGTCCACCCACTCAGTGGGTGCAGAGCAGTGTCTCACCCAGGACTGGGAGACCCCGCCTGTCTGAGCGCTATCAACCCCTTTAGCCTGGGAGCCTGATCCGGTCAACACCGGGCATGCGCGAGGCTCTCGGAGCGGATTTTTTTTCCCCCCCTCTCCTTTGTCTGCAGCGAGATCTGCAGCTCTCTGTCTGAGCCACCTCTGCTTTGTTTGCCTGTGGGTTGTATTGTTTACGAAACCTTTCCTCTCTGAGTGTGGCATGGTTTCATCAGTGTACGGAGGAGAGATATTTCGTTTTATCAGAATTTATGTTCAAAATCTTGTGACAAGAGGGTAAGACAAAAAGTTGGATAACAGCCTCCGAACCCGTTAGCTAGGAGTAACATCTAGTAAATTGTTCAGCAGAAAACCTCATAAAATAATGAGTTATGTGAGATGAAAGAACCAACTACTCGGATCTGAGCAATGTAAAGACTTTTTCTGCTCTAGCAACAACAGTAAAAAAGGTGTAACATGCTCGCTCACCTCTTCCCTATGTCTGCTTGTGTTCAATTTTTAGATCCCATTCCTGTCCAAAAAAAAAAGCCTTACTTTACTTACCCTATTAAGAAATAATTCTTCCATCCTACCAAACATGACTGAATGTTTGATTTTAAATTGCGTTAAAAAGAAAAAATTAATCTCTGACATAGATTCAGGTTGGTAAATGCTGATGGGGAGTCCAAGAGACTCCATCAGAGTTTATAAATTACTGGCAGTTTCTAAATTCCAATCCTAAGCAAATGCACTGCCATTCAAAGAGAGCTGTGAGAGATGAGGATATAGAGGGAAAAAAGGAAGTTTGAATTTGCTTAGTCATTTTATTTTCAAAATTACATTTAAATGATAAAACATCACTCTCCTGCTGTATACCAGGTTTTGGTTCCCCTCAGTCTTTTTTTTTGGTTGTTGTTTGTTTAGTTTTTTGACACATTTAAATTTCCTAAATAGTGTGATAAAAGCTAGCCTCCTAAATACTGTTAATTTAAGTCATTACCTATCTCCCTTTCCACCATCCTCTCTCTTTCTTGCTTCCTCATTTCCTTCTCTCTCTCCCTCTTTCATCTTTCTCCTCCTCCTTCGTCTAATCACAAGGTATTTTTTCTTGCTGGAGATGAGACAGGGCTTTTTTTTAATATTAATTTTTTGGGGGGTTTGTTTAGAGATGTCATTTGAAGTGGAACTTCCATACCTTTCTTCCTTGATACAAAGGGAATAAAATTTTTATCTTAAAGCAAGTCTTGTTGAAGTCTAAAAGGCAGAGGGACATACTTTATAAGACATGTTTTATAGAGATTCTGATAGGAAACGAATTGAGAGAAATGCTATTTGATGCACTGTGAAAATGTAGCGCTTTTGTCCTGCTGTCAGTGTAATCTGGAGTGATAGATAGCCCCCTCTCCCTGGTATGGGAGATAAATGAAATGACTCTAATTCTGACAACTCTTATACACTCTCAGGATTTCCTTTTGTGAATAACATAATTCTAAATTGATTTGTGCAAAGGGTGGGGCAGACTTTAAACAGTGCATCAGAGTTGCTAGTCACTGTGGGGACATCCATAGTGCAATTTCAGCCCTGTGCAGTGCACGTTGTCCTGCCCCAACTCTATCTCTGTGTCCATGCCTCACCAGGATGACCCTGTGACCAGTCAAGCTCGCAGCCACTATCAGATGATATGTCCTTTCAATGATTGTGTTTGCCAGTTTATAAAGTACTTGGTGTTTTGATCAGTCTTTAAAAGAACTAATGTATACTTTGTTTTTTAAGATTCAAACTTTTTTTTTTTTACTGTTTGATAAAACAGTAAAAACGGTTTTACCTCTACCTTTTCAATCATCCACACTACCTATGTTTCAAGGGGCTCTCCTTTAGAGGTCCACAAAATGGACAAGGAGATTGTTTTTGGAGTAGCTGAAAAAGTTAGTCCGACTGGGTTCAAATCCTCTTTCCATCACTATCTCATTGCACTGTCTGCTGCAAAACATTCAATACAGGGGCTGGCCCAGAGTAAAATTATTTTTCTTCTTTTTTAATAAAACCTTCTGAATGTTTTGATTCAGTGCTTTCCTAGATTAAGAGCCCATCAATCATCAGTGGTTACTGACATTCCAAAAAGAGATAACCAGCCTAAGCTCTGACTCTTAGGATGGAAGTACATGACACCTCTAATAAAGTAGTCTTGCCAAAAAAAAAAAAACAAAAAAACCTGAATGTGATCAAGCCTTGATCTAACTACCACTTTTCAGATAATAATAGGGGATCTGGACAAATGGCCCAAAATCTTTAATAAGAGAATAGCCAGGAAAACAAAAGTGTGTGCGTGTGTGTGTGTGTGTGTGTGTGTGTGTGTGTGGCAGTGTAGGGAGGGGGCGCTTATAAACTAAAAGAGACTCAAGAGACATAGCAACTGATTGTAACGTGGACATTATTTAGATGCCTTGCACAGATGACCTGTAAAAAGCATTTAGGAGACGATTGGGAAAGGTGAACACTGACTATACATTTGATGAAATTAAAGAATTATTCTGAAATTTTTTTTTTAGTGCTTATAATATTTGGGGTTATGCTTATCAAAGGACTATGCTTTTAGAAATAGATATTTCAATATTTTAGAAATAGGTACTTAGATATTTTTAAGATATATACTTACATAATTATTTTAAATCTATGTACAAACTATGCCCAAGTATAGATGAACAAGAGTGGCCCTGTGTTGGCAACTGTTGAAGCTTGATGGTGGATATCTGGAAATTTCTTATACTCTTCTGTCTACTTTTATGTAGGTGGAAATTTTCCATGAAAAGAACTAAAAAGGAATCAAAGCAAAACTCCCAAGCCCTGCCAAAATCTCGTGGGCACTGAATATAAAGCAATGGACTCCCGGAATTCCCCAGGACTTGATGCTTTCCACCCAAATCGTGGTTCCCGTTTCTAGATCATTAATTATAAAAGGCTTCCTCACTCAGGTGCTTCCCCCATCGTGGTTTATTGTCCTTAACAAAACTTGAGAGAATGGCTGTTTCAGGCTGTTTTTTTGTCACCTACCTCTGAGGTCAAATACTACTCTCAGGAGTTGACAGTTGCTATTTGACTCAAAGTACTTGAGGTCATATTCGTTCTATTATCTTTCTAGGACTGTAATTTTGAAGCCTGACTTTACTGGATATCAGGTGCTCAGTTTGTCTTTTTATAGATGGCATCAATATCGAGTGGCATATAAAAGCTTTCCCAAACCGTGATTGCCTTATTAATCAATTCACAAAACCGATCAGGAAAGTGTAAGAGCATTTGTTAATGTAGTAATTAGGAAATAAATCTGAATTAATTTGTCGGATAAGTAGGCTTTTAAAAAAGGGTGGTGTTAAGTTCCAACAAACAAATGCATCTTATTATTTAATTTCTTTTTTCCCCACTTGATCTATAATTTTTGCTCCATGGCAGTGTCTTTAGTTAGCAACTAAAAATATTTCTCTTTTCTGAGTGCAGACACCCATAATTTGAAAGTTCAGGCTCCTTTTGTTGTTGTCTTTGTCTTGGCGAAACTGGGCATAAGATTTCGAGGTTATTAAAAGAAATTCAGAGTTAAGAGATTGTGATTAAAGAAATTTTTTTTTAAGAAATTCACTTGGCATAAATAAGATTCTGTCTGTCTTTATGCCATCAAATTTAATCAAGATAGGCAACAAGGGTCTTTCAGAAATATTAATCAGTTTATTGGGCCTGGAACAAAACAGTTATTGCTTCATTGGAGGGAAATATTTATGTTATTAAAATCATTAGGGAATTCTGGTTAGTTATTAAAAATCCATGGCCACATTAACATTTAAAAGTATTACATTCGATCAGCAAGTGAAGCAAATATCAGAGAAAGAATGGAATGAGGATAATTGTTATAATTCACTAAAATTTTCACATATTTGTGAAGGACATAAATCTCGATATGAGTTGGGATTTAGGGTCAGAGTGTTTGATCCTGCCAGCCTGGAAAGCCTTCAGCCCTGCAGGACACATGTGGGCTGCTCTCCTTACAGAGTCGGAGGACCCACCCAGCCTCCTACGCTCAGTCTGTAGGAGAAATATGATGACTATCCAAGTCTCTCTGTTCTGTTTGCTTGTTTTTTCCTTCTTTCTTTTTTACCAAGCACCTGTCAATATAATTTAAATATTAATATTATTTCTTATGTATTGTCCACTCCTCCCGAGAGACAGAAGAATGGACCCATTCCTTGATCTCACTCCTGCAGCTGACTTAGTGGTTATGCACAGAGCCACAGGGGGGCGCCCGGCCTGGCCTGGACGCTCCCTGGGGGGTTCTGAGGTCCTGGGAAGGGGGAGGGAACAAGAGTGATGGGAGAGCCACCTCCGTGCCCTCCGAGTTTTCAAGCTCCACATGCCACCTTGATCTGAGTTGGGTTCCTAATGGGGACAGGAGGATCTAACTCGGCCTCTCTCAGATTGCAGTCCTTTGGATTCATGAGTATTTTCCCAAAAGTGGGCCAGCAAGATATAACATACATATCATCTCCATTTCATAAATTGGGGTGCCAGGACCTGATAGGGTGGCTGAGTCCTTTACAAGACAGAGAATTGCTGCGGCCCGACAGCCACTGATCCAGGTCTGTGATCGCCAGCCGGCCTTGCCTTTCCGGGTACCGACATGACTGATGTTTCAAGGCCGAAGTTAGATGCATTTCCTATGAACACCCTCACATCCAGCTAAAAAAGAATTAGAGCAAGGGCTCTGTGTGTAATTCGTTCGTGACTCTGCATACCAGTTTACAATAACAGTGTAATAAAAATTGCTTAGCCGAGAGTTGCTTTGCAGCACTGTTTAGCAGCTTGCTTCCAATATTGCATTTGCAAAAATTACATATTTCATATAATCGGGCCTGTCTCTTACTTAATCATCCCACACATCATATAAATCTTTAAAATGGACAGGTCTATAAATCACTAGCATTTTTCATTTACCACTTATTCTAAGCCAGGCAGTTTCTTATTTAAATTGCCATACGAATAAATCTAATAATCCTTATTCACTTACATCATCTCAAACTTTAAATCTTATTCCGGCTGAGGTCATAAGTGAAATCAGTATTGAGGGCAAAACTAGCAGCTGTAACTACTATAATAGCTTGCCAAATTATATTAAAGGGCCCAAATAACATTAAAAGAATGAGGAAGAATTGAATTACATTATTAAAGTGTGATCTGCTGAATCAGGAAAATGCAGGGCTACATGGGGTATGCCTTCCATGTGGGGTTTCTGCCAATTGGGGGAGTGAGCTACTTGCCTAAACACTCTTATTTGCAAACTTTGGTTGAAGTCTTGATCAGGGCTTCTTCATCTTGGCACTAACGACATTTCCAGCCTGCTAACTCTTTGTGGAGGAGGCTCTCCTATACACTGTAGGATGTTTAGCAGCATCTCTGGCTTCTACCCACTTGCTGCCAGCAGCACCCCCTCCCCTGAGCTGCAACAACCAAAAATATCTCCAGACATTGCCAAATGTCCTCTGAGGGTAAAAATTGCTCCTGTTGATAATTACTGGTCTAGATGATCATGCACGATTGATCTGGGCCTTTCTGGGGAGAACGCAGGGGTGTCCTGACTGCTGGGGTCTTTTGGGTTAAAATCTGCACACTGTGCCCCTTTCCTTGGCATTGGCGCTTCCAGCTCTAGTGGACAAACAGGGAGTTCAGTGTGTTTCTCAGACTAATTGAAATGTGGGTGGGGAGGGGAGGCAGGGGAGAAAGAACCATGATGAGGAGACCAGGGAAAACATTCAGGGACACAGGGAAACTCTCTGAATTCAGGGAAAGATGTTTCCAATGTGTAGGACATGTGTACACCCTTGCCTGTTGAATTAGCAGTCTGCGCCTAAACTCTTCAGGAGAATGCAAGGACATCAGCACAGATCTGGCATGTCAGGCATGGCTGTAGGGTAAAAATTATTTTTGTGTGCCTCAAATAGTTCATAAAGGTATGATTTTGTAATGATCAAAAGAAAATTGTAGATGTTTATAAAGGAGAGGTTCAAATCTCAATAATTGGCTCATGAGCGGCTTAGCACTATCAGGTGTGTACAATTGTTGAGAAGGAGGAATCTAGGTTTCCTCTCTTCTTATAGTTGGCAGATTGTAGCTCATGATGGCTGGCAGAGACGCCAATAGCTCATCTCTGTGCTGTGGAAGGAACTGGCTGCAATTAGTTTTCCCAGAAAGATTCTGCCAGGTCTTTGACAGACTAAGGAGTTATTCCCTGTATAAATCATTTTTGCTCTGCCATCTTAAATGCACATGCTTTTCTAGAAGGGCATCCATCCTGTATCCTGCAACCCCAAATAAAGCAAATAGTGCCATTACAATTTGGAGATGAAACTCCCTGACAGCTCGAGGTAACAGAATGCCAGCGGGGAGGCATTTGTAATTACGGCTTTGGCAGTACCGCATGCCCAGCTAATGGGAACGGTGACATAGCTCCTACTGGGGTCCAGAAGCACAGAACCAGGAAACAATGTCAGAATCACATTTGTTGTGTCCAGGAACTCTCCTTTGTGAAAGATTTTTGATCACCATTGAGAAGGGCAAGGCCATTCCATTGTCGCAAACCGATGGCGACATCTGAGTCATTGGGTCATCAAGCTGACTCACTTTGTGTAGGAAAGCAGTCATCAATCCATCTCATCCAAATCCAAATCATACCTGTATTGCCTAAGCCCAATTTTTGGAACCTTGCTCCATCTTCCTCCTTTAATTCTCTGTATAAAATATCTTTTCATTCATGTTATTTAAAAATGAATTTCTAAGTCCTGGCTATTTCATTTAGTAATCCTCTAGAAGACACAGATGATACCTTCTGGTGTGTTCCCACCTAATTAAAAGGCCTGCTATTAAAGGTGGTAGTATTACTTCAAAAGCAAAGAGTACAGGTGTTCCCCATCACCCATATTCTTCATGTCCCTGGGTGGATGGAGACAGGAGGGCAGGCAGAGAGTCTCAGGTGCTTTCCTGGGGTAGCTGGGTTCCACTGCCAAGGTGGAGTCACTGTCTGGAACTCCACCTTATCTTTCTACCGACTATAAATATTGGCAGTACTTGGCAGTGGTGCTTTGGCATTAGTTTCTACATTTCAGTTAAGTATGTTTATATGTGTTCTGAGTTCCAGCACTAATAGAGAGAGAAAGAGATGGGGAGACAAGATCTCCTGGCCTCCAGTTGGAGCATCCATGGGCTCTGCTCATTTACCAGGGTCTGTAGCCACTTCAAGCACGGCTTCATGCCAGCTGTGTGGGGAGCCTGTTTTGCATTTGAGAAAACCCTTCCTTAAGATAAGCTCCTGTCAGCGAAGTTATTGCCTTTTTTAAGGAAAGCATCAAATACTTTTGGACCAGAACCTGCAGTAGGTCCTATAAACGATATACCTATCAAATCAACCCCTTTTCAGATAAGATCACCGAGCTGATGCCTATTATGCTGATAGGTCATTTGGGATCTCAGAAAAAAATATATTTTTAAATATTCAATGAGCCTTTTATCTTAGGAGAGTAAAACCTATTTTATAGACCAATGTTGGCCTGTTTTTGTCCATAACCATTGACGCCTGATGGGATGATATTCATGCTCAAAGAGGTTCACTTAGACCAATATGATGGGCTAACATCCATTAGAGGGTTTCACTCCAGAGGCCTAGGGAATGCACCAAAGCTTACAAAAATGACTAGACTGCTGCCACATGGTGGCCGGGACTATGTTTTGTATATTGCCTGAGCCTAGCCCTGGTCCTGTTATAAAACTACAATGATAACTTTCACTAAGCACTTATTATATGTTGGGCATAGTGCTAACCACTTTACATGTGTATCTCATTTAAATCTCATGACAGCCCCAACAAGTCCTGAGTCGTTATTTACTTATTGGCTCTCAGATCTCTGCAGCAGTTTTGCAGCAGTTAGGTTCAGCCATAAGAGGCAATAGCGAAAGACAGGAGGGCTAGAAGCAGCAGCAGCCTGTCTTCCTTTCTTGTGCCGACTCACGCAGTGTCTGCATAATAGCTGTACCTTCTCCGTGGGTCCAGCTCCCACTGGCCTTGGGTTCCGGGCTCTGCTAATGCTTTCTTCTCTCTCCTGGTCTCTCTAGCATGGGTATGACAGCACAGCTACCTGATGCAGCTAGTCTTTGAATTAACCCACCAGCTCTTTCATCACTCATATGACCAATTCCCTACAATAGATCCCCTCCTTTTGAAATGCCCAGTGTGCTTTTTCCTTCCTGACCAGAAACTGAGAGATACAGGTAGGTCCTGTACTACCCATATTTTACATTAGAGGAAACTAAGGCTCAGAGGGATTAAGAAATGTATCCAAGTTTAGTCATTCAGCCCAGGCTTCTTAACCGCAAGGCAATACTGCCTAAACATACAAAGAAAATAGTCATTGCATGACTAACTAGGAAAGCAATTCTTAAACTTGGGCTTGTTAGCCCAAGAAAACATTTTCTACTCCTGCACCTTTTGCGATGCCAAATGAGAAGACCTCTGTTCTAGTCCTACTAACTCTTCTAATAAGCTGTGACTTTGAAGACATTCCTTAACTGTTCTATAACTGTCTTAATTATCTCCCAGGGTGATTCTAGTATAAAATGCCATGCAGATGGGAGGTAAGGTTTAGCAATTTAGGTTCTGCCAAGAAACCACGCTCGTGAGGCGAGCTCTTAATCATATCATAAGTAGAGATCACTCTCTGTCTCATTTGATCAAACCATAAATTCAACGAATATTTTCAAATGTCTGCCATGTTCTAGGCGCTACTCTAGGCCCTTAAGATTTAGCTGTAGACAAAACCGATGAAAACCGCTGCCCTCAGCTGTAGTCCACTTTCTGTTTTGCTTTTGTTGCCAATGTTTGTAAGATTAAAAATATTGTTCCTTTAGGGCCTCAAGGTGGAGTCTTAGATATCAGTTGAGATATTAGTTGCATCTAAAAATGTATCATATAGTTGTTCTCCAAGAATCTCCATTCTACTGAGCATAAAAACTGGGACATACCCGAGGAATGAAGAGGCGGAAAGAAGATGGAACATGGGCAGTGAGAAGTGAAGAGCGTGAACCCTGGGCTCAAATGATCCTGGTTCGAATGGCCATCGCACCACTTAGCAGCTGAGAAATCTCAGGCATATTACTTAACCTCCCCCCGCCTCTGCTCCCTCATCTGAAAACTGGGGGTGGTAATAATAGTTAACCTAATACACGGGGTTATTGAGGGGATTAAGGAGAACACGTGTAGAGTACTTAGATTGGTGTGAGCCTGCTAAAATGTATTATTTTGACTTTATGGGGTTAATTGAGATAGGAGCAAGATTCATGGAGGATCTTCAGGCAAAGCCTTAAAGTTTTAAACAGAATAGTTCCATTAATGTGGAATGTTGGCCACATTTTCTTAGAATCTTACCCTTTGGCGCCTATTCTTCTCATTATTATAGTGTCTCCTGTTTTCTGTGCTCAATAATTCCCCTTCTTCCGAGGCTTTGGTATCAATGAATATACCATTTTAGAAGAACTCAGGCATTTGGAACTCGACCAATGAGGTTTTTGCTGTAATTTAATTCAATCCAAACAGCTTTTATTGGGAATCTACCATGGGCAACTGGATCACTGTGGGAGCTCCAGAGACAGCCATCCACTGAGGTAAGAGGAAGGGGAACTTCCATGGAGCAAACTGTCTTTAGCTAGCTCTGTAATCTGCATTCACCAGTGATTTTTTCAACTTCATCAGTAATCTACCATGAACCAGTTTTTTTGTCAGACATTCATTCAGCAAACACCTAGGATGATGTATTTAGGCACTGCACGTACGACTGGTGCAATGGTAAGCAAAATGTCCTGATCCCTGCTTTTCAGAGCACCTCAGAGGTTGAATGGTGTAGCCAGTTATACCAAAGAACATTTTCTTAGATAATTTTTGTTATTGTTGCCCAATTACCTTCTGGGAAGATCCATAGGGTTATGGAAAGGCTTTTCAGCTCTAGGAGAGCTAGGAAGACAGCCCAATCTGAAAGGCAACTTGGCAATGTGCCAGTCTACAACATCCCAGGAGCCTCAGAGTTTTTCTTCCTTGGGGGCTGTGGGGGTGGCTTTTGTTGTATTCCCCTGCCATGAAGGGATTGGGGTCGACTTTGGGAGACCACTGTGTTGGGTTGGTGGCTGAAGGGCAGGGAAGTCTCGAAGCAGCGGGTGAAGCTGTACAGTGCTGATGGCGTAGAGGGAGGTAGCCCTCTGTGTGCTGGAATGCAATCAGATACATTAATTTCCTTGGGGGACAAATGAAATTAATCCTCTCTCCAGATGGCAGCAAAGTGACAAGAGTGCAGAGATTAAAAGAGATTGTGAGGTTAGCTGGGTGACAGCACCATCAATCGGGTTACAAACCCAGTGCTCCAGTCTCACCAAGGGCAAATGGCACCATCTCAGTTTTGCAAGTCTGATGGGTTTGGCGTCCTGGAGGAAAACCCAGTCCTACTAACTTTCTTCAGCTTTGCCTCCTTCAAATTTCAGAACTCCTAGTTTTAAGAGACTCTTTGCATTCATCTGTTAAATATTATTTTGGTGTTGATGACTTTGTGTCAAACTCTTCCCTGACATTATCATTTATATTTATATATATATTTTAACTTTTATACCACACTGTGCCCGTTGGGTCCTCTAGGGAGCAGAGTCTGAGATGGAGAGGAACATGCAGGAGGTCTTCTGGGAGTGCTCTCAGCATGAACACCCATGTGGGGACAGGAAGGAAGCAGGTCTGGGCAGGAGGAGAGGCTGGTTGCAATGTGGTGAGCTCCGAGGCTCTTGAGCTGTCCCGATTCGGGGTGAAAGCTCTGGGCCTTTATACCACTGGTCAGCCAGTCACCGATGGGGTCTGTGGAGGGCTTGACCATCAGTAAGGTGGCTGTCCTCAGCCCAGACAGCTGAGAGCTGTCCGCAGACATCTGTCCTAGGGGGAAGATCTGGGCAGCACAGCACAGTATCTGTGAATCCATGATGGCCACTTAGTAGAGGTCCTCCATGCGAACTGCATGCCTGAAATTCTTTGGCAATTCCATCAGTGACCTCATAAACATCTGAAGGTGTCCTTAAGCCATTTTTCATCTCTTAGGAGCATTTGACAGCAACTTCTCTGTCTTTCACTAAAATAATTTGCTTCTTTCTCTAATTTCCTGATTCTTTCCTCTTTTCACTGGCTCATTTCCTAATCCTTAACTATGATCAAGTCCCCTAAAACTCATTCTTAGAACTCTTCTTTTAGCCACTTCTCAGTTATCTCACAGAGACCCTGGGTTTCTCTTCTGAGCTGCAGTCTGCCCTCTCTAATTGCCACTTCAAACTCAGCGTGTGTCAAATCAAACGTGCCCTGTCTCTTAAACCAGTTCCCTTTCCTGATTTTTTTTCCTATCGCTTTCCTAATCATTATGCTTGGGATAGCACATCCACCTGGAAACCTTCATGTACCTCATTTACCATCTTATTGTCACCAAGTCTTTTAAGTTCATCTGTCAGAATTTATTTCATTACCACAACTGAGATTTGCTCAAGCTATTATCACATCACATTTGGTATACTGCAATAGTAGAGATAACGACAGCTACTGCTTATGCGCTATTTATAAAGTGCCTATAAATTGCCCAGCACTGAGCTAAGCACTTTGCATAAAACATGAATATATTTATTCCTTGTAACAACCCCAGGAGGCAGGAACTGTTATTAGACCCACTTTACAGAGAAGAAAAGTGAGGCACAGAGAAGTCAGCAGCGTTCCCAAAGGCACACAGCTAGTAAGGCTTAGCCCCAGAGAACCTGGCTCTACAGCTTTTGTGCTTTACCAGTAACCTAAACTGCTTGCAGTTGGGGTTCGGCTGCTGGTGCCATCATCATCATCATCTTTCTCACCGTTCTTGCCAACAGTGCTTAGCCTCCTGCCTCATACCTCTTTAATTGGAGGTGTGCCTATCTTATTTCCCCAACTCGACTGAAAGGTTTCTGAGGGTAGAGACCATGTCTTACTCTTCTCTGAATCTCACTGTAAACAGCAGGAATTTGATGAAACCAATTCATTGAATTGTTTGAGATACCAGGTCATAGCCTCAGCATGGGTCTCTCAGATTTCCCACATGCAGCCTGTTCTCCCTGTTATGCACAGAATGAACTGTTTAAAATGGAAAGTACGTTTAGTTAATTCCTCGTTCAAAACTCTCCATTGGTTCTGATAAAATTTAAAGTCCTTATCATGGCCTTATAAGATCATGGGGCTCCAGCCTCACCCCTGCCTGCCTCAGGTCGGCCGCCCGGGCCTACTGGCTGCACTTCTAACATGCCAGATCAGCACCTTGCCGGGACTGTGCTCCCACAGATCTTTTTTCCTGCTTCCTCCCTCACTTCATTCAGTTCAAATGTCTGGCCTGTTATCTAAAAGAGCACCCTCATCCCATCATTTGCTACTTCTTACCCTGCACTCTCTTTTGGCAGTATTGATCCCTACTTGACATTATACTATAACTGGTTTATTATCTGTCTCCCCTTTTACAAAGCAAGTTGCATGAAGGGAAGGGTATTGTCTATCTTGTTTAAGCCCCGAACACTGCTCCCCCAGAGCAAGGTCTCGACAAGTATTTATTGCATGAATGAAGAAAAAGTGGGGGAGAAAACGGGGTCCTCAAAACAACTGCCATAGCACCCATTCAGGCTTCTCCCCACTTTAGCCAGCAGGGGGCTCTTCTGCTCTCTCTAGAATTCAGAATAGTACACAAGTACCTTCCTAACAGTTTACCTGAAATTCTACTTTTTCATAAAATCAGAAATATCTACCTCCTGCTTCTTGGTCCTCCCGGGATTGTGCCAAACCAGGTAAATACTGATCTTTGTGTTAGCAAGCAAGTTTTGCTTTTTCTAGGTGGTCTTTCAAGGAATTTGGGGGTTTGGTTTTTGAAAAGTGTAAGGTTTGCTGCTGGAAACTCTTATTTTTTAATTCACTCACAAAGACACGTCGTCATAAACAAAATGTGCGGAACCAGAGTGACAGTCATAATATAACTTTATGTAAGTGCTTGCGCCTGGCAAATTAAATAACTGACTGAATGAAGCTAATCAATTATAATAACTGTGTTTATATCCCTTTGAAAGAGAAATGCCTTTCTCTCTGGTTCTTTCTGAACACCTCCCACGCCCCCACCACTAACCTGGAAAGATAATATGTATTGTTGGGAGCAGATGTCAGAAATATATTGTTAAATACATCATCTTCTTCTGGAAAATAAAATTTCCCCCACTTAAAATAGAATGGTTTTGAAGTTTGTATCAACTTAAAAATTAAAAAATCCCCACTGGAAGACATTGCTAATGCATTTGAATGAATTTATTGTCTCTTGCCCATTTCCTTTAGAGTAGATCCTGGCAGGAGTGCCTGCTTCATTGCCAAGACAAAAAGAACTATATATTATGGCTTATTCTCTGCCAACACAAAGTAAAGCTAGTTTGGCAACACTTAACCGTTGTTGGGAAGGCCCAGGTACAGACATGAGGATATTAACATGGCTTATATTCAGTTACTCATGTCTGCTTCTGTACAAACACTCCTTAATTTCACACTTAAGAAAATCTGCCTTCCTAGTCAGGCAAAATATTCCTGGAAAAGCCACAGTAACCTTCTGTAAATGAGCAGAGTAAATGGATTCTTGCAGAGAAAAGAGCAGTGAGGAACTGATGGGAATGCATCAACTATCTCGATGGAGAGGTCTGCCTTCTAGGGTATTTTCAACAAACAGAATCCTTCATGGCAATCTTCAGTTTTCAAACTATAAACAAATTTTGGTCCAAGCATTTTTTTTCCTTTCTGGAAAAAATAATTGAAATTGCTGACTCTAGACAATAGGAAATGAACCCGACGCCTCCTATGGCCTGAGGGAGCAGGTGAAGGTGTGTGTTGAGCCTGGTGAGCTGACTCAGCAGCAATTGTTTAAAGGGATTCCTCTGAAAGGAGTGCTCTTATCTGACTGTGTTACACTGAAATGTTATGCTTAGTCCATTGATAATGTATGCCCGGTGTGGGCAGAGGTCCTTTGCAGGTAGTGTGTGTGGGCAATAAAATAGACACAATTGCTGTCCTGAAACAGCTTATGAAACTGCCTATGGAATATGCACACTTGAAAGAGGCTTAAGAGCATTGCAAAGCCTGATACTAATGACTATGACCAAGACTCATCTATTTCAGGAAAGTGTGGTTAGACGGAAGTTAGGGCATGTCTGGGCTCCAAAAAGAACATCATAACAAATCCAAAAGCAATTGGCAACATGGCAGCCCTCCCGAACACAAAAACGCTTCTGGAGTGCTAGAAGTTAGATCTGGAGGGGTGAAAGACCATTGTATTTTTAAAAGCATTAACTTGGCAGTTCATTCTTTCCTAGGAATCTACTGGGCATCTACTATGTGTAAGGCACTGTGCCAGGGGCCTCAAGTTATTTATAATCAAAAAGGGGATATGACATACATATAAGTTCCTAAAATGGAATGGACACAGGAATGAGTGTCTTGAGGGCAGTACATATGAAGTGTTGAGGGAATTCAGAGGAAGATGGATTACACTTGGTTGAGAGGCTCAGTGAAGGTATTAGTGAGCAGATGGATCTTATGGGACAAATCGGATTTGAGCACTTTGGAGACAGGCAGAGGCCTCGGGCTGAATCCAAAGCAGTAACAGGTTCTGAAGCTTTTGTTCCCTTGCCTTCAGGTGTCAGATGCCTGGCCATGATGCCATATTGATAAATCAAACACCGGATATTGATTGAACCTATACTCAACCTCTTTCCCCACTCATAATCCTCTGCCTTCTGAACATCAGAAGCATTTCCTCAGGTTATTTTAGTTCAATAATCATTCCTACTTGTAAGAAATAATGAATAAAGGGCATATGCTTTCCCAACTTTTGGGGGTCTATCTTTACCCATGCCAGTCACCACTCAAGCTCACAAGATCATGGAACCTTTTACAGATGTGGCATAGCCCTGTTCTGAGCTGAACGATGGTCATGTAGGTTTATACTTTTGTACCAGAGAAACCTGATTAGCAGCCTTGATCACTGGAAAACTGGGAACGGAAAGACATCTCCATGTTCCTCTACATAAACAGCAAAACTGATGCTTACATCTTGAAAGAGAACTAGAAAATAGAACAGAGCAAATGAGACTTGGTTTTGGGAATGAAACCTCCCCTCTGAATTATCAAGCTTCCCAGTAGGGGTGTTATCTTCCTGTGAATCTCGGGCTTCCGGTAGACACAACCAGGTTTGAGTGGAGACAACATTGTCCCAAGGAATCTCATTTTACATAAAATGGTAGAATGGTAAGATCTGAAAGCATACTGAGACCACCAACCTGGAAAAGATGTTTGTTCTAATATGACTAAAAATGGACTTATTTGTGTTTGATAAAGAAATGACATGATAAGCATGGAGCTTTTAAGATGCACACTCCAGTAAGAGAAAAAGGCTTGAAACACACTGGATGCTTTATGTCATTGGTGTCATCTTCAAATGTCAAGAATGACTTTATAGAGTGCTGCTGCTACTGTCCACCCACTCACTGAAGTCCTTCAATGACAGGAATCCTTCACCGATTATGCCTTCAGATGAGACCCCAGCCCTGGCCAACACTTTGAAGCCTCACAAGGACCCAGCCATTACCACACACAAACATGGTCCTCACTCATTTGATCCCCAACCATATGGTTTTGTACCCATTTCATGTATTTCAACCATTTGATCAAGAACAGAACCAATAACTTTGCTGATTGCCAATAGATGCTGCCATCACCAACCAACCAAACAACTGTACATTTTTTCATCACTGTTTTTTCATTTATGAGAATATGCATCTACCTTCATTGTCCATCACTTGTGCAACAATAAGTCATCATCACACCTGAATTCTCCCAAAATCTGTTTCCTAGATGTAGAGTCACAGACTTAGCTGGGTTTGCTCCTTAGCAAACTTGTAGCTGCTTCTACATACCTTTGCTGAAGTCTGTTCTTTGCCTTCCTCAATCCCTCTCTACCAGCAGCTTGCTTTCTCTCACCCATGGCAGACTTCCATCTGGGTTGCTTCTAGCTATCAGTGCCCCCATACACCAACTGGGCTAAAATTATTGCCTCTTTTCAGATGCACAGAAAGAAATATGGCTACATCCTGCATTTGCTTATATTCAGGTAATTATAAATTTAGAAACCTGGAAATAATTACAAAACATCCGTCAAAAGAAAATAATACCCTGGCCACACTTTGCTACCTTTGAGAGTACTTTAAGAGTATTATGTGGTACCTATGATGAAGGACATAAAATCCATATTTTTGTTTAAAAAATGGGCCTACTTTTATTTAGCACCCAAATTTAATTACTCTTAAAGCTTTTTAGGATCCCAGATGAAAGATGCTTCAGTGGTGTAAAGTTCTGATATTATTTATTTCCGTAGTCATCAACATTAGTTGGTTTCTTCTTTCTTGAAACCTATTTATCATTTGTATATATATAGTAGTTTGGAGCTTCCTGCATTAGATCATCTCCCGTCCTTTCAGTGTCCTTGATGTTCGCTGCGCTTTCCTGGGGAGGCTTGCTGAGACAGAAACACAGTAGCCTTTTCAGTTTTAATATCTTTAGAAGTTCTTTAATGTTACATACTGCTATTGATATGTTTGTTTTTTGTTTGTTTGTTTTGTTTTTTTGCATGGGCAGGCACCAAGAAACGAACCCAGGTCTCTGGCATGGCAGGAGAGAACTCTGCTGAGCCACCATGGCCTGCCCTATATACTGCTATTGAAATGGGCTTTGACAATCTTTTTTTTCCTCTCTCATTTTTGTCCTGTGTAGAACAGTATCTTCTTTCTTATCAGGGTGACCAGACTTTTCTTCTGATCTCAATATTCATTCGTACACAAACCTTTATTTTTGACTTCCAAGGTGCTTGGTACTGTGTTAGATACTGCGGTTGCCCAGTGATTCCTGGGCCCTAAACCTTCCTTCAAAAACCAGCAGAGATTGTGTCTCCTTTGAGAAGTCACCTCTGACATTTCCCCTCCCATCCTCTCAGCTTGTAGTTTGGTGAACAGTCTCTAAGGGGCCCCAGTGATGCCTGCCTCCTGGCATTCACACCATTAGAGTACTCCCTCTCCTTGTGTGCGGGATCTGCGACTCACTTCTAACCAATATAACAGGGCACAGGTGATAGAATGCTATTTCCAGATTATGTCATATAAGATTATAACATCTGTCTTGCTAAGAGATTCTTTCCCTTGTTGGTTTTGATGAATCAACATTACATATTGGGAGGCTCCATTGGAAAGGAACTGAGGTGTAGCCTTTGGCTGACAGCCAGCAAAAACTGAGGCTCACAATCCAACACCTCATAAGGAACTGAATGCTACCAACTACTCCATGAGCTCACAGGTAGATCATTCCCCTGTTGAGCCTTCAGATGAGAATGCAGCCCTGGATTCAACTAAGCCATGACTAGACTCTTGACCCACTGAAAATGTGAGATAACAAATGTTTGAAGCTGCTAAATGCATGGTAATATCATTATGCAGCAATAAAAAACCAATTTCTCTCTCTTCTGTGGGATCTATGCATATTGCACATTCCTCAGTTACTATATTTACATTGTATCATGAATTTTTTGCATGCCAGGCTTTCCTATTTACAAAGAGGACCATAATAATAATAATCATTGGAGCAGAGTAGAAAGGCATACCGTATCTTTCAAACGTGAAAAAATGTTTCAAGGCCCCATCCTGATTATGGCTGTGTGCAAAGGGAAGGAGAAATTACTTAAACTTGCCAATGAAGTATGACTTTTCAAGTGACCCTGGTTGGCCTGGTCTTTAGGCAGTCAAATTCAAAATCCAGTTCCTTTATCAGAGCCATTGTTCTTTCAAAGTTTTCCTCTCTTTCCTCCCTGAGGTTGTGTCAGGAAAGGCTTACATGTCCTTGTGTTGGGCATTGTATCCTCACCAGAGAAGCCTTCTTGGCATTGTCTATTATTTCACTGTGCCATGAGGTAGCCTGATGGCATCTCCTGTTGATGTCTGCAGCTGACAGAACACATGGTCTATCTTTTGGTCTGATCAATAGCTTATAGACTTCTTTTTGCTGACTGAGCTCTGCACTGGCCCTTGGTAGTTCTACAGATATGGAATCTTTTCCATGTTCTCCATCCAATACCTGTCCTAGAATGTCCATCCTGTAGTTTCTGCTATGGGTCACCTTGACACAGTTGGTCCTCAGTGGTCTCTCATTGGGAGCCCATGGGATCACCTGAATCCCTTTCATGCCTTAAAGGAGCTAAGAGAGACCAGGGACCCATCTTCTCTAACTTGGAAGAATGATATGAGATGAACTTTTCCCACATCCTAGAGAAGTGGGGCATAAGCCCCATCTTCCTTCAGTTTCTGTCTTACTCTATATTATAGTCTTGCGGCCAGTCTAAGCCCAGTCTAATAAAGGTTTGTGTACGAATGAATATTGAGATCAGAAGAAAAGTCTGGTCACCCTGATAAGAAAGAAGATACTTTTCTACACAGGACAAAAATGAGAGAGGAAAAAAAAGATCGTCAGGCAGGAGGCAGTCCTGAGTCTCTGAGAGATTCAGGTATAGTCTTCTCTTTATCTCCTTCTCTCAAAATCTCTTTCCATTAACATTACATCTCCTGGAAGGGCTTCAGATTCCCCTTCCTGTCTGGAGGAAATTTACTCATGTCATTTCTTCCTACTTCCCTTCCCTACCTCAGGACACAGCTCCATGGCTTTAATCCCTATTCAATACTGCATGTTTGAAACTGTAATCAGATCGTCTTCCTGGAGATGTGATTTAATCAAGAGTGGTTGTTAAGCTGGATTAGGTGACAACATGTCTCCACCCATTTGGGTGGGTCTTGATAAGTTTCTGGGGTCCTATAAAAGAGGAAACATTTTGGAGAATGAAAAAGAGATTCGGAGAAAGCAGAGCAGAATGACATAGTCACAAAAAGCAGAGAGCCCACTAGTCAGTGACCTTTGGAGAGGAAGAAGGTAAACACCTCCCAGGGAGCTTCATGAAGCAGGAGGCCAGGAGAGAAAGCTAGCAGATGATGCCATGCTCGCCATGTGCCCTTCCAGCCGAGAGAGAAACCATGACTGTGTTCGCCATGTGCCTTCTCACTTGAGAAACCCTGAACTTCATCGGCCTTCTTGAACCAATGTATCTTTCCCTGGATGTCTCTGATTGGACATTTCTATAGACTTGTTTTAATTGGGACATTTTCTTGGCCTTAGAACTGTAAACTAGCAACTTATTAAATTCCCTTTTCAAAAGCCATTTTGTTTCTGGTATATTGCATTCAGCAGCTAGCAAACTAGAATAGCTGCCCATCAGTATCCTTAATTTTTGTTCCAGCAGCTATTAGATCTGTCCACATTTGTCTGTGTGACACCTGGCTTGTACCATCAATCCCCTTGGGACATGACCTGTAGCTCCAACTCCAGCTCCCCTTTGCCTTAGGTGATCTGTCTCTCTCAGGTGTGCAATCATCTGGGCAGTCCGTGAGATGGACTGTCTTATAAGTGGGCAGGAAATGGGCATGAAAGTCCCACAGTACTGATTGGGAGCAATATGTGGAATGGTCTCATTAATTCCCGTGGTGAAAGTTACATTGCCTGGTCTAGTGGCATTTGGCATATAAGTCACATGTTTCATCCCTAGTCCCCTTAATGTAACTTGTAGTGCATCACTGGTGTTCCAATGAGGGGTTTGATGGGACAAACCCCCCTCACTGGGCCACACCTCCTTACACTGGAATATGAGCCAATTGAGTAGTGAATTTATTTCCGTTTTGGAGGCTAGTGAATATATGTGTTGACACAGAGAATAATGGGTGGTGAGAGAGGACAATTTACTCATCTCATGCCCTGGGAATAGTATACTATCTGCACCAGTGTCCCACATCACAGTACAGGCAACAAAAATGACTTGTCGATAAAGAAAAGAGCATCAAGAATTATTCAAAAATATTTCCATTTTTCTATTTAAAAATCATTCCATAAGGGAAAAGATGAATATATTTTACTCCACTGAAATTAAGAATTTATGTTCATCAAAAATTCCATAAAGAGATTGAAAAGATGGGCCACAAATCAGAAAAAAAAATCCATACACATCCACCTGACAAAGGTTAGTATCAAAAATATGCAGAGTATATCTAACAAAAAGATTAGAAAAAGACAAACTACCTGTGATGGTTGGGTTCAGGTGTCAACTTGCCAGGTTGTCTTGTCAGGCAAGCACTGGCCTAACCATTACTGCAAAGATATTTTGTGGCTGACTGATAAACCAGAATGCTGGTTTATTAAATCATCAGTCAGTTGATTGCATTTGTGACTGATTACATCTATGATCAGTTAAGGGTGTGTCTTCCACAAACAAGAGAATCTATTCAGTTGGATTTGATCCAATCAGTTGAAGACTTTTAAAGGAGAAGAGAGAATTTTCATTGCTTCTTCAGCCAGCAAGGCTCTCCTGTGGAGTTCATAGAGACCCTTCATCAGAGTGGCCAGCCTCGCTGTCTGCCCTATAGATTTTGGACTCTTGCATCCCCATGGTTGCATGAGACACATTTATAAATCTCATATTTAAAGATATTTATCTCCTGTTGTTTCTGTTTCTCTAGAGAACCGTGACTAATATACAACCTATGCCAGTTTGAAAGTATTACGTACCCTAGAAAAGCCATGTTTTAATCCGGATCCATCTTTTAATCCCTATTCAGTACTGTAGGTTGGAAACTTGAATAGATTATCTCCATGGAGTGTGACACATCCAATTGTGGGTATTAACCTTTGATTAGAGGGAGAAGTGACTCCATCCTTTCCAGATGGGTCTTGATTAGCTTACTGGAATCCTTTAAAAGAGAAAACATTTTGGAAAAACATGAGAGCAACAAAGCCGTGAGAATCACGAGCCCACGCAACCAGAGACCTTTGGAGGTGAAGAAGAAAAACGCCCGTGGGAGAGCTTCGTGAAACAAGAAGCCTGGAGAGGAAGCTAGCAGACGTCGCCATGTTTGTCATGTATCTTTTCAGTTGAGAAAGAAACCCTGACCATCATCGATGTTCTTGGATCAAGGTATCTTTCCATGGATGCCTTAGATTGGACATTCCTATAGCTTTGCCTTAATTTGGACATTTTCATGGCTCTAGCACTGTAAACTTGCAACTTAATACATTCCCCCTTTTAAAAGCTGTTCCATTTCTGGAATATCACATTCCAGCAGCTTTCAAACTAGAACAATATCCAAAAGAAAAAATAAGTACAGGACATGAACAGGACTTCTAAAGAAGCATGAATGGCCAATAGACATATAAAAAGATATTCAACTTTATTAGTGACCAGGGAAATGGAAATTAAAACCACAGTAAAATATTTGACACCCTGCAAATTGACAAACATTAGAAAGTCTGACAATAGCTAGTGTTGGCAAGTACAATGGGGACTCATAAATGGGATAGGAGTACAGATTTGTTCAACCACTTCAGAAGACAAGATGGTACTACCTAAGTCAAGTTGAGCATGTGCACACCCAGTAATTGGGCTCCTAGAGAGAGGTCCTGAGAAACCCTTGTCCTTGGGGTCCCAGGAGCCAGGCAGAAGAATGTTCTCAGTAGCACTGCTCACAGCAAAGAAGTGGAGCTAGTTCAGTTGACCATCCACATGAGAATGGATACATAAACATGTTGCAGTATACTCATCCAGTATAAAACCATACCACAGTGGAATGAAATGAGTGAACTACAGCTACACATGTCAGTATGGATGACTCTCAAAACACACAATGTTGAATGAACAAAGGAAAGTCACAGCATGAGGGAGATAAGACAAGCATGAGTCTTTTCCTCTAACGATCAAAAACTGGCAAAACCAGGCATGTGAGGGATACAGACATTAAATCTAAAATGAAAAACAAGTTAATAATTAAGATGAAGGTCCACACCCCTGGGGGTTATGTCCCACGCAGAGAGGGGGAGGGTGGTGAGACTGCTCATCACATTGGCTGGAGAGAGAGGCCACATCTGAGTAACAAAAGAGGCTCTCTTCCTGGCAACGTGGGAAAAAGATCCTGGAATGAGCTGAGACTCAGCATCAAAGGACTGAGAAAAACCCTAGAATGAGCTGAGAATTAACATCAAGGGATTGAGAGAACCTTCTCGACCAAAAGGGGGAAGAGGGAAATGAGACAGTGTCAATGGCTGAGAGATTCCAAACAGAGACGAGAGGTTATCCTGGAGATTATTCTTACACATTAAGTAGGTATCACCCTGTTGTTCCAGATGTAGTGGAGAGGCTGGAGGGAATCGCCTGAAAATGTAGTGCTGTGTTCCAGTAGCCATGTTTCTTGATGATGATTGAACAATGATATAGCTTTCACAATGAGACTCTGTGAATGTGAAAGCCTTATGTCTGATGCTCCTTTTAGCTACTATACCAACAGAAGAGTAGAACATATGGAATAAAAATAAATAATAGGGGGAACAAATGTTAAAATAAATTCAGTTTGAAATGCGAGTGATAAATGAAAGCGAGGGGTAAGGGGTATGGTACGCATAGTTTTTTTTTTCTCTATTATCATTTTATTTTTTTCTATTGTCTTTTTATTTCTTTTTCTAAATTGATGCAAATGTACTAAGAAATGATGAATATACAACTATGTGATGATATTAAGAATTACTGATTGTATATGTAGAATGAAATGATATTTAAATGTTTGTTAATTTTTTTTTAATTAATAAAAAAAGTTAAAAAAAATAATTAAGATGAAATTCAGAATAAGATTACCTGATTGTGGGAGAAGGAAGGAGGAAAGGAGATGCAATCAGTGATCGGGACTCCCTTCGAAGGTAACAATAACTTTCTATTTCCTAAGCAAGGGGTCAGCAAACTTTTCCTGTAAAAGGCCAGATAGGAATTCTTTTGCACTATGTGGGCTCTATGGTCCCTGCACAACTGCTCAACTCTACCATTGTAGTATAAAGCAGCCTTGACAACAGGTAAACGATGAGTGTGACTATGTTCCAATAAAAGTTTATTTATGAACCAGTCCCCCCAAAATTAGAATTACATAGAATTTTCTCATGTCATGAAATATTGCTCTTTTTTTTTTTCTTCCAGATTTTTAAAAATCATTCAAAAATGAAAAGCCATTCTTGTGAGTCAGGCAGAACTAGGTGGAGGGCCAGATTTGGCCTGTGGGCCAGTTTATTGACCCCTATCTTAAGGTACTATTTTAACTTATATATCTACATATGCAAAAATTGAGTATATATAGACTACATATTATACTGCGTATGTTTTATGTAATTTAGAAGAAAATCTTTTTTAAAAATTAAAAAAAGTTCTTTCTTATACTACTACCTATTTAGCATCTGCTTCTGTGTAGGCACCATTTTCTTTTATTTTCCCATAGGAATGAAAGGCAGGTACTGTTTATTCTTCTTAGAAGATGAAATGAAGCCGCAGGAACATTAACTGACTTGAATGTGGGCCCCAGGAAGTGAGGGGCAGAGCAGAGATGAGAACTCAGGTCTGTCCCACCCCCACATTCCATATGTTCTGTCCTTCTGTGTCCTTGAGGTGCAAGAACTGTATCGTATTCATCTCTGCACCCCCACACCCATCTCAGAGCCTGGCACCTGGTGAGTGATCCTTAAACCTTGACAGAGTGCTTCTGCTTCAGCTGACTAATTAGTCTGCAGGTAATTTCTAGCTGATAGAAAAGAGGCCAGCGGTTAGTATGTTTTTCCTATAAGTATCAGATAAGATTCTGGTTGCAAGCTGCCCAAGTATCTATATATAACTGAAGAAAATAGGAAGTTCCTGGGAAGATACTGGATATCTTTGTATATAACATTGAATAATCAGGTCCAGGGAAGTAGCAGGTAGCAGGAAATAATGGATGCCCCCTTTGTGGCACCTTATTTAGAATGACTCGCTCCCATCATCTTCCGCTCTGTGCTCCTTAACTTCTGGGAGGGTGAGGAACTGGACTTTCTGGGGTCGTCTGCTCATGTTTGGATGAGAGGAGGCCCCGTGATTGGCCGTCCTCTCAAGAGCACTCAGCATGACGAAGGGAATAGTTCCCAGAAGGACTGGCAGCTGTCCACTCTGTCTTGGAAAGAGATGTTCCTTGTTTCCCTGCTCCCAGGACAGTTCCTTGAGAGTTAAAGGAGCAGCAACAATGCCTCACACTCTTAGAGGAAGGGCTCAGAGCACTAGCAGCTCAGCCCCAGCGTCCTCATGCTCAATGGATACTTTTAAATGCAAAATTTCTAATTTGAGATACCTGCTTTCTTTTCACAGCAGCCTTCCCATAGCTTATTCATTTTTACATTTTGTAGCATACTAGGGACTCTGTTCTTTAGGAAGCCACGTGGCTAATGTGGCCATTAAAAAAATATGGATTCAAGGATGAAATGTGACCGGCCATGCAGCATACAAAAAAAAAAAAAAGTGGATTCTACAATCTCTAGTGGAGATGAAATTTTGCCCAATTTGAGTACATTTTTAAATGACGGTTCTTAGCAATTTGCTCACTGTACTTTATCTAGAGTGTGGGGTGCAGGAAGGAATGGGAATATTGAATGAAGGAGTGGCTCAAATTCCAATGCCCAGAGATACTGCTCCTGACTGATCCTATAACCAAGATGACGAAGTTTTAGTGGAAGAAGTTGTAAGTTGAGAATTTAGACAGTATAAAAGTAGAAGAGGAAAGAAGTCTTAAGGTGCACACTGTTTTGTTTTTAACATTTTAAGGAGAGAGATTAGTGATGGGCTTATGCCCACTTTATGTCCTCATCAATTATATCTCTACTTTATTAATATAATTTACTATATGATACAATCTGGCTTTACTCATCTGTTATACTTACAGATTCCAATATATAATTTATTATATTATTACATGTAGGATATAACTATTTTGTAGATAAAATATCCAGGAATAGTTTTTTGAATATGTGGGTTTAACAAAGACTAGATTATGTTTAAATAAGCAAAAGCCAAATATAAAATAAAGTACAGCCTGAATGCCTAGGATGATGGTGTTAACTATGATATGCTCAATGGGGGGAGTAAATTTTGAAAATACAATTAATAGATAAGAGTATCCAAGAGAAAAACAATGGAAGGTCACAAGATTTGCTGAATACCAAATAGGAGAAGGATTGGAGATGGGATGGACAAAATAAGGTGGTGTCTCAGGTGACGACACCAAAGCAAATTCAAATAGCTTAAAATGATCTATTTTGAAGAATGAAATCTAAACCCAAAGTATATGATCTAACACATTAGAAAAGAAGTCTTATTGCTCCTGGGGAATGGAAGAGGAGTAAAATGATGATCATAAATGCGGCATTGAGTCATGCCCCAAATTCTGTCCCTGGCAGAGACTCAGTGGGATGTTTTGTGACATGTCAGGCCCAGCTGTTGTCTCCCATATTACCCTTTGATTGAGCTATCATTTACGAACTGATGTAAATGTCCATTATTTATCATTTCACTTTGTATCAGCTTTAGTGTAATGCTTCCTACAGATAATACTTACCCCTCACCGAATCCAAAGCTAGCATGTTCAAACTTGAAATCACACCTTCACATTTCAGGGTCTCAAAATTTAGAGAGCAGGTCTCTGATCTATGCATCTGCCACTTCCACGGTTTTTAAACTTCATTTTCAAACAGTCTCGGCTGTCCAGTGTTTAGAAATAGCACCACCCCCTGACGGTTTCATTTTTTTCTCCCTGAATCTTCAACACTTCTACATCTTTCTTGAGGTAGAACCACAGAAATCGGATGGATCATGACTTTGTACATGGCTGAAAGCTGCTGTTAAAATTTGTTTCGGGGACCTGGTGCACTGTAGCATTGGATGGACAGCTGGGACCGTCATTTGTCAGCTGGATGACCTGGGGTAAGTCATTTGGCCTCTCTGAGCTGAATTTCTTCTCCCATTTTATGAATTTCCTGGGGGTAATCATAGGGATCAAATGAGACAAAGTAAAGGTAAGGATAGAAATGCGTACCTTTATTTTTTCTGATTTAAAAATTAATATATACTTATTGTAAAAAAAAAAAAAACCAAAACCGGGATTATATAATGAAATGGAAAATTTCTACAAGTATCAACCACTGGTGATAGTTTGGTTATTTTCCCTTAGATGGTTTTCTTTTCTCCCTCATTAACATTATTTGCTTATACCTTATTTATTATTATAAAAACAAGATAATTTTACATTCTACATTCTGTATTTTCTCTTGCTTAGTTCACTTCATACGTTGTGACAACTTTAAAGGTCAGTGCATTTAGAACTACCACATTCTTTTTCATGCCTCTATAGGCTCCTAATTGCCCAGATGCCCCATAAATTATTTAGCCAGAATCTTAGTAGTGGCCATGTTAGCTTGTTCCTAGTTTGTCTGTTTTATTTTTGCTATTTGAGCCAACGCTGTAACAAACAGCCTTGTGCTACAGAACTTTTACATTCTAAAGTGATTATTTCTGTGCATTCCTAGGAAAGGAATTGCTGGGTCAAATATATGAGCATTTAAAATTTGATGTCTATTGCTAAGCTGGACAAGTACATTAAAGTTGTGATAAGAGTCATTATTAAACTAGGTTCCAGAAAGCACGTGAGTGGAGGTTGTAGAATGAGCCTGGGAACAGAGCAGGAGGCAGGGGTAAGTCACTAAGCTTCCCTGTGCCTCAGTTTCTTCATCGGTAAAGTAGAGCTAAGAAGAGTTCCCATTTAGTAGGATTAAATGGGATAATGTATGCTAAGTGCTGAGATCCCTATCTGGCAGAGTGGAAGCACTCCATAAACAAGAGCTGTTGTTATTATGATACTTTAAGCAAGGACTGTGACCCTGGTATGAGCTGTTCATTGCCCCCCAGAGCAGGTGGCCAGAAGCCCTGGAGATCTAGCCCAGTATTAACTCTGGTGGCCTAAGCCTGCCTTCTTTCGACATAATATAATTTACTTTCCTTCTGCTTCCAAGGCCTTGTGAAGTCATTTTACCATGTATCTGTGAGTTTGACCTGTGGGAAATCAGAAAAGCTTATCTTTCTGGCCTCTTTGAGACTGTCCCCCATGAAGGAAGAAAGATGAGAGTTCCTATTTACTGAATCCCTACTATGTGTGAGAGTTTATCACACTTTAAAAAAACATAGTCATTACTTTTTTTAGTCCTCACTATGCCCTTTGTTGTGAGTATTACTATCCCCAAGTCAGAGATGAGCAATCTGAGAACTGGTGATAAGGAACTTGCCCAAGGCCACACAATTAACAAGTGAGGGGTTGTGGACCCAGGATTGGCCTCAAGGTTCCCATATTGTTCCATGGTGACCTCCAACTCTCAGCCCAGAGATGAACATAGCTATAACCATACTCTGTCCTGATTCAGAGCCATAATTCTCTGTCCATAATTTTTAAAAACCTTTGGTGTGGGATCTTGTTTAGTATTTTTTAAAGTTGAAATAACCTTCATGGATAATTTGAGGCTGTTAAAAAAGTCTATTTATTCACTCAACTACTAGCGGATCACAGAAGCCACAGTGCCATTGTCCTGTGGGTTCTTCCATTCATTTTGAAGTCTCTCATCCATCTTCACGCACATCACTGTGCAGAAGGGAATTGTGCCGTGGTTTCCAGGATCTGCTCTGGACAATTGGCCTTTGTCCATCATGGAGGTCATTGTTGGAGTTGTACGTTCCACAAGGCTATTCAGAAGTAGGACTCTTCCATTTTCCTCCTTAGACCAAAGCAGAAAATTCTGAGTCTCTCTGCTTCCTCTATGTCATCCTAAGCAACTTTTTAAATAGTGAGAATCAAATAGTCTTAAACACATACATAAACTACTATGTGACTTTGATGCATTTAAAGGATCATTTTGTATTACCTTCTTCAAAATTATTGTGTAGCCCTGATCAGAGATACTTTCCCTTGCTTCCTTTGGATCAATTTTAGTTTTTTTTATGATCCACTCAGCACTTTCTTAGCAGCCTAATGTAACTCTTTAGTTAAATGAGTCGTGGAGGGTCTTTGCAGATCTGTATGACTCTCTTTTCCAGGTCTTTTAATAGTAATGTTAAAACAAGTCCTCAATAATCCTCTCTGAGGATTATTTCTCAAACTCTTCCTTTCTGGGTGTCCGAAGAAGTACCTGGGGTTCTTGGTGCTTCTCTCAAATGAAGTGAGGGCATGGTGAAGCTTTTCTTTCCTTTTCTATCCAGAAGAGTGACCCTAATCATGCGTTCATACAGGTGACCCCACAAATACTTCCTCCATGACTTCCTGCCTGTTACTTGGAAGTACGTCGAGTGTATTTTCTTTCCTTGTAATTTCTAAAACTGTGGGTACCTGGAAGTTATCATTTAGATCTCTCTTCCACATAGGACTGGCTGAGCTTGCCCATTGAGAGAACTGACTGCAGTGACAGAAATAAACTGAAAGGTGCTGGGAAAGATTTCTCCCTAAACCTTCTATCTTGCATCTTTATTCATAAAATGAATATTTATCAAGCAACTGCATGTGCTTAATTCAAACTGAGCTGGAGCAGTGAACAGGACAAACATGATCCTCACCTATATAGAGCTGCTATTGGAGAGTGGGGCAATAAAAAGGTAGCATGGTAGAGTGTGATTGGGAGGGCTACTGTATGCTGGGGAAGGCCTCTCTGGTGAGGGGATGTTTGGGCTTCGTTAAATGACACAAGGGAGCCAGCTGTGTGATGAGCTAAGTAAGATCTTTCCAGGCAAAGGGAACAGCAAATAAAGGCCCCAAGGCAGAACACGCGCAACCTGTTCGGAGAAGTGAGAAGAGAACAGTGAGATGGGAGCAGAGATAGCAAGGGCAAAAAGACAGCAGATGAGATCGGAGAAGTGGTGGGGCCAGGTCGTGGCTGGCCTCGAGGCCAAGATAAGAAATTCATATTGTACTTCCAGTGCAATGGAAGACATTGTGGGAGAGCTCTATGGTCTAATTTGTGGTTTTGAGAGGTTGCTTTGGCTGCTGTGTAGAGAATAGATTTTAGAGGGGCAAACGGGGACTCAGAGACCAGCAGGGAAGCTGTTTCTTTAGTCCAGATGAAAAATGATGGTAGTTTGGACTAGGAGATGGAGAGAAGTCCATGAATTTGGGGTATATTTTGGAGGTAGAGCAGTTAGAGTTGCTGGTGGATTAGATGTGAAGGGTGAGTTAAGAAAAGAATCATGAACAATGCCTGGGATTTTGACTGGAGTGCCTAAATGGACAGTGGATGCTGTTTCTTGAGATGGGAACACTGGGGAAGGAACTGTTTGGAGAGGGGAGGTTAAGAGTTTTGTTTGGGTGTGAGGTGTCAAGTAGGCAGTAGGTTGTAAGTGTCTGGAGCTCAGAAGAGAGGCTCTGCTGATGCATAGTTTTGTGTCATGTAAAGCAGAAACACAATGCTTGCACATCAAAGACACTAGCTAAGTGCTTAATGAATGGAGGTGTTCTCATTAAAACTTAAATATGATCAAACTCAAGTGTTTCCAGTCATTCTCAACCTAGTCTGAATTCACATGGTTATTTTCTGACGACTTGAAAACTGATGTGTTTTAAAGGATGACAGAAGGACTTTGGGGACATGGCACTCCTGTGAGGAAATAAGCTGCGTGTATGGAGGGGAGGGATGCTAAAAGAGAAGGCAACAAAATACCACAACAAGTGTAATTTGGAGCTATGTCTGCTGTATTTCTTTTCCAGAAAATGTAGTCTTTTTTCAAGTAAATAATTACTTCTACCTTGTGTGTATGTGTGTGTGTGTGTGTTTTGCAAAGAAAGAAAAAAGCAATAGTTTTCAAAGCATTCCTCAAAAAGTGGTTACAGGATAGATCCCAGAATTTGTCACAGGCTACCATACGATCTTCTCGTATTTTTCCTTCTAGCTGCTCCAGAATATAGGAGGCTTTTTTTTTATCATCATAATCGACTTTTTTCCTTCTTTTTTTGTGAACAATAACATAGATACAAAAAAGCTATAAATTTCCAAGCACAGCACCACAATTAGTTGTAGAACATATTTCAGACTTTGACATGGGTTACAATTTCACAGTTTTAGGTTTTTACTTCTAGCTGCTCTATAGTACTGGAGACTAAGAGAGAAATCACTTCAGTGATTCAGTATTCATAGTCATTTATTAAGTCCTGTCTTCTATGTGTAATTCCACCACCACCTTTGATCTTTCTATATTTTTCATTAGGGTTTTTGGGCTATGGCAATTCTAAGTTTTTATATTGGAAGGGTCTGTCACTAATATGCGGTAAAGAGATGAAACTGTCTGATGTTCTGGAAAGGCTGGGCTAGTTTCAGGACTTATCTGGACCAGGGACCCATCTGGAGGTTGTAGGTTTCTGGCAAATTACTCTAGTGCCTGGAACCCTTGTAGAATCTTATAAATTGCCCTAGGGGGTCTTTAGGATTGGCTGGAATGGTCTGTGTATGTATTTTGAACATAACTAATTTTATATAACATTTCCAGTTCAGTCCCTTTATCCTAGTAAGGTGTTCTATTGCATAATTGTACCATGATGTTTTTTATAATGTATAGAATTTCTATTCACAGAGATTAATAAGATGTTTTCCTACCTGGGAACATTTTAATATGCCAATACAATTAAAACTTGACTAACTATCTTCCATGAGCTAGTGGTGTAGATTTCCATCCCACTTTTAAGGAAAGAAATTTCAACAAGTACCAAATATTCTTTCCCTGGCAGCCTTGTATTTAGCACTCAGTTCTAAGTTCCTTGAGAACAGACAATTGGCTTCATCTCAGAGTGACTCCTGGGCTTACCCAGTGGAGACTTAATGAAGGCATGGATGAAAAAGACAAATTTAAATTGAGGCCAGGTAGCAACTAATGATGCTGCTCTTTAAGAATCGAAACCAAATAAAACAAACCAAAGGCTTCAAGGTAAACTTTCTGGAAACTCTCTACTTTTGTCACGAAGTGTGAATCTTACCCCTCCACATTGGGTGCAATCATTGTTACATTACTTTGATTTTATAAACGGAATTAAATCTGACACCATGTCCCTGCTGCTTGTGGTGTGGAGAAGGTTAATCTGGGTAATGTTTTGAGGTGTTCTCCCCCTCGTTAAAGGATAGCTTTTAAGAGAAAGGTAAAATCGTCACTCTCTAACAAATATACAATGAACACAGATCAAAGATTTTATTTAATTCATTCATAAATGAGAAAACCAGCAAGATGTTTTAGCACTGGTTCAAAGGAGAATTTAAAAATCATGCACCTTTATAGGACCCTAGGAATGCTGAAATTAATTTGCAAATAGATGCAAAACTGGTCAATATCTGGGGGCAATAAGTAATTGCATTCCATTGGATGAAATTCATTTGCATTTCAAGATCATTTGCCTTACCATCTATTTTCTACAGCTTACAGAGTTGCAAAATAGCTCAAAGATGATGGAACGCATACAGACATGACCCAGTAAACTTTTGTTGTTGTTGTTGACTATATGAAAGTCTTTCGAAATTTTTCCCGCCACCCTTCCTAGGGTTGCCCAAGAATTTGGGGATCGTATTCGTACTGGTCACCATTGGCATGCTTGCTTAAAAGCAAGGAGCTTTACTACATCTGGGCTAACCATGGTATCTAAGCCTTTGCCTTCAGGTTGGCACCCTTCTGGGGTGGTGCCACAGCTAAGGGTGCTGCAGGGGTAAGGCTAGAGTCTGCTTTTCCTGAAATGCCAAATTCCATCCCTTTCTCAGACATCACTGCCAGCTCTGCCCTTCCAAACGCTCCAAGCATTTCTAGCCTTTCTTTTCCTTTCTTCTCAGGCAATCCTGGCGAATCTCCCAAGGTGGCTGTAGAAATTCTTGGTATCTCTCTCTTCCTGGGGTGAAAGTTAGGCCAGGAACTTCTCCTTCTAACTCATTCCTGCTGCATATATTGATGGTACCTGGACAGTTAAAATTATGAGATGGGCTTTTTCACTGGAAGGTTCTGAATCAATAGCTGTACTGCACTGGAGAGTGGAGGTCAGACTAATTAACTTGAGAAAGGTTGATGCTGAAATGAAGAGGGGAGTTTCCAGTTCATCTCGGCGTAGGAGGAGAGCACTCCATTCCCTGAGCATCCTGACAATGATGATTTTATGATGTCACTGTTTGAATTGCTCTTATCACGTACCACCTCCCATTCTCTCTGTTCCTGCTTATCCTTCCTATGGGGAGCAATGACACCCAGTTGGTAAGTAAAGGATTTTAGTTTCACCATTTCTGATTACTTTTCAGACTTAGGAACACTTCCGAGCTCTGGCAGTGCTTTGCAGCTGGTCCTGCTTGTTTTCCCCAAAAGGCAACTTAATTAACCCTTGACCATCCTGCGGCTTATATTAACCTAAGGGTTGTGTAGTTTGACATTCAATGTTTAGAAATGGCTTGCCCTCTTTAATATATCTAATTTAGCAGCTTGATAATCTTTTTTTTTTTCAGGTAATATAGTACTTTCTTTCTTCCTTTTTATCTAAATGGGTTCCCCAAACTTTCACAGACCCCCAAACCATAGTTAAGAACAGTGGATTTTAAATGGGGATTAAATGCCAGTGCCCCAAGGCATTTGGCAATTGTCATAATTGACACTTTTAATGGTGATGGCTGTGTGGCTGCTGCCGGTATCTAGTGGGGAGAGGCCAAGGACGCTGCTAAGCCTCCCACGATGCACAGGGCAGCCCCCCTCCCCGTAGCCCCAACAAAGAATTATCACATCTAGAATGTTAATTGTGCTGAGGTTGAGGAACTTTGGCTTAAAAGAAGGAAAAAATAAAACTGTTTTTAAAAAATTATAGAATAATAGATGAATCCTTATGGAAAAGTTAGAAAATACAGTTAAGTTAAAAAGAAAAACGTAAGCCTCTTGAAATCCCAGAAAAGTACATTTTCTACTAAAGTTAATTTTTTTCCATAAAGATATAAAAAAATAATGATAATTTGAACCTGTTCTCACTCTCAGTAAAACTTTGAGGCAAAGTGTTCATTTCTGCTCATTTAGAAAATACAATGCACTGAAACAAAATTGGTCCAAGTCTTTATGGACTACTTGGAGGGAAAAGCAAAGTGTCAAATAGGAACTAAATCTGATCATCTGATACAATGGACTGATTCCAGATGTATTTCTGCATGTTTAAGTGCCACTCAAAGGGCAGAGGAGAGGACCTTGTCACAGGTGTAGTAAACCCCTCTCCAGGATAACTCAGCCGAGGTTGAACACACATTAGTTGCAGATGATGGCGCTTTAGTGGGAGGAGGTAATATAGTTGTTATTTATTAAATGAAAGGCTTCGAAAATAGAAAGATGATAAAAGAATGTGAAAGAGGAGAAGCCCTTTTGTGGAGTCAAAAGCTGGAGACAATGTGGCACCAACCTGGGAGTGTCTGTGGTAGTTAGATTCAGTTGTCAACTTGGCAAGGTAAAGGCACCTAGCTTTGTTGCTGCAGACATGAGCCAATGGTACGTGAACCTCATCTGTTTGCTAATTACATCTGCAGTCGGCTAGGAGGCGTGCCTGCTGCAATGAATGACATTTGACTTAATTGGCTGGTGCTTAAATGAGAGAGCACAACGTAGCACAGCCTAAGCAGCTTGGCATATCTCATCTCAGCACTTGCAGCTCAGCCCAGACCTTTGGAGATGCAGAAAGGAATCACCCTGGGAAAAGTTGTTGGAACCCAGAGGCCTGGAGAGAAGGCCAGCAGAGATCGCCCTGTGCCTTCCCACATAAGAAAGAACCTCAGATGAAAGTTAGCTGCCTTTCCTCTGAAGAACATATGAAATAAATCCCCTTTATTAAGCGCCAATCTGTCTCTGGTGTGTTGCATTCTGGCAGCCAGCAAACTAGCACAGTCTCTCTGAGTGACATTTTTGCTGGGTGGGGATGCAGGAAAGTGGGTGACTTAAAGCATGAGGGGGCATGGACTTCAGTTGGACTCTGTGGCTGACAGTGGCAGAAAAGTCTGGATGAGTGTGAGCTGACGAATGTGGTTAAAGCAAGGCCCTGTGAGTTCACTTCTGCTCTGGAATATTTTTGAGAAAGTGGAGTATTGAGGAGGTGAGCAATCCTCTCAATAAGAACCTTATGATCTCCCCTTCTGTGGAAAGCTTTGTGCTGGGCTGGGTGTCTGGGGACACAAAGGTTAATCAAGTTTTTGTCTAAATAGATGAAGACAGAATTTATTGAGTCTGGGGCCACCCCTTCAGTTTCCTAAACAGAAAGTTGCTTACTCTTGAAATTTAGAGCTGCTACAAAAATTTTAGAGCTGCTCTTGTTCAAGTAGGTTGTAGTAACTTGATTAGTTGAGAGTGAATCTAGGCAGAAGTAGTCAAAAGTTAATCAAAAGGGAGAGATGATGGTGGCTTAGTGAGGTGTGGGATTAAGTTTGTCCTCCAGAGCAGATAGTAAATAACCAGCAACAGTACAGAACAACTGCTGGGGCCACGTCAGTGACCGGACACACAGCACACCCCAGTCTGGACAAGCTGAACTGGCTGTGAGCCCCCTCAGACCTGTGAGTCCCCCAAGCCATGGTGGTCACCGCCCCTCCACCACAGGTTGGTTCCCAGAGGGGATAGGAAAGGAACTTTACTAATAGCAAGGGGCTGAGCTTAAGCAAGCTCCAATTTGTGGAGTTAACAAATTCTGACTACTAAAAATAGCCCCCACCTCAGCTGAACCTGGAGTAAAAGCAGAGGTTGCTGTTTTTAGCCCCAGCCCAGAGGGGACGGAACTGACAGAAAAACAAAAAAAACAAAAAACAATAGAGGGTTTTTTTGGATCGGACTGCACAAAGTACTTGAAAGGGTCTGGGCCCTGAAGGAAAGGAGGGGACACATAGGACTTAGAGATATACAGAGCAATGTACCAACTTAAACCCAGGGGTCTTGCTCTGAAAAGGATTTTTCTTTTTTGTGGCTGTGTTTCTGTGGCTTGACTGCTCTTTGCATACAACTGCAAGGCTTCTCAGGCTCCAACTGCCCCAGAAAAGGCAGAATTAAGCTCGTCTGAGAGCTTGTCTGGAGGCTGTGCCCTCGTCAGGAAAGGGATGGGATCCAGCTCAGGTGGAATCCCTCCCTCAGGAATTCAGCCCCCAGGGTCTGGAAAACTGAAGCTATTAAAACCAGACTACAACCTCTCCTCTGTCTCAACCACACCCCCAGGGAGAGTCTGCTGAAGTTAAAGGTACCACACCACCTTAGGCTGGTGGGACCTGCAGACAGACAAGCTCCACATACTGGGCAGGATAGGAAAAACACAGAGTCTAGAGGCTTCATAGGAAAGCCTTTCAACATGCTGGGTCTCACCCTCAGGGAAAACTGACACAGGTGACTCTTTCTTCCTGAGAGGAAGCCAGTTTCGTCAGGGAAAATCTGACTGAGGTCTGTAATACTTAAGTAGACCCTCCTGAGGGTGGAAGGGAGGAAGAGGCACCATACAGGTAGGGCAAGAAACAAGAAAAGAAGAACTGAAAAATTCTAATCTGTTAAACAAAACCTAGGCTAGAGGTCTAGAATAAGCTGAGCTGAATGTCAAAGAACAGATAGACAACAAAGTCATCCAGAAGAAAATCCTAGGTAAAAAAAGAAAAAACAATCTCCAGAATAAACTAATCAAGGAAATTAGATGCCTAGATGCCAGCAAAAAGTAATGAATAATACTAGGAAAATTAAAGCTATGGTCCAGTCAAAGGAATAAACCAACAATTCAAATGAGATACAGAAGTTGAAACAATTGATTTAGAATGTTTGAACAGACATGGGAAACCTCATCAAAAATCAAATCAATGAATTGAGGGAGGATATAAAAAGACAAGGGATGAACAAAAAGTACAAATCAAAAGTCTGAAAATACAGATCACAGAACTTATGGGAATGAAAGACACAGTAGAAGAGATGAAAAAAAAAACAATGGAAACCTACAATGTTAGATTTCAAGAGGCAGAAGATAGGATTAGTGAACTGGAGGATGGGACATCTGAAATCTGACAAGCTAAAGAAAATATGGGGAAAAGAACAGAAAAATATGAGCAGGGACTCAGGGAATTGAATAACAACATGAAGCACACAGATATATGTGTTGTGAGTGTCCCAGAAGGAGAAGAGAATGGAAAAGGAGGAGAAAACTAATGGAGGAAATTATCACTGAAAATTTCCCAACTTTAATGAAAGACTTAAAATTACAGATCCAAGAAGTGTAGCGTATCCCAAACAGAATAGATCCAAATAGACATACTCCAAGACACTAATCAGAATATCAGATGTCAAAGACAAAGAGAGAATTTTGAAAGCAGCAAGAGAAAAATCAATCCATCACATACAAGGGAAGCCCAATAAGACTATACATAGATTTCTCAGCAGAAACCATGGAGGCAAGAAGAAAGTGTTGTGATATATTTGAGACACTAAAAGAGAAAAACTGCCAACCAAGAATTCTATAGCCAGCAAAACTGTCCTTTAAAAATGAAGGGGAAATTAAAACATTTTCAGACAAAAAAAAATCACTGACAGAATTTGTGACCAAGAGACTGGCTCTGCAAGAAATACTAAAGGGAACACTAGAGTCAGATAGGAAAAGACAGGAAAGGGAGATGTGGAGAAGGGTGTAGAAATAAAGACTATCTGTAGAGGTAAAAATAAGAAAAATTAGATATGACACATAATATCCAAAAGGTAAAATGGTAGAAGAAAGTACTGCCCATACAGTAATAACACTAAATAATAATGGATTAAGTTCCCCAATCAAAAGACATAGACTGGCAGAATAGATTAAAAACAGGACCCATCTATATGCTGTCTGCAGGAGATGCATTTTAGACCTAAGGATAAACATAGGTTGAAAGTGAAAGGTTGGGAAAAGATATTTCATACAAACAAAAATCAGTAAAGAGCAGGAGTAGCTATACCAAAATCCAAAAAATTAGACTTCAAATGTAAAACAACTAAGAGACAGAGAAGGACACTATGTATTAATAAATGGAACAATTCAACAAGAAGACATAACAATCATAAATATTTATTCGCTGAGCCAGACTGCCTCGAAATACATGAGGCAAACACTGAAAACACTGCAAAGAGAAATAGACACATTATACCATAATAGTTGGAGACTTCAATCCCCACTCTCATTGATGAACAGGACATCTAGAAAGAGGATCAATAAAGAAACAGAGAATTTGAATAATACAATAAATGATCTATACTTAACAGACATTTATAGAACATTAAAACCCACAACAGCAGGATACACCTTTTTCTCAGGTGCTCATGGATCATTCTCAAGGATAGACCATACGCAGGGTCACAAAGCAAGTCTCAATAAATTTTAAAAGATTGAAATCATACAAAACACTTTCTTGGATCATAAAGGAATGAAGTTGGAAATCAGTAATAGGTAGAGGGCCAGAAAATTCATAAATATATGGAGGCTCAACAACATACTCTTAAACAACCAGTGGGTCAAGGAAGAATATATCTTATAAAACTTATAATAGGAGGTGTTTTCCCAGACCTTACACCCAAAGCATGAGCATTGAAGAAAAATAAATAAATGGGAACTCCTCAAAATTAAACACTTTTGGGCATCAAAGAACTTAATCAAGAAAGTAAAAGACAGCCTACACAATTGGAGACAATATTTGGAAATGATATATCAGATAAAGGTCTAGTATCCAGAATATATAAAAAGATTGTTCAGCTCAACAATAAAAAGACAGACAATGCAATTTCAAAATGGGCAAAAGACATGGACAGACACTTCTCAGAAGAGGAAATACAAATGGCCAAATGGTCCATAGATGGACCTTGAGGACATTATGCTGAATGAGATTAGCCAGAAGCAAAAGGACAAATACTATATGGTCTCACTGATATGTTCATGAATTGGAAGACTAAATAAAATTAAGATGTCAGTTCTACCTAAATTGATTTATAGATTCAATGCAATGCCAATTAAAATCCCCAAACCTTACTTTTCAGAAATAGAAAAACCAATAACCAAATTTATCTGAAAGGGCAGAGTACCCTGAATAGCTAAAAATATCCAGAGAAAGAAAAATGAAGTCAGATGTCTCACACTATCTGACTTTAAGGCGTATTATGAAGCTACAGTAGTCAAAACAGCATGGTACCGGCATAAAGATAGATATACTGACCAATGGAATCAAATAGAGTGCTCAGATATAGACCTTCTCATCTATAGACAATTGATCTTTAATAAGGCAGTCAAGCCAACTCACCTGGGACAGAACAGTCCCTTCAATAAGTGGTGCCTAGAGAACTGGATATCCACATGCAAGAGAATAAAAGAGGATTCTAATTTCACACCTGTTCTAGTTTGCTAGCTGCCAGAATGCAACACACCAGAGACAGATTGGCTTTTAATAAAAGGGGATTTATTTCATTAGATCTTCAGAGGAAAGGCAGCTAACTTTCAACTGAGGTTCTTTCTTACATGGAAGGCACAGAACGATCTCTGCTGGCCTTCTCTCCAGGCTTCTGGGGTCCAACAACTTTCCCCGGGGTGACTTACTTCTGCATCTCCAAAGGCCTGGGCTGACCTGCGAGTGCTGAGATGAGGTATACTGAGCTGCCTGGGTGTGCTATGTTGAGCTCTCTCATTTAAGCACCAGCCAATTAAATCAAACACTGTTCATTGCAGCAGGCATGCCTCCTAGCCGACTGCAGATGTGATGAGCAACAGATGAGGTTCATGTACCATTGACTCATGTCCACAGCAACAGAACTAGGCACCTTCACCTGGCTAAGCTGACACCTGGACCTAACTACCACATGTCCACCCCTTGTCATTTTGGCAACTATATGCATCACCTTAAATGATATTAAGGTGGCACAAATTCTCTTCTGGCTGTGAACCTATGAATCTCAAAACAAGATATCTCGTGCCAATGTTAGTACATTGAATGAAGCTGAATGTGAGAATGATAAAGGGAGGAGGGCTGGGGCACAATGAAATCAGAAGGAAAAATAGATGATAAAGACTGAGATTATATAATCTAGGAATGTGTACAATAATAGTGACTAAATATACAAATTAAAAATGTTTTTGCATGAGAAAGAGCAAGGGAAAGTCAATATTGCAGGGTGTTGAAAATCAATGGTAATTCTTTTTTTCTTTTAACATGGGCAGGCACTGGGAATCGAACCTGGGTCTCTGGCACAGCAGATGAGAACTCTGCCTGCTGAGCCACCCTGGCCCACCTGGTAATTCATAGTTTAAAACTTTAACTTATATGTGAGACTAAAGCAAAAAAAAATGTTTATTTGGTACAAAACTTATATTTTGATTAGTGCATCTCCTAATATAACTGAACACCATAAGTACATGGAACCTTGAGTAGAGCATGAGATTTTATAGGTTTGTTCAGAGTGATGTTCCGATAAATCCCAGAGTGATTTGAATAGTGAATAGAAAAGTATTTGCAAAGTCCCCTTGGGGGAATGGTGAGAAAGAGGGAAAATTCAACTTCCCCATTTGGAGAAGGTCTGATATTTTTGCAAGCAGTGAGATAACAAAATCAATAGGCTGAGCCCTCAATCTTGGGGTTTGTTATATGAAACTTATCCCCGCAAAGGATGGACTAAGCTTACTTAAAATTAGGCCTAAGAGTCACCTCCAGAGAACCCGTTTTGATGTTCAAATGTGGCCTCTCAGCCAACACAGCAAGCAAATTCACTGCCCTCCCCCTCTCTACATGGGACATGACTCGCAGGAGTGTAAACCTCCCTGGCAACATGGGACAGAAATCTTAGAAAGAGCTGGGACTCAGCATCAAGGGATTGAGAAAACCTTCTCGACCAAAAGGGGGAAGAGAGAAATGAGACAAATAAAGTGTCAGTGGCTGAGAGATTTCAAATAGAGTCGAGAGGTTATCCTGGAGGTTATTCTTACAGATTATATAGATAACCCCTTTTTAGTTTAAGGTGTATTAGAGAGGCTAGAGGGAAGTGCCTGAAACTATAGAGCTGTGTTCCAGTAGCCATGTTTCTTTAATATGATTGTATAATGATATAGCTTTCACAAAGTGACTGTGTGATTGTGAAAACCTTGTTCTGATGCTCTATGGTATGGACAGATGAGTAAAACATATGGATTAAATATAAATAAATAATGGGGGAATAAATGTTAATATAAGTTGGGTAGAGGGAAATACTAATGGCCAGTGAGAGGGAGGGGTAAGGGGTATGGTATATATGAGTTTTTTTCTTTTTTCTTTTTATCTCTTTTTCCGGAGTCATGTAAATATTCTGAGAAATGATCATAGTGATGAATATACAACTATGTGATGACATTGTGAGCATTGATTGCCCGCAAAGTATGGAATGTTCATACATTAAGAATGTTTGTGTTGTATGTGTACTGGTTTTATTAATTAAAAAAACAAACAAAGCACAATGAGATATCATCTCACACTCACCAGAATGGCCATTATCAAAAAAATTGAAAATGACAAGTGCAAGTACTGGAGAGGATGTGGAGAAAGAGGCACACTTATCCACTGTTGGTGGGAATATAAAATGGTACAACCTCTGTTCTAGTTTGCTAGCTGCCAGAATGCAACACACCAGAGACAGATTGGCTTTTAGTAAAAGGGATTTATTTCATTAGTTCTTCAGAGGAAAGTAAGCTAACTTTCAGCTGAGGTTCTTGCTTATGCACAGGACGATCTCTGCTAGCCTTCTCTCCAGGCCTCTGGGTTCCAACAACTTTTCCCAGGGCAATTCCTTTCTGCATCTCCAAAGACCTGGGCTGAGCTGCGAATGCTGAGATGAGGTATGCTGAGCTGCTTGGGTTGTGCTACCTTGCGCTCTCTCATTTAAGCACCAACCAATTAAGTCAAACATCATTCATTGCAGCAGACACGCCTCCTAGCCGACCTCAGATGTAATGAGCAACAGATGAGGTTCACATACTATTGGCTCATGTCCACAGCAACAGAACTAGGTGCCTTCACCTGGTCAAGTTGACAGTTGACTCTAACTACCACAGGTAGTTTGGCAGTTCCTTGGGAAGCTAAGTATAGAATTGCCATATGATCCAGCAATACCATTGCTAGGTATCTATTCTTTTTTTTATTTTTTATTTTTTATTATTTTTTTATTAATTAAAAAAAGATTTAACAAAACAATTAGAAATCATTCCATTCTACATGTGCAATCAGTAATTCTTAATAACATCACATAGTTGCATATTCATCATTTCTTAGTACATTTGCATTGATTTAGAAAAAGAAATAAAAAAATAAAAAGACAACAGAATAAGAATTAAAACATTAATAGAAAGAAAAAAAAAACAAAAAACCTATACCTCACATGCAGCTTCATTCAGTGTTTTAACATAATTGCATTACAATTGGGTAGTATTGTGCTGTCCATTTCTGAGTTTTTATATCCAGTCCCGTTGTACAGTCTGTATCCCTTCAGCTCCAATTACCCCTTCTCTCTCTTTTTTTTTTTAATTAACGGAAAAAAAGAAATTAACCCAACATTTAGAAATCATACCATTCTACATATGCAATCAGTAATTCTTAACATCATCACATAGATGCATGATCATCATTTCTTAGTACATTTGCATCGGTTTAGAAAAACTAGCAACATAACCAAAAAAGATATAGAATGTTAATATAGAGACAAAAATAAAAGTAATAATAGTAAAGTCAAAACAAAACAAAACAAAATAAAAACCTATAGCTCAGATGCAGCTTCATTCAGTGTTTTAACATGATTACTTTACAATTAGGTATTATTGTGCTGTCCATTTTTGAGTTTTTGTATTTAGTCCTGTTGCACAGTCTGTATCCCTTCAACTCCAATTGCCCATTATCTTACCCTGTTTCTACCTCCTGCTGGACTCTGTTACCAATGACATATTCCAAATTTATTCTCGAATGTCTGTTCACATCAGTGGGACCATACAGTATTTGTCCTTTAGTTTTTGGCTAGACTCACTCAGCATAATGTTCTCTAGGTCCATCCATGTTATTACATGGTTCATAAGTTTATCTTGTCTTAAAGCTGCATAATATTCCATCGTATGTATATACCACAGTTTGTTTAGCCACTCTTCTGTTGGTGGAGATTTCGGCTGTTTCCATCTCTTTGCAATTGTAAATAACGCTGCTATAACATTGGTGTGCAAATGTCCGTTTGTGTCTTTGCCCTTAAGTCCTTTGAGTATATTCCCAGCAATGGTATTGCTGGGTCGTATGGCAATTCTATATTCAGCTTTTTGAGGAACCGCCAAACTGCCTTCCACAGTGGTTGCACCATTTGACATTCCCACCAACAGTGGATAAGTGTGCCTCTTTCTCCGCATCCTCTCCAGCACTTGTCATTTTCTGTTTTGTTGATAATGGCCATTCTGGTGGGTGTGAGATGATATCTCATTGTGGTTTTGATTTGCATTTCTCTAATGGCCAGGGACATTGAGCATCTCTTCATGTGCCTTTTGGCCATTTGTATTTCCTCTTCTGATAGGTGTCTGTTCAAGTCTTTTTCCCATTTTGTAATTGGGTTGGCTGTCTTTTTGTTGTTGAGTTGAACAATCTCTTTATAAATTCTGGATACTAGACCTTTATCTGATATATCATTTCCAAATATTGTCTCCCATTGTGTAGGCTGTCTTTCTACTTTCTTGATGAAGTTCTTTGATGCACAAAAATGTTTAATTTTGAGAAGCTCCCATTTATTTATTTCCTTCTTCAGTGTTCTTGCTTTAGGTTTAAGGTCCATAAAACCGCCTCCAGTTGTAAGATCCATAAGATATCTCCCAACATTTTCCTCTAACTGTTTTATGGTCTTAGACCTAATGTTTAGATCTTTGATCCACTTTGAGTTAACTTTTGTATAGGGTGTGAGAGATGGGTCTTCTTTCATTCTTTTGCATATGGATATCCAGTTCTCTAGGCACCATTTATTGAAGAAACTGTTCTGTCCCAGGTGAGTTGGCTTGACTGCCTTAACAAAGATCAAATGTCCATAGATGAGAGGGTCTATATCTGAGCACTCTATTCGATTCCATTGGTCGATATATCTATCTTTATGCCAATACCATGCTGTTTTGACCACTGTGGCTTCATAATATGTCTTAAAGTCCGGCATCGCTAGACCTCCAGCTTCGTTTTTTTTCCTCAAGATGTTTTTAGCAATTCGGGGCACCCTTCCCTTCCAGATAAATTTGCTTATTGGTTTTTCTATTTCTGAAAAATAAGTTGTTGGGATTTTGATTGGTATTGCATTGAATCTGTAAATCAATTTAGGTAGGATTGACATCTTAACTATATTTAGTCTTCCAATCCATGAACACGGTATGCCCTTCCATCTATTTAGGTCTTCTGTGATTTCTTTTAACAGTTTTTTGTAGTTTTCTTTATATATGTTTTTTGTCTCTTTAGTTAAATTTATTCCTAGGTATTTTATTCTTTTAGTTGCAATTGTAAATGGGATTCGTTTCTTGATTTCCCCCTCAGCTTGTTCATTACTAGTGTATAGAAATGCTACAGATTTTTGAATGTTGATCTTGTAACCTGCTACTTTGCTGTACTCATTTATTAGCTCTAGTAGTTTTGTTGTGGATTTTTCCGGGTTTTCGACGTATAGTATCATATCGTCTGCAAACAGTGATAGTTTTACTTCTTCCTTTCCAATTTTGATGCCTTGTATTTCTTTTTCTTGTCTAATTGCTCTGGCTAGAACCTCCAACACAATGTTGAATAATAGTGGTGATAGTGGACATCTTTGTCTTGTTCCTGATCTTAGGAGGAAAGTTTTCAATTTTTCCCCATTGAGGATGATATTAGCTGTGGGTTTTTCATATATTCCCTCTATCATTTTAAGGAAGTTCCCTTGTATTCCTATCTTTTGAAGTGTTTTCAACAGGAAAGGATGTTGAATCTTGTCAAATGCCTTCTCTGCATCAATTGAGATGATCATGTGATTTTTCTGCTTTGATTTGTTGATATGGTGTATTACATTAATTGATTTTCTTATGTTGAACCATCCTTGCATACCTGGGATGAATCCTACTTGGTCATGATGTATAATTCTTTTAATGTGTTGTTGGATACGATTTGCTAGAATTTTATTGAGGATTTTTGCATCTATATTCATTAGAGAGATTGGTCTGTAGTTTTCTTTTTTTGTAATATCTTTGCCTGGTTTTGGTATGAGGGTGATGTTGGCTTCATAGAATGAATTAGGTAGTTTTCCCTCCACTTCGATTTTTTTGAAGAGTTGAGGAGAATTGGTACTAATTCTTTCTGGAACGTTTGGTAGAATTCACATGTGAAGCCATCTGGTCCTGGACTTTTCTTTTTAGGAAGCTTTTGAATGACTAATTCAATTTCTTTACTTGTGATTGGTTTGTTGAGGTCATCTATGTCTTCTTGAGTCAAAGTTGGTTGTTCATGTCTTTCCAGGAACCCGTCCATTTCATCTAAATTGTTGTATTTATTAGCGTAAAGTTGTTCATAGTATCCTGTTATTACCTCCTTTATTTCTGTGAGGTCAGTAGTTATGTCTCCTCTTCCATTTCTGATCTTATTTATTTGCATCCTCTCTCTTCTTCTTTTTGTCAATCTTGATAAGGGCCCATCAATCTTATTGATTTTCTCATAGAACCAACTTCTGGCCTTATTGATTTTCTCTATTGTTTTCATGTTTTCAATTTCATTTATTTCTGCTCTGATCTTTGTTATTTCTTTCCTTTTGCTTGCTTTGGGATTAGTTTGCTGTTCTTTCTCCAGTTCTTCCAAGTGAACAGTTAATTCCTGCATTTTTGCCTTTTCTTCTTTTCTGATATAGGCATTTAGGGCAATAAATTTCCCTCTTAGCACTGCCTTTGCTGCATCCCATAAGTTTTGATATGTTGTGTTTTCATTTTCATTTGCCTCGAGGTATTTACTAATTTCTCTTGCAATTTCTTCTTTGACCCACTTGTTGTTTAAGAGTGTGTTGTTGAGCCTCCAGGTATTTGTGAATTTTCTGGCATTCCGCCTATTATAGATTTCCAACTTCATTCCTTTATGATCCAAGAAAGTGTTGTGTATGATTTCAATCTTTTTAAATTTGTTAAGACTTGCTTTGTGACCCAGCATATGGTCTATCTTTGAGAATGATCCATGAGCACTTGAGAAAAAGGTGTATCCTGCTGTTGTGGGATTTAATGTCCTATAAATGTCTGTTAAGTCTAGCTCCTTTATAGTAATATTCAGATTCTCTATTTCTTTATTGATCCTCTGTCTAGATGTTCTGTCCATTGATGAGAGTGGGGAATTGAAGTCTCCAACTATTATGGTATTTGTGTCTATTTCCTTTTTCAGTGTTTGCAGTGTATTCCTCACGTATTTTGGGGCATTCTGGTTCGGTGCGTAAATATTTATGATTGTTATGTCTTCTTGTTGAATTGTTCCTTTTATTAGTATATAGTGTCCTTCTTTGTCTCTTTTAACTGTTTTACATTTGAAGTCTAACTTGTTGGATATTAGTATAGCCACTCCTGCTATTTTCTGGTTGTTATTTGCATGAAATATCTTTTCCCAACCTTTCACTTTCAACCTATGTTTATCTTTGGGTCTAAGATGTGTTTCCTGTAGACAGCATATAGAAGGATCCTGTTTTTTAATCCATTCTGCCATTCTATGTCTTTTGATTGGGGAATTCAGTCCATTAACATTTAGTGTTATTATTGTTTGGATAATATTTTCCTCTACCATTTTGTCTTTTGTATTATATATATCACATCTGACTTTCCTTCTTTCTACACTCTTCTCCATACCTCTCTCTTCTGTCTTTTCCGTTCTGACTCTAGTGCTCCCTTTAGTATTTCTTGCAGAGCTGGTCTCTTAGTCACAAATTCTCTCAGTGACTTTTTGTCTGAGAATGTTTTAATTTCTCCCTCATTTTTGAAGGACAATTTTGCTGGATATAGGAGTCTTGGTTGGCAGTTTTTCTCTTTTAGTAATTTAAATATATCATCCCACTGTCTTCTAGCCTCCATGGTTTCTGCTGAGAAATCTACACATAGTCTTATTGGGTTTCCCTTGTATGTGATGGATTGTTTTTCTCTTGCTGCTTTCAAGATCCTCTCTTTCTCTTTGACCTCTGACATTCTAACTAGTAAGTGTCTTGGAGAACGCCTATTTGGGTCTAATCACTTTGGGGTGCGCTGCACTTCTTGGATCTGTAATTTTAGGTCTCTCATAAGAGTTGGGAAATTTTCATTGAAAATTTCTTCCATTAGTTTTTCTCCTCCTTTTCCCTTCTCTTCTCCTTCTGGGACACCCACAACACGTATATTTGTGCGCTTCGTATTGTCCTTGAGTTCCCTGATACCCTGTTCAAATTTTTCCATTCTTTTCCCGATAGTTTCTGTTTGTTTTTGGAATTCAGATGTTCCATCCTCCAAATCACTAATTCTATCTTCTGTCTCTTTGAATCTATCATTGTAGGTATCCATTGTTTTTTCTATCTTTTCTACTTTGTCCTTCACTTCCATAAGTTCTGTGATTTGTTTTTTCAGCTTTTCTATTTCTTCTTTATGTTCAGCCCATGTCTTCTTCATGTCCTCCCTCAATTTATCGATTTCGTTTTTGAAGAGGTTTTCCATTTCTGTTCGTATATTCAGCATTAGTTGTCTCAGCTCCTGTATCTCATTTGAACTATTGGTTTGTTCCTTTGACTGGGCCATATTTTCAATTATTTGAGCGTGATCCGTTATCTTCTGTTGGCGTGTGCGCATTTAGACAGATTTCCCTGGGTATTGGATCCAAAAGTTTGGAAGATTTTTCTGTGAAATCTCTGGGTTCTGTTTTTCTTATCCTGCCCAGTAGGTGGCGCTCGTGGCACACGTTTGTCTGCGGGTCCCACCAGTAAAGGGTGCTGTGGGACCTTTAACTTTGGAAAACTCTCGCCGTCCGGGAGGTTCGCTAGCCGAAGCGGCTTGGAAGAGTTCGAGCCGGCCCGGGGTCCGAACGCGGGGAGGGTTGCTGGCCGCCGCAGCCCGGGAAAGCGCCCGTTCGAATTTCCTAGTCGCCCGGGCGACAAGCGTGGCAGGAGGGCACCAGCGGCAGCGGCCCACCTGGGAGAGTGCACGTTCCTGGGGAGTCACGGGTTTGGAAGGGGCCTCCCCCACCCGTCACCGTTCTCCGCGGCCTGGGGATTTCTGATCCAATTCTCTCAGTTGGTCCGGGGGGCTGCGCGTGGTGTGGGCGCCAGCCGCTGCGGTTTCAGGGGACCGCCTCTCCAATTCTCCCAGCCGGCCCGGGAAGGGGGAAGGGAGTGACTCCGGCCGCTTGCCGCCCCGCCCGGTGAAGCCCGTGCGCCTCGGCGATCTCACCCAAGCGGCTTCTCTCAGCCAGCCAGCTGTTCCAGGATGGGGTACGCTGTCTTTTTTATCTCTGTTGTGGCTTTGGGTGCTGTTCTGTATCGTTTCTACTCCCCTAGTGGCTGTCCTGGAGAAGAAACTAAGATCCGTGCGTCTTACTAAGCCTCCATCTTCTCCGGAAGTCTGATCTCAGTCTCAGGCATGAACAAGAAGCAATTTATCCCCATGCACGTGGCCCAAGTACTCCACGAACTATAGGCCCCTCCTCTCGCTAGGTATCTATTAAGAGGACTTGAGGGCAAGGACACAAATGGATATTTGCACACCAATGTTTGTTACAGCATTATTTATAATTGCCAAGAGATTAAACCAGCCCAAGTGTCCATCAACAGATGAGAGGCTAACCAAGCTGTGGTATATACATACGATGGAATATTATGCAACCGTAATATAGAATTAAGTTATGAAGTATGTAACAACATGGATGGACCTTGAGGACATTATACTGAGTGAAATTAGCCAGAAACTAAAGGACAAATACTGTATGGCCTTACTGATATGAACTAATATTAATGAGTGAATTTGGAGAATATATTCTTATGCATTATATAGATAGCCTAGTGGTCAATGAAAGGGAGTGGTAAGGGTATGGCACGTATGAGTTTTTTTCTTCTTTTTCCTTTTGCTGGAGTGATGAAAATGTTAAAAAAAATGATCATGCTGATGAATTCACAACTATGTGATAATATTGTAAGCCATTGATTGTAACCATGTCAAGAACGTATGTTGTTTATAATAAAAATATTTTGTAAAAAAGTTAATCAAAAGGGCTTTTTGCTTGTAAGAAGGCAGCCTGATGGAAGGGGCCAATGCCTCTTAGAGCAAGTTAAAGTTCCTTCAGCTGAAAAATCATGTCTGAAGACATATAAACAGAAGTGGCTGCAGAGAACAATGTAGTCACAAATCTAAAGAAATCAGCAAAGAGGAGTGAGAAGCTGAGGTCTGAGATGAAGAGTAGAAGTAGAACCAGACCAACAGCTTGTTGAAATTAAAAATTTAGGTGAGATCAGTGTGGTTTGCAACAAGAAACTCTATATGTGTGACTTATCCACTTGCTGTGTGATTAAAAAATTATTATGAAACATTTTAGACAAAAACACATGTAGAAAGAATAGTATTAATAAACCTGATGTACTTATTGCTTGGCTTTATCAATTTTTAATAAATGGCCTATTTTATTTCCACTCTCTTGCCCCCTACCCAATGCCCCAATAATTTTGAATTCTAGATAGCATATTATTTTATTTGTAAATATTTTAGTATGTATCTCTAAAAATAAGTAGTATATAATTTGAATTTTACATCTCTCAATAGTATGAAGTTGAGCTTTGTAACAGATGACATTGTTATCTGAAAAACACTGAAGAGAAGGAAAAAAGTGTCACTACCTCAGAGAGTCTTGTTCATTGTGTTCAACATATCAGGTAGAAATCATTGCTTTCTTGTCTGTGCTTTCACTAGTGTGGTATTGACATTTAGCACTAACGAAATATCCATGTGTTCCCCACATTTCCCAGCCTGCCTTGCAATTAGGTTTGGGCAATATGACTACTTCAGGCCAATGAACTGAGTGGAAGTCACTTCTAGGCTGAAGCACTGGAAAACCAGTGTGGCTACTCCACGTTTGTCCTTCCCTTCTTGTGACCCTAGAAGTCATGTATTAAGATGATAATGCTCCAGTATGGAGGAAGCCTGAATCCCTGTGTCACTGTATGGAGGAGAGACTTACTGGTCTGCAGAGGACTCAGTAAGAATGAGAAACCATGTTCTGTGGTGCTGAGCCACTGAGTTTTCAGGGTTTATTTGTTACTACAGCATAAGATAGTCTATCCTCATCAATACAACTAGACCACAACTTTGTGTAGGTCACAAACTATATTTTCCATAACTGTGTCCTGAGTATTTCACTTTGTGCTTGGTACATAGTAGACTTCTAAGAAATGTTTGGGGAAGGAAGAAAAGAAGAAAGACCTGAAAGAAGGGTAGCAGCAAGCAAGATTATTCCGGGGTTTCAAGGCTTACTATATGAACATAAAATTTCTGATTCTTGGGTGGGCCACGATGGCTCAGCAGGTAAGAACGCTTGCCTGCCATGCCAGAGGACCTGGGTTTGATCCCCGGTGCCTGCCCATGTTAAAAAAAAAAAAAAAAAAAATTTCTGATTCTTTGGGGATGACAGTAAAAAAAAAAAAAAAAAAAAAAATCCAGTAAGATCTCCTGTAGAAGCTTCTGAAAACCCTAGCCTAAGAGATGTATCTTTTATTACTGTTTTACTTTCCCTACTGATAAATATATGAAACTATGACTTACAAATAAGCGTCTCATCCCTGCTCCGTTTTGGAATTTTACTTGCATTGTCTAGAGCCCATAGACGTCACCTCCTTCCACCCTTCCTTTGCCCTCTTGCTCACTGTATGCCTCACCCATGCCAGGCACTGCTTCCCCACTGCTGGGGAATTAATAGTGAGCAAGAAAGGGCACAATCTTTGTTCTCAGATGAACAGCCAAGTGAACAGACAGTTGGGATACAGTGTGGCCAATGCTGTGGGTGCAGCTAGGAGGGCCCCTTTCCTGGAGTAGAAATTAGACAGGTGAGAGGATGGGGTAGGGGAGAATATCTTCATGATCTGTGCACCACCTTTCAGACTTGCACTCGTTTTTCCCCCACTGTTTCTTTCTTTCTTTTGACTTCACAGTCATAATTTTATTCAACACTTAAAAGAACCCTATGAAGTACATATTATCATCCTCATTTTCTAGATGAGGAGAGTGCAGCTCAGAGAGTTCAGCCCAAGTTCACACAGTTAAACAGTAGACCCCGGATTTTAAAATTTGATCTGTCTCATGTGAATCAGTGGAAAAGCAAAATCCATACCCCAGCCTTCAACCTCCAGCAGAAAAGTCCCGCTGTCCTGAGAGCCACTTGCTCAATGGTGGTCAATCTCAGGCACCTGCCTCAGGCCCCATATTGGGTCTAGCCCCAAACCACAAGTATGTCAGGTGCCATGAGGGTGTTTTATTTAATTTCAGGTTGGAGACATTGTGGAGAAGTAGCATATTTTAAAATCTTGCTCTTTTCTCTATTTTGATTTTTCTCCATGATGAAAGGACTTCCTGTATTTCAGAGAAACTGATGACTACCCTACGTATATTTGGGGAAAAAATTAACAATCTGGCTTCCAGTGTTAGCTAAAGATTACAGAGAAACCCCCTGGCAGAGGTGGTGCATACATGTGCAATAGTAACAATAATCAATGTGGAATAATGGCAATTTCACCCTGAAACAGATCCAGTTAACTAAAGATCAAAGCTGTTACCCCTGTCCCAGGAAGGGAAGCCCTGGGGACTAGAAAGGAAGGGCGTTTTCATCATAAACCACTTTATCATCTTCATTTCTTATTATCGTTATACACATTTCACCAAAACTTAGCAGTGATGGAATTTGCTGGTCTTTAGACACATCTAGAGAAGACAGCCATACAGCTCTGGAGGGTGTGTCTGTGTGTATAGAGCACTGTGGGCAACAGACTGAAATGGATTTCAGCTCTTACCAAGATGGGTTTAGGGTTAAGAAAGTGTTCAAAAATGTTTTAAAAGGGCAATGTGTTTTGCAAAATCCTGAAGCTCCCATTTAGGTTTAGCCTGACTCCTTTGGATGTGAGGACGTCTAAGTAGTGAGATTCTTCCTAGGTTGGGTCTCAAAGAGTCTGACACCAGGCCAGGCACCATCCAGCTTCCTTCTAAGCTGGCCCATTCCCTGGGCCTGAAGCTGAGTTCTAACCTTAGCAATCTGCCAGGAGCTGCGTGACCTTCAAAAGACACTGGCTCCTGGTTTTCCTTGGCAGAAACAGGAACATTTTAAAAGAGTCTTCTTTTGCATTTGGCCTGCGTTTTGGGAGAAAAGGCCTATTACGTTGAGGAATGTGGGGAAATTATGGGGAAATTCTTCTTTGGCTCCTCCTTTGCTTCTCTCATTTAACTCATTTATAAAGGAGACTGGCTTCATTCCCCAACAGAAAGAGAAGTTTCAGAGAGATGGACCCTGATTTCTTTTATGAAAATACCCATTACACTGCAGCAGAGCACAGAGCAGAGGGGACTCTCAGTGGGAAAGGAGGAAGCAAGAGAGTCATTATCTCTTGACAAAAGTGATTGTCTGATGGCTACCCATTTCAAAGATAAAGGATGAGGCTTAGAGATGTAATGGGGTTATTTCTACAAGAGAATAAAACATGATTTATATACTTAAAAAGCATATTTTAATTTTTTATTGTGAAAAATAACATATGTATAAGAAAGCAATAAATTTCAAAGCACATTGTAACAATTACTTATAGAACAGATTTCCGAGTTTGGTATGGGTTACAATTCCAAATTTTAGATTTTTCCTTCTATCTGTTGCAAGACACTGGAGACTAAAAGAAATATCAATATAATGATTCAGGAGTCATACTCATTTGTTAAATCCTATTTTCTCTATTATAACTCCACGTTCTCTTTTGATCTTTTTAAAAATTATCTATTTTTTTATTGATATATATATATATATATTATATATTCACAGACCATGTGATCATCCAAAGTGTATGCTCTAGTTTGCTAGTTTACAATCCTAAGGCCAAGAAAATGTCCCAATTAAAACAAGTCTATAGAAATATTCAATCAAAGATTTCCAGGGAAAGATACCTTGGTTCAAGAAGGTTGATAAAAAGTTCAGGGTTTCTCTCTCAAGTGAAAGGGCACATGGTGAACACAGTCAGAGTTCCTCTGTCATCTGGAAAAACACATAGTAAACACGGTCAGGGTTTCTCTCTCAAGTGGAAGGACACTGGCGAACACAGCATCATCTGTTAGCTTTCTCTCCTGGCTTCCCATTTCATGAAGCTCCCCAGAAGGTGATTTCCTTCTTCATCACCAAAGGTTGCTGGCTGGTGGACTCTGCTTCTCAAGGCTATGCCGTTCTGCTCTGCTCTCTCTCAGTCTCTCATTCTCCAAAATGTTTCCTCTTATCGGATTCCATTAAATTAATCAAGACCCACCCGAATGGGTGGAGACACACCTCCACCTAATCCATTTTAACAACCAGTCTTGATAAAATCACATCTCCAGGGAGATGATCTAATTACAGTTTCAAACATACAATGCTGAATAGGGATTACAAGAAGTGGCTGCCTTTACAAAATGGGATTAGGATTAAAACGTGGTTTTCTAGGGTACATACATTGTTTCAAACCAAGGCAGTGTACAATCAATGGTTCACAAGTTCATCATACAGCTGTACATTTACCAGCACAATCTACTTTTTTTTTCTTTTTTTGTGAAAAATAGCATATGTACAAAAAAGCGATAAATTTCAAAGCACATCACAACAATTGATTATAGAACAGATTTTAGAGCTTGGTATGGGTTACAATTCCACAATTTTAGGTTTTTACTTTTAGCTGTTCTAAGATACTAGAACAGCTAGAAATTGGTATTAAAGAAATACCAATATAATGATTCTGCAATCATACTCATTTGTTAAACACTGCCGTTTTTGTATAACTTCACCATCACCTTTGATCTTTCTCCCACTCTTAGGGGTATTTGGGCCATGCTCATTCTAATTTTTTCATGTTGGAAGGGGCTGTCAGTAATATGGGATAGGGTGATGGAACTAGTTGACGTTCTGGAGAGGCTAGCCCTTCTGCATTTCAGGACTTATCTGGACTGGGGACCCATGTGAATGTTCCAGGTTTCTGAAAAGTTACCCTAGTTCATGGAACCTTTATAGAATCTTATACAACACCCTAGGTGTTCTTTCGGATTAGCAGGAATGGTTTTGGTTGGGGTTTGGCAAGTCATGATAAGTACCAATGTCCGTGTGTAAGAGTAACTTCTAGAGTAGCCTCTCAACTCTATTTGAACTTTCTCAGCCGCTGATGCCTTGTTCGTTATACTTTTTTTCCCCCTTTTGGTCAAGCTGGCATTGTTGATCCCTTGATGCCAGGGCCAGATTCATCCTTGGGAGTCATCTCCCACACCACCAGGGAGACTTTCACCCCTGGATGTCATGTCCCATGTAGTGGGGAGGGCAATGGTTTCCCTTGCGAGTCAGGCTTAAAGAGAGAAAGACCATATCTGAGCAACAAAAGAGGTCCTCCAGAAGTAACTCTTAGGCATACCTATAGATAGATTAGGCTTTCTCCGCTACATACATAAGCTTCACAAGAGCAAGCCTCAAGATCAAGGGCTTGAACTACTGATTTGGGTGCCCCTAATGTTTGACACAGTATCAGGGGTTTCCCCAGTGGTAATTTAATAGTTCCACAATTTTTCTCCCATCTCCCAAAGGACTTTGCCAATACTTTTTGATTATCTGTAAAAAGCATATTACTATAAATACTCTATAGAAACATATGTTCCAGCAAATAAGGATAGATGTACAAAAAATGGCAAAATTTATAAATAAAATATCAATGTCTTGATCAGGGACAGCTGGATAAATTCTGAATCATCTGTGAGATAGAATTACATGCAACTACTAAGAAAATTAGTTAGAGCTCTGTATGTTGACTGGGAAGATGTTCCTGATGCATTGTTACAAGAAAAACGAAACTTGCAGAGTACTTTGTATGTTATGATCCTATCATGTTTAAATGGGCAAATCCCATATATGTTACATATGCATGTGTGAACATAGACAAAGGATGGAAGATACGCACCAGGCTGTAACTCTGGTTTTCTCTTATGGTTGTGGTGGGATCAGGACTGGGAAAAAGAATGCATTTTTTTTTATACACTATTTTTGCTTTGTTTTTTTTTCAACAAGCATTTTGCAGCAAAATAATAACCATGGAAAGGCTTAATTTAAAATTAGAATGTAAATATTAATGTATGAGTTGAGATGAGAAGTGCAGCCTTATCTTCTCATTGTTTATAAATTATTGCTTACAAATTATTTTTATTCTAATAGTTTTTGAATGTCAAGTTCATAAGCATAAATCTCAAGTGAATAGTTTGGATGATAGGACAAGCGATGCAAAGTTAGAAGGTGTTGAACTACAGGGAAAATGAGAAAGCTGGTGTTTTGGTTTGCTAAAGCTGACAAAAAGCAATATACAGAAATGGGTTGGTTTTTACAGTGGTGACTTATTAGTTTACAAGTTTACAGTTTTACAGCCATGAAAGTGTCCAGATCAAGGCATCAACAGAATGATACCTTCTTCCTGAAGACTGGCTACTCGTGAACTTGGACTCCTCTATCAGATGGCAAGGCATATGGTGACATCTGCTGGTCCTTTTCTGGTTTTTTGCTTCCAGCTTCTGGCTTCAGTGGCTTCCTCTCTCAGCCTCTGCATGTCTACTTGTCTCTCAGCTTCTCTGGGGCATCTTCTATGAGCTTCTCTGGCTTTATCCTCTTTAAAAGGACTCCAGTAGGAGGATTAAGACCCATCTTGAATGGGGTGGATCACATCTCAATTGAAATTACACATCGTATCAAAATGTCCCACCTACAAGGTAATAAAAAATGTACAGATAATCAAAAAGCATTGTAGGACCATACTACACCCATGGGAATGAATTAGCTGATGTTTTCTGGACATGATCTTTTACATGCAGCTTCCAAACCATCAAAGCTGGGAAGGAATACAATTTGGGGCCAACTAAGGGTGAGTGTGTATGTTATTAAAAGGGTTAATTGCTGAGCTGTTGTAGTAGGATTGTGACTGACATGAATATATATGAGTAGTCAAAGCCCATAAAAAGCCAAACATGGGACCAAAAATGTACTTTCATCTTGGGTGATAACTTGCATGATTTATTCCAAAGCCCAGTAGATGAATTGCCCAATTTATAGACAGTTTCTGAAACTGTAGTATTTATTATGAGAAACAGAGCAAAGAACAGATGTGGAGAGGACTTGGCAAAGGGGATGAGTAGGGGCACCCTGATTTCTGCTCTGATGAGATATGGGAAGAAATTTACAGAATTGAATCTTCACTCCAAGATGCAACACTCACCATGCCACTCCCCACCCCCACTACCTCTGTGATCCCTGTCTCAGGGATTATTTGGTGGCAAGAAGCAGAAGCTTATTCAAACTATCTCAGGTGAAAAGGGATTCATTATAAATATACAAGAAACACTCCTAGAATCCAGCTGTAGAAAGTACACCTGGTCCTCCCAGGTACTGAGAAATTATTACACAAGTGCTCCCTCTGTCTCACTCTTTCTCCATGTGGGTCACTATGTTTCCCTCATATCTGGTTCTGTTTTTCTTCTTTCATTATCTCTCTCCCCACCTGTCCCTGCTTGTACATGGCTGCTCCCGCTCTGATGCTACATCACATATCTATTCAAGGGATACTACCAGCATCTCTGGGCTCTAGTATCTGTATCCCCAATTAAAGACCATGAGATGAAGTGCCTGATTGGTTGCTGGCCAGCCAACGAGCTGGCTGGCTCTGAGACAGGGCGCCAACCTTCACTTGGCCTACCCTGTCCTCTGCAGAGATGAACGCATGGGCAGGAGATGGTCGCCCAGCATGTGTGCTACTTCCCATGCCTTTTCTCTACCACCTTCTTCCTCCTATTTTATGTTCATTCATAAACACTCAATTTTCAGGCTGCTTTGCCTTTGCTCCAGGTGTTCCCATATTCTGTCATATTCTTCGTTCATCCTTTGCCTATCCAGTTGTCTCATATTTTCAGACCTAGTGTAGTTATCATATAGAGCATCCCTTCATAACTAAATTCAAAATGAATTATATCTTCCCTTGGAGCACCTACAACTTGTATTTACACTTTTCACATCCTGTCTTTGTGTGCTCTCTGTGTTTAATTCTCTGCTTTTCCTCCCCCAGACAGGAGGGAGCACATCCTGCACATCTTTGTACCTTCCAAACTTTTCACAACACCAGTAAATGTTTCCTGAATTCAGGCCCTAAAGCTCATTGAATAATGAATGTGTGGATTTCCCCTTCATTAGAATTATCATGAAATGTCAGAAAAGTTCTCACCATTCTATGTTAAATTTGGAGGTCACCTTGTATATCTGAAATGATTTTTCCTCATTAAGGCATAAAAAGGTATAGGGACAACCAGGTGTTTGCACTGTTATTTTCCAGAGAAAATTAGGATGAAAAATAAAAGCAATATTCTCATGATTTCTCCATAAATCTGAATTATTTCAAAGACAGCATCCTGAAAGCCGGTCAGAGGTCCTAGGGTTATGTCTAAAGTTGTTCAAAGCATCACTTTGTCAGGGAAAACAGTGGTAATTTACTACTTCAGTGTCTGTAGTCTGGTCTTTTTGTTTTGTTTTCAGCTGCCTGAGTTGGTGAACATGTCTGATCCGATAAAACGAGCTACGCTCTGGTCACAGCACCCTCAGCAGTTTGTGCTAATCTAGTCATCCTTGACCCTCTTTTCCTCTCACATTCCACATTCAACCCATCAGGAAACCCTACTTTCGCGATAGATGGGGAATCCACCCATTTTCCATTACTTCCACTGTGACCACAAACACCTCCTGCCAGGGTTAGTTTGGAACCTCCTAACTGGTCTTCTCATGGCTGCCCACTCTGTTCACAACATAGAGAAACCTTTTAAAACACAACTTGGGCCCTGCCACTCCTCTGCTCACAACCCATGGCACTAGATTAAATCCAAAGTCCTTACCTTGGCTGATAGGGCCCCATGCAATCAGCCTGCTCCTTCCCATGCCCTTATCCCCTTGACCTCGTAGCTCTGCTCTCTGCCTCACTCTCCTCTCCCATCACACTGGTTCCTTCTGTGTCTTCAACACCCAGGCAGCTTCCTCTCCCCCGGGGATCCCGTGCCTTCTTCAGGGTTTGCTTAGTTTTTGTCTTCTCATAGCATTTCTGCTCAATGAAGCTCCATCTAATACTTTAGTCTGCCCCCACTCCACCCCACCAACTTCTAATCCCTTTTGAATTTTTTTTTTCATGGGCAGGCACCCAGAATTGAACCCGGATCTCCGACATGGCAAGCGAGAACTCTGCCACTGAGCCACCGTTGCCCACCCTCCAATCCCTTTAATGTGACTCTTTTCCCTCCATAATGCTTACTGTCTTCCAGAATCCTAGATAATTTACTTCCTTTTTATGCATATTGTTGTCTGTCTCATCCTCCACCCTCCTCTACCTTGAGGAGTGGAAGAGTCCATCTTCTTTGGCTGTTCTCTGGCATATTCTACTTCCTATCGCTGTGCCTGGTACATAGACACACAATACATATTTGTAGACCTAACTGATTGCTCTATGTTTTCTTTAGAGGAAAAGGTAAATAAGTATTTTTGGCAGCTCACCATTTTCTAGCAGAGTTGTCTATTAAAAAAATAAAAGAGAGCAAAACTTCAGGCTGATGCAATATCGAAGCATGGCATACGATGAGGACTTATGTAAAGCCTTTCTCAGGCCACTTTTCTATACATTTATTATTTATTCTGGGTGTTTTAAGAAATGGCAACCCAGGCATTTCCATTTCTCAATCCCATACTTAGGACGAAGTATATAATCGACTTGGGTTGTGATTTCAATTAACATGCCAACCTAGCACATACTTTGTTCCTGGGATCCAGAAAGCTGTATTCACTTTCTGGCACAGTTTTTATTTCTGCTTTCTGTTTCTCTCGCTAAAAACATCTATGGTATGAACACTATATTATTAAATTTAAAAAAGTGAGTCACCAAACAGAACTGACATTATTATTCCATGTTTACAGAATGAAAACAATGTCGATATATGTCATATATGTTTTTCTATAAAAAGGGAAAAGTCTGGAGCCATGCATATCCAGCGTGGAAGGGGAGAGACAATACATTTTTGTGTTGTTTGGATTTTCTTTTACAAGCAGATATGCCTTTGGTAATAAAAAATGATTTGGATGTAAATAGGAAGTAAAAAAGCTTTCCTTGGGAGAGTGAATTTTCCAAGACAGAAGAACTAAAGCTGTTGGACACTGAATACAGCATGTCCTTCTCTGGAGACTTCTCTGAAAAAGAAATGTTGTGCTTTTCTATTTACTGCTCTGGAAATGAGTCGTTAACATGAATTCGGATGTCCACCATGTTTTAAAAAAATGTATACAACAACGCTGGATTGAAAAATAAATAATATACCAACCGTGGCCCTTGTCTTGTGGCAAGATTGTGGATGACTTCTGTAGTATATTACTTTTGTTTTTATTCTTTACTATGTTAAAAACATGCAGCAGGTTGATGACAGGGTTGGTTCCTGGGCGTGAGGCTGGCCCTGAGCCACCAGGCTGGAGATGGGGTCCTGCTCAGGGACTCTCCCTCACAGGGGGCTGTGCACCCTCGGGCCTTTCTCTGGCCAGGGGCAGCTGTCTTTAAGGCTCCAGATGCAATGCTGGTACCTCAGCGGTAGGGAAGTTCTGCCATCTCAAAGCTGGGAGGGGGCTAAAATGAGGACACCTCCCCCTTCCTATTGGCTCCAAAGAATTTCCCCCAAGGAGTCACGTAGAAGGCTGTAAGCTGGGTTGGGCTGACCAAGGTGATTCTTGAGGTAGCCAAGACCTGAACCCTAGAAGTGCTGTGGATCAGCTGCTCCAGGTCTGCATGGACCCCACTGTTGGCAAAGCTGGCTAGCTGCTAGGGTTTTGACCCTAGGGTCTTTGGCAGGGAGAACTCTAGGTCTGACACGGAAGTTGCCTAAGCAGAAGACATTATCATTCTCAAAAGCTGGTGTGTCTCAGAATCACCTGGGGAGCTCCTCTGGCCATGCCCAGAGTTTGATCCAGCAGTTTGCACCACGGGCCTAGGATTGTGAATGTTGCTGAGTAACCCCCCACCCCAACCCAAACCATCCCCAGGTAGTTCTGAGGTAGGTGGTCACATATGGAGAACTACTGTGTAAGAGGATTATTGACAATGCTTGAGACTCCAAGTATCAGCACCAGTTTTTGATGCAGGATGCTCCTGCATTGTATTGTCCTTCCCCCAAGACTTCCCCCATCCAAGGCCTTCAAGGTCCAGTTGCAGCCCATCCCTCAGTGGCACCGAGCTCCCTCTTCTTGGTGTTCCCTACTGTGATACTCATTTATAGAATTCTCTTTGGCCCTTGACACAATGTCTTGCAATGTTCCTTAACTCTTGTGTGTGTGTTCCAGTTTCATCTCCCCAGCTACCTACAGATCCTACCTTACATTTCTTTAATGAATACTGATGTAAAATTTACTATGCTTGGAGCATGGTGCTATATCCACCAGAAATAAATTAAGATGTGAATCCTGGGCCTAATATAGAGGAATATGCAAGTGGTTTGTGTACAGTTTAGACATAGTAGATTCTTGCCAACCACCTGAATGAATCCAACTTTGAGACTAAATTCTTTACTTTGAACCAGATCATTCGTAATGAACATCTAAGCAGAACTTTTGCTTTAGAATGGCCACAATTATTTACCAGGTAAAAAATGTGGGAAATACATCAGTCAGTTGATACAGCAGAATGAGCACTGGCTTTGGAGTCAGAAGATCTAGGTTTACAGCCTGGCTCTGACCCTTACTCTTGGCCTCGGGGCAAGTTGCTTGCTTACCTCTTGGATTCATTTACTTAGTATATGATGGTTAAGTTCTGGTGTCAACTTGGCCAAATAACTATGAACAGTTTCCTAGTCAGGCAAGCACTGGCCTGACTGTTGCTGCAAGGATATTTCTTGGCTGGTTGATAAATTTGAAGGCTGGTTGATTCATCAGCCAGTTGATTGCATCTGTGGCTGATTACTTCTGCCACATTTACAACCAATTGGATTATCCCCCCCAGTCAGTTGCAGGCTTTCAAGGGATAAGAGAGACTCTTTCATTGCTTCTTCAGCCAGCAACCTCTTCTGTGGAGTTTGTCCAGATCCTTTATTGGAGCCACCAGCTTCACAGCCTGCCCTATAGATTTTGGACTCTTGCATTACGACAGTTGCATGAGACACGTTTATAAATCTCAAATTTACAGATCTCTCCTGTTGGTTCTTTTTCTCTAGAGAATCCTGACTAATACATAGTCATTCAACCATTTTCACTGAGAACCTACTGTATGCCAGGCACTACGCCGTATACTTTATCCAATACCCACATGACACCCCTCTAGAGTAGAAAAGAAGCTTCCCAATTTATGACTTTATAGATGAAGAAAAATCACATATCTATGCCTTCCTTTGCAGTTGTACTCTTCAGCTTCCAGCTCTCCCTCCCAGGGTGACTGTTAGAAATTGAATCATGTCCTCCTACAAAGATGTGCATGAGTCCTAACCCCGGGCCCTGTGGTTGTGAACCCATTTGTAAATAGGATCTTTGAAGATGTTATTGGTTAAGTAAAGACCAAACTGCATCAGGATGGACCCTTGATCCAATATGGCTGGAGACCCTCCAAGCAAAGGAAATGTGGACACAGCAAGGAGGCAATAGATAGAGATAGATGGGAAGAGCTGACCGTGTGAGGGAGGCAGAGATTGAGTTATGGATTGCTGGCAGGACACCATCAGAATGCTACAGACTTCAGAGAAAGCTTAGCCCCACCAACACTTTGATTTTGGACTCATAGCCTCCAAAACTGTGGAAGAATAAATTCCTATTGTTACAGCATTCTTGCAAACTAAAACAGGGCCTGACCTCTGAACCCTGGGTACAGTCATTTATCCTGCATTGCCTCTGGGTCCATAAGGGTGAATCAGACTTGGAATGGACATTTGATGCTGTAAGGAACCTAAGAGATGGGATATTTCACCTTCAATCAAATGAGGATTCAGTGCCAAGATCCCAAATCAGGGAATGTGAGGAGACATTTCCAGAAATCCTCCTTCTGTTGCCCTGAGCCTCTATTGCTTTGGCTTCTCCTCACTGAGAAGCAGTGGGGAGGCACGTGGGTGGAGGGGAGGCAGGAAGTGAGGCAGTATCATAGGCAGTGTTAGATCCAGGACATCTCTGCAGGCTGGTGCTTCTGAGAGTTCCAGTCACGCTCTAGGGACTATGGCAGCATCGAACACGGTCTCTGCTTGGTGTCTTCCTTCATCTGAACTTGACACTCCAGGCCAGCATCTAACTGATTTTTCCATTTCTACCTCAGGTTATGTGTCTTGGGGCAGCTAGGAGTATGGAAAGTACTGATGCCTTTGTGAGAAGAAACCCTTGTAAACAGTCCTGCCTTGGCTGTGATTCACGAGCTTCCAGTGAAAATTAAAGGTCTCTCTTCACACTCGCCACCAGTAAGGTTAGAAGACCGGAAAAAAGTGAGGGTGAAATTACTGCCTAGCTAAACAAAATAAAGACACAGTGTTTAACTCTCACTTCTCAATGTATAAGCTTTTGTTATGTTAAAAAAAAAAAAGCAACAACAACAAATACTGTGGGAAGGGTAGTTCATGGGGCTAGTTTGGATAAACTGCACCACTTCTCCCACCCCCAGAACAAAACCAGCCAACCACAACAAGAGTCTGTCAGCTGGAATGCAGTCTGGATTTCTAATCCCAATCTTTAGCCATGATATACACTTTTTTTTTCTTCACAGCATTCCCGTATTTATAAACATATATTTAAAATCAAGACCCCAAATCCCTTAAATAAAACCTGCTTGATGAGTCACGTTCTTCATCCACTTCAAGTTTAGTGGTTTAAAGATAAACAACCATAGCTGCAATCTGAATTCACAAGTGAAGCCCTCAACTCTGACGGACTCACCAGCATCCTATTTTATGAACAGTGAGAAGTGTTCTTTGGTGTGTGGGCACTCACAGTAGAGAGCTCTGATAATGCAAATGCTTTTTTCTGTCTGATTTTGGAAGTAAGCAAGTGACCTTTCTGTTGTGTTGTTGTTAGCAGCTGATTTGCCCTCCAGATTAAGTTTGACATAAGCTGATGTTAAAAATCATTTTGCTTTCCCAGGGTCACCTGGGTCGCAAGCAGGAAAGGGGATATGTGGGGCAATGAGAGAAAGCACCACTGCACAGTGGGATTCAATGAAATTCTTTTCTGAAAGAGGCCTGGCTTGTAGTAGGACTTGATGGATTTTGAAAAACATATCTGTTGAGTTGAACTGAATTTTGCCTCAGGCTTGTCCTGTTGCTAAGAAATAAGAGACTGTCTATCTGCAGCAGGCGCTGGAGAAATATGAACTGTACACTTGCTTCAGGGCTTTTCCTCAACTATCTGTGCCTGGACAAACATAAAACTGCATTTCTTGGGTTCCTGCCCATTTGGAGTGGGGAAGTATCCTGCTATATTGGCAAGACATCAACCAGAGTCTACAGGAGAATGAACAAAAAGAATGGCCTCTTATCCGTGTCTGGAGAAAACATTGCTTACAGGATTTGAGGTCTGCTGTGCACCATGGAGAAAATGCCTGATCAGTAGGGGGATGGCAGGCTTCCTTGCCCTTTTCGTAGCAAGGACATACATACCTCCACACTTCAGAGCCAAACCAGAGCGAAGAAGAAAGTAGGCAAGTAGGTCTTCATTTTTGATGAAAGTGGTAGGATATTTAAAGAATCCTGAATCCATTACAATCTGACCACTGAATTAGTACATCTGGATATGCAGCAAAATGAGGGGTGGCAGCCCGAAGCCTCCGGATCAGGCAGAAAAGATAACATGGAAGCTGTGAGTGAGGCAGTGGGAAGTATGGGCTGTGGAGAACACAGGTCCTGCCTTACAAGGCTCAGAAACAATTCAAAACTACAATAGCAACTAACTAATGGGGCCCCTGTTCTGAATTCAAGATATTCATGCCTTGGCTGTCCCTGACAATGGTACCATTGGAGGTGGACAGAGCAAATTTGGTCACCAGAAGATTCCTATGTTCCATTTCTTAAAACAGCACTGATCCCATGTTCCACTTGCATCAAGAATCAAGCTGCCAAGGTGCTGCTCACTAAACTCGGTGAAAAGAAGATCAATAACCAATATAACCACTTGTGTTATTTAAGCACACTGGGTCCAGGCCCTGAACAAAGTGTGAGGATTCATTGAATTTCATGGGAACCTTGCAAAGTGGGCACTCTTACTAACCTGACCTTGCAGATGAAGAGACTAAGCGTCAGGAAGTTGAGGTGACTGCCCAAGACAACACAGCCAGTAGATGGCAGGGCTGTAACTTACTCCCACCCAACTGACTCCAGATCCTATGTTAGAACCATTGATGTGAAGAATTTTCTACTCATTGCAAGATTCACAGAACACAAGAAAATGTCCCCGATTGAACCCATGTTGGGTATTTCTGGTATGCAGGTGGCATGGATGCAAAGGGCTTACATGGAGGGCTGCTCCATGGCTCAACTTCCTGAAAGAATATTTTGACATTCTACCTAGTAGGAAAACCAGATCTGCTGCAGCATTTCAGAGTCGCTGAATTATAGGTTCTTGAAAGCTGAGTCTAAGCCTGGAATACAGTAGAGACTTAAAAAAAATTTTGTCGGGTGACAGCTCCCTTTCCATCATATGAGACCTCACCAACACCCACAACTCCTGAAAATTGGGAGGGAGTTACATGGTGCTCTCTGAAAAGTCACTGCTACATTGGGAATGTTCAAAGATGGCTGCACCAGAGCTATTTGCAGAGGAAGGAAACAAGCTCCTAAGCTGGATTAGTAACTTTGCCCAACAGATGACTTCACATGAACAGGAGGCTGGGGAAAAGACTAGAGTAGAAATGATAACAGTCTTGATCATCTAGAATATCCCTCCATTTCCTCTAAGGCCAGGAGGGAGAGGATAGTGGATACTTTAACCTTAGAGGAGCAGCCAAATTTAATGAACTTCTGGATAATCTAAAAATGAGAAATTGATCACAATCATGGGTGGGGAAGGAAGAATTTTTCTTGCACATTCTGCATTCTCAGCTTCTTGGGTTAGAAATGGTCTATGTAAGCAAGAATCAAGTGCATCTTTATATTCCCTAAGAAATATTTTTTTCCTGTATGAATGGATAAACAAGATGTTGTATGTACACACAATGGAATATTACTCAACCATAAAAATGAATGAAGTACTGGTGCATGTGACAACATGCATGAACCTTGAAGACATCATGTTGAGTGAAAGAACCAGACACAAAAGGACAAATATTGCATCATCTCACTTTTATGAAAGACCTAGAATAAGTCAATTCATAGAGACAGAAAGTACATCAGAGGTTCCCAGGGGCCTGGGTTGGGGAAGGATGGGGAACTATTGCATAATTGGTATAGAGTTTCTGTTGGAGGTGATGAGAAGCTTGGGTAATGGGTGATGGTAATGGTAGCAGAACGCTGCGAATGTAATTAATGCCACCGAATTGGACACATGAAAGAGGTTAAAATGAGAAACTTTATATTATATATAGTTACTACATATAAAAAAATTTTATAAAGATATTTGCTTCCTTTAGCTGACAAAGTCCTTTGTATTAAGTCAGTATTTTCACAGAAGGACACAAAAATTTCAGAGAAGAATACAATCTTAAAATTAATAAAACATTTAGAAATGGAAACACTGGCAGAGGAAATTGCTTCAAGAAACAAGAACATGCAAAGAAGCTATTTTTTTGGGGGGGGGGTGCTTCTGTGGCACTTCTGTGGCAAAAAATACGATTAAAATGCAAAATACTTCCCATGTGGTTCAGCTGAATTATATCTTAGATATTTAGTCAGGGCAGCCTGTTAGAACAAAGTGCATTTCCCCAGCACTTATAAAAGGGTAAAGACATACTGTGCACCAGGACATTTCAATGAGGGCAGGAATCATCTGGTGAAAGAGTAGAAACTCCAAGCCCCACAGAGAGATTCCGGCCACTGTAAAGACAAGTCGGCTTTGCATACCCCAGGCGTCAGCAGGTTCAAGGAACTGAGGTTTCAGTAGTGCAGGTGTTCGTGCTTCTTTTACTGGCAATGTGGTCTCGGTGGTAGGCCCCCTTTCCTAACCAGGTGGATCTGAGTGTCTGAATCTACATTTTGTTGCTGTTTGCACAGTGCAAGACAAGGTGTCAGGTCTTTCCCAGCCTTGGCCTCCTTGGGCTGACTCATCATGAAGAATTTGCCTGCATGACTCTGGCTCCATCAATTTTTCATTGGCTCTTAAACTACACTGGGAAGAGACAACACTGAGGGGAAAATTGCTAGTTTTGGCCACCACTCTCTCTCTCCTGAATTATTCCAACTGTATACCCTTGTCCTCCATGATCTATTATGTCTAAGTCACATCATGTCACTCCTGTGCTTTTGACCTGGCAGGGGCCCCCCATTCACTCAGAGTTAAGGCTGAAGCTCTTCCAGCCTCCTGCAAGGCCCTATGAAATTTGTCCACTTCCAACTTTCCAAGTTTGACCTCATCTTGTACCATGCCCTCTGCCCCAAACTCTGTCTGCTCCTCACTGTGCTTCGAGCCCTCCAAGTCTGCTCTTTCTTACCCTCTATCTGCAGGCCTTGCTTCTTCACCTCCTTTAGGTCTTGCTCAAGTCACCTTCACTGATTATACACTTAATATACACTGCCCCACTCCTCCCTGGCTTCCTTCTTGATCCTTTTTTTTTTTTTTTTTTTACTGTTAAGTCAGTATGTTTTATTGAGTAACCTATGCACTACATTTCCCTTTTTAACCACTTTCAAATATATAATGCAGTAGCATTAATTATGTTTATAATGTCATTCTACCATCACCATCATCCATTACCCTTTCATCCCCAGGTCGCCCTATAACTTCTAATCTGCTTTCTGTCTCTATGAATTGGCTTATTCTAGGTCTTTCATAAAAGTGAAATAATACAATATTTGTCCTTCTGTGTCTGGCTCATTACACTCAACATAATGTTTTCAAGGTTCATCCATGTTGTCTCATGTTTCAGAACTTCATTCCTTTTTATGGCTGGCTAATATTCCATTGCATGGATATACCACATTTTGTTTATCCATTCATCTGTTGATAGACCTTTTAGTTGTTTCCACCTTTTGGCAATCACCTTAGTGAACAATGCTATTATGAACATAGTATTAAAAAATCTGTTCAAATATCTGTTTTCAGTTCTTTTGGGTATACCCTGAGAACTGGGACTTCTAGTTCCTTCCTTATCTCTTTTACTTTCCTTTACTTTCTATTTTTTCCAAGACACTTAGTACCCTTTAACTTATTCATTATGTTTATGGTTTTTTGCCTGTCTCTCCCCTGGAGATGCCAGCTCTGTGAGGGCAGGAGCCTTCGTCTATTATTCATGATGTGTCCCAAACACCTAAAACAATGCCTCCTGGCATATTGTAGGTACACAATAAACAGTTGTGAAATAAATCAATGAATGAAACAAATACACAGACAACCCCTTTCTCCCTATCTACTTCCACAAATCATTTTATCTTACCCGTCAAGATGCCAACCACATTTGCTAAGAATCAGAATTATTGCTAGTTCCACATTTTAGAATAAATGGTTGCAGAATTCCTCTACACTGAAGGTGGTATGAAACTGAGGCTGTATAAAGGGGTGGGGGGGATAATACAAACATGTTCCCCACCCCCACCCCAGTGGGGAGTGTCAAATCTAAGAGGAACATGCAAAAGGGATGCAAATAACCAAGGAACAAACTAAGGAATAGATTTAATAAAAATTGCCTTTAAAGTAATTGCATCTTTTACACACCAGAGGTGGTCATTTAGCAAATCACTTTTAAGCTCCAGCTTTTGCCACGATACATCCTTCTCCCTGCCGCTGCTTAAGTCCCATCACAACCAAATGAAGTATTACTACTCCCCAGATTAAAGCATGAAAGAGAGACCTTAGTGCTCCATTTCCTCTCTACTATTGAGCTAATTTTGCCTTTGGCACATCATATACAAGGAGGTGGGCTAACTGTAGGCTCAGCATGTGGGCTCTTGGGCCAAACGACCTGGATTTGCATCCCACCTCCACCACCTAAGGGTTCTGGGACTTGAGTACCTTGTTTCAGGTCTGAGGATTGGCTGAGAACCTCCAGGTTTACCCAGCTGGGAGATGGAGGTAATACTTGAGCCTCCTACGAAGGAAATAATTCCTGTAAAGAGCTTAGAGCAGGGCCTGCAAGTGGTAAACCCTTAACCAGTGTTAATGATCATTGCCGTAGTTACCCAGGAACCCACTATACAACCCTAATTGCTTTTGTCTGACCTTCCAGTTCCCCACCAGTTCATTCCCCACTTCCCTGCATGTCCAGCTTCACTTCCTAGTGTGTCTTCATTTTTTGCTAGATCCAACTCTTCTTCTGTAGCCTCGTCCTACTCATTCTTTCCTTTTTTCCCTTTGCTCTTCTTTACCAGCTAGACCCTCAAGTTTTCTTCCACACTCATTCTCTGCATTCTTCCCAATTGCACCCAAAACTCTGTTTAGGTTCCATCATCTACTGTCTGGCTCCTCCCTCTCCCTCTGTTCTCTCCCTGCCCTGCAATCTTGCCAAGCAGTTTAGGTACCTCTGATTGGAACCAGTCATACATTTTCTCTTCTCTTTCAAGGACCTCTGAGAAAGAACACTGGCCTTGAAATTGTCAACTTTTGCCAAGCCTTTATCTCCATTCTTGTTTTCCCAGGTGCTGCCAGGACTTGGAAAACAGTCTTACTTGGCCCAAAGGTGGAGGAGAGGGTTTCATTCATTCATTCAACAAATATTTATGGAGCACAAACTAAATGCTGGGACAGGACCAGACACACCATTCCCTCCCCATAGGCGCTCACATCTCCAGAAAGAGACTAACAGTGAGATATGTATTGCCATAACACAGAACTATGTATGAAAAGTGACTGATGACAATGGCCTGACTGATTGGGAAGGACATGGCTTTGGAGGCAGCCCGATTGGGGTTTGAATGTCAGCTCTGCCACTAACTGGATCTGTGACCTGGGCTCTTTACTTAACCTCTCAGAGACTCAATGACCTCATTTGACAAATGGAGTGATAATCCACAACCTTACAAAGTTATTACTTTCTCTATTTTCTATTGCCCTTCAGCTTCCACTTCCCTAGTAGCGCAGGGATGAGTTGGTGGGAGAGGAGGGGCTCAGTCCTTAAACTTGCCCATGATAGTATCTTAGTCTCTTCAGGTCTAAGAGTCACTGAAAAAGCTGTCTCTAGGATGGGTTCTCAGTTTCACAGCATCCCTCGCTCATCTTCTTTTCCAAGATGGTGTCTAGGTGTAATGCAGGGGTTCTCAACTGGTGGGGATTTTGCCTCCCACGGATCATTTGGTGATGTCTGGAGACATTTTTGGTTGTCACACTGGGGAGTGGAGATACTACTGACATCCAGTGGGTGGAGGTCAGAGACACTGCTAAACATTCCACAGTGCACGGGACAGTCCCCTGCCAACCCACATGTCAACAGTGCCAAGACTGAGGAATCCTGGTCTAGTGGAAAGCACAGGAGACCTCCTGCTGAGGGGCACACTTGCTGCTGCCTGTGGCTGGTGCCAGCCCTGCCTCTCATCAGTCAGACAGACAGGCCCACTCATCTCTTTGCTCCCCACCTTGGCTCTCGCTGGCAGACCTCTCTGAATCACCTCCCCTCCTTGGCAGGTCTCCTGGCTCCCCATTCAGAATTCCCCTATGGGGATGGGGTGACACAACATACTAATTTAGTGTTTTTCAGATATTATTCCTATTACATGAACTCTGTGGAACTAGCATGGGCCTACACTGCCCAGTGCCCTCCCAAGAATGTTGGTTACACCCGCTACAGGAACAGAGCATTGAAAAGGGCAGGGAAGTGATTCTACAGGGAAGTGACAGCTTCTCAACATTTGCCTGGGAACAGAGTGCCCACTGGTAGATTTCTCCTGGGAATTCATCCCCTGAGTTACAGAGGGGACCCTCCAGTGAGGTCAGCAGAGTCTTTCCTGGACTTTGAGTAGCAACAGGACAGACCGGATCTGTGCACTGTTTGCCTTGTTTATCTTGTTTTCTATGAGAAAAGTTGCAGCTTTTAACTGTTAATAAAAAAGTATCAAAACAGTCACCTCGTGACAGGGGCTGAGACTTTGGCCATATGTTTTATTTTACAACAGTGTTTTACTCTTTTTATGCTCATTTGTGTCATTGGAAACATATTCCAAAAAAATCATTTGCTCTCATCTTTCTGTCCAATCCTGAATTATTAAAATAAGAAAAATATAAAATAAAAATAAATCTTAAAGAAACACTGTTTCACTGCATTATAATTTTTGACTTCACTAATTATGATTTTCATCACACAAGTGGCAAAATACAATTAAATGGTGTCAGGTGTAAAAGAAAAATAATGAAGTTTTCTTCCCATAGATCTTTAAAAAGCAAACAGACCAACCTTAGGACTTCACATACTTTTAATGGTTTTGTAATTTAAAATTCCTACTTATATCACTTTATCTTTATGAAGGTGATAAAAAAAAGCATAACTGTTCATTTTATTATAAATTAAATTTTTATGAACGTCAGAAATGCAAACTTGCAAATCTTTTGTTCGTGTTTATATGTCAACTTGCTTAAGTGCCAGCAGATGTTCTGTGATCAATAAGGCACAATTTATACACATTATCCTGAAGTGTCCTTGGCTGGAAATGTTGGTTGGCAATATCCAAATTATGGTTGAATATGAATGACGATAATCAACGCGAAGGGCACCGGCAATATGGCTCATGTGGCAGGTTTTATTTCAGCAGGGAGAGTTAAGTAGCTATTGATTTGAATTAAGTTGGTAAGTTCAACCATGATTTTATATAGCCTGATAGGTCCAGTCTGGAGTTTAATGGTGCTACAATTAACCTTTGTTTTGCTAGGGACACACGATTGCTAGCAACCTTGCATTATTTTACATAAAGTTTGCTGCTGGAGTATATTTAGACCCAATAAAATAGCTGAAATAGCTCATTTGCATTTGCAATTAGCAAATAAAATATAGCAGACTTTTCTTCTTATGCCTGGTAATGCTAACCAAGAATAGAAACTAGTGCAGTTTATTAAATATCTTCAATTTGGGCTACTGTTCCTACTAGGTCATTGCAGCCAAATCTGGCTGCTATTAGAATCACCTGGAGAATTTAAAAACAAACACGCACCAGGCTTCATTCCAGACCAATCGAATCACCCTCTCTGGGTGTGGGGCCTGGGCATTGGGATTTTAAAAAATATATGAGGTGTTTTAAATGTGAAGCCAGGGAATATAATCTCTGCCCTAGATAGAAAATAACCTGACATCCAAGCTTTTTAAGAAAAGCTTTATGTAGTTCTACTAGTTTGCACTCAAATTAGTTTTTATTATAATTTTATTGTAGTGAAAGTATGGTGGTCTTTCAAAAAAACTGTATATAAGATCATAGGACAGAGTAACTTTCCAGAAACCTACAACCTCCAGATGGGTCCCTGGACCAGATAAGTTCTGAAATCCAGAGGGGCCAGTCTCTCCAGAACATCAGATAGTTCCATCTCCCTACCCCATATCAGTGACAGACCCTTCCAATATGAAAATTTTAAGGTGGCCATAGCCCAAACACCCCTAAAGAGAGGGATGGAAAGACAAAGGTGATGGTGACGGTGGAGTTATACAGAGAAGATAGGATTTAACAATGAATATGAATGCTGAATCATAACTCTTTTAGTCTCCAGTATCTTAGAGCAGCTAGAAGTAAAAACCTAAAATTGTGCAATTGTAACCCATGTCAAACTCTGAAATATGTTCTACAACTAATTGTGGTGCTGTGCTTTGAAATTTATTTTTTGTATATATGTTATTTTTCACAAAAAAGAAGGGAAAAAAGTCAATTGTGATGATAAAAAAAATACGTGTTCCTTCTAGCCTCCTATATTCTGGAGCAGCTAGAAGGAAAAATCTGAGAGATCGTATGGTAGCCCATGACAAACTCTGGAATCTGTCTTGTAACTACTTGGTGAAGAGTGCCTTGAAAACTATTGTTATTTTATTTCTTTGCTTTGTATATATGTTATACCATACAATAAAAAAGTTAAAAGAAAAAAAAGATCAGAGAACGGTATAACTCGGTCTATACAAAAATAGTGGAGCTGATTTTGGGTTCTCTGGAAATAGGGTGTCCATCAATACATTGAGGTGATGTGGATGTGTGTTCTATGGGCCCTTTCTCCTCCTTCTGAGGGTGTAATGATTTCTAAAGGACTCCCTGGAAGAATTAAAGGAATCCTTGATTGTGAGTCCGAAGAATCAAGCTTTGAATCCCAGCCCCGCTCCTTCCTGGTGGTGCCCTCAGGCTGTGGGGCTGGAAGTTCAGCATCAGCAGCCCCTGGGGGCTGATGAGAAATGCAGCATCTGCACCACACAGGGCCCACTCCTGCGGAGCTTCTGTGGGCTTTCTGTGCAGATTTATAGCCAGTCTGTCCCTCTGAGCCTTACTTTCCACGTGTTGGTATCCCGGCTGCTTCTGTGCAGCATGATTGTGAGGACAAGAGTTTTTGCTAACTATGAGATATTCTGTATCATGTTTGCTGTTGTAAATTTTGAGATGCTTATATTGAATTTTCAAAGACCTGGCTACTTTGTTCAAGAAATCTTCCAGACTTCCTTCAGTTGTTTAAGGAGCAAACAAGCCACACTTTCTTCTGGAGCATAAATGAGCTGAAAATGCTACCTAAGAGTTGACTAATGAAGCCTGAAAACACTACAGCGATTGCCTCAGTTTCCTCACCCATAAAGCGGGGGAAATAATTCTGTCTCAGAGAGTCCTTTGGAGTATTGAGTGAGAGCATGCATGCATGCAAAGTGCTTAGTGCGTACCCAGCAAACTGTCCAGAGTAGGGAGAGATCATTCCACCAGGGTTCTGAGAGGAGGGGCCCGAGCTGGGTGATGCGGAAGGGGCAGGGCGGGGTGAGGCATAAGGGAAGACAAGACAGGGAATGTTGAGGCCAAGAGGCCTGGCAGGACAGTGACAAGGCTGCAAGACATGTTTGGTGAACTCGTCTCATAACGGTAGAGGGAGTGGAAGAGAAGCCTGGCAGGGTGGGCTGGCGCCTGATGGTAGGGGCAGAGGGTGAGTCCACCAAGAGGTGCGGGCTTTTGAAGGCAGTGGGAACCCCAGAGGTTCTGTGCTGGAAGTGACATGATCAAAGCAGGCCTGTGTTGTTGATTGTTCTTGCCAGGCAGGCTTGCCCCCTCAAACTTGAGCAGCAGCACTCCGTACTCTAAGCTTTGATCTCAGCCATTACCGGTGTTTACCTTTTGGGGAGTACCTTGGACATTTACAAAGTGCCATGTAATCAGTTTTATTAGTTGACAGATAAGATCAATTCGATTTTTGAGGCAAGCAAGGACTGGACTTGGCTTTGAAAAGCTAAACGGAACAGTGTTTGAGGCTCAGCTGGTGAACCTCAAATACTTTCTGATAAGCTATGAGGTGTAACTGCATTTTTAGAATGCAGAATGCCATCTGGAGGGTTTTATAGAATTAGAAAAAAGGGAAAAGCCTGGTTCTTGCCTTCAAGGAGATTACAACCTCATCCAGGAGAGGTGGCAGTGGTGCGTTAATACAGAATGGAGTATTTTCGAATGTATGTTATATACTTAAAGACCCTGCTGGGACTGGGAGGCAGGAATGTGGCATGAGGGAGCCCTGGAGCTGTCTTCTCTCCCACTATACTGCAGCAGAATTGGCATAGAATGAGTGTGTTTATAACAAATTGTTCTATTTTCTAGACTTTAATGGAAATAATATGCAAATTACTAATGAGTTTCTCTTTTTTTAAGTACTACTTATCAAACTAGGCTGGAGAACAATAAACAAAAATAGAAAGCATTTCCATTTCCATTGAGGAGAGTAATCATTTAAAGTAAAAGTTTCTGCCTGGAGAAATGGCTATTTGTGGTTCTCCGTAAATGAAAATGTCATTGGGTTTCTAAATGTATGTTTAAATTTTATAAATTGTACTTTTCTTACCAAGAAACCTAGTTCAATCTATATTTTTATATAATATGATTCTCTAATTAAAGCATTAGAAATGGTCATACCAACCAAATAAATGATTTTAATTAAAGTGTCAACAGGATAATTAATAAATTTACTAATTTTTCTTCATTGCTGTAGAGAACTCTAAAGTCTTCAGTTTTCATAGAATACCCAAGAAACAGTTATATACATACCAAAGGACTACCACAAGAGTGAAAATTCAAAGACTATTTCTGCAAAAGTCACCCTTGCAGTATAAAACACATGCTGGTAAATGTCACTCAAGGTTTTAGTTCAAAAGACAGAAACCATCTTAGGCATTTCAAGTAGTAAAGAATTTAATAGAAGGAATTAGATGTTTATAAAGAAGTGATCAGGTTTAAGGAGCAAAAGTTAGGGGAAGCAGTCTGTGCTATTGCAAACTTATTATAAGAAGTTGTTGCTACAACTCAGACCAAGAAAACTACAGGAAACTGCCACCCATGCCCAGAGCTGGTCATAACTGGCTTGCAGTACCCAGGCTGATAACTAGAAAGGGAAAACTTAGAGCTTGCCACAAAACTTCACATCTGCTGAAGCTCATACTTTCCACGTCTTGCTCAAGGGCACACCATTGGCAGAAGGTATTTCTTATCAAGGACTGTGAAAGAAATGGCATCTAGGACGTGTAGTTCTCTGGTTTTTAATCCTGAGAAACAGGAGACAGCGTACAAAGGGGTGGGGATGAAAGCTAGTTGCCAAAAGTAATAGTTAAAAAGGAGTGGGGACAGATATTATCACCATTTTAGAGATGAGGAAACTGAGCACAGAGGTCAGCTAATTTGCCCAAGGTTATATGGTATCTAAATCAAAACCCAGGCAGAACATGGCAAATAGCCCCCAAACTTAATTTGCATTCTTGGCTTTGACTAACCCTCATGAGCTCATGTTCTTTTAGGCTATATAATTTTAAAAAGATCTGTTAACAAGAGATTATTTTGGCTTTGATAAGCCAAATACCATATTTGATAGTATTTCCAAATTTGCTTGTCTTCTCAACTTCTTCCAGCAAATGCCATCTTGCATTTATGGTATCTAGCTCTCTAGATCCACAGTCTTGGTTTGGTAATATTTTAGGAAGCATGGGAAGGATATCTGTGTCACGACAACCAAGTACAAGTTTTAAGCCAAATTATACTACCCACAATGTCTGCAAAATCTCTAAAACATGCCCACATTTCTTTCTGTACTTTACTGTTCGAGATCCTTATTGACACTGGCTTGAGATGAAATTATAAGTGAAGGAACATAATTGACATTTACTGATTATGACCCCAGAAAACAATAGACCAAGAAAAAGGAAGGTATATTTAGTATAATTCATTTATTCATTCATTAACAAACATTAATTGAGGACTTACTATGTACCTTGCTGAATGCTGGTGGGGATTCATTCATTCAACACATATCTGTAGTACCATGTACTGGTTATTCTCCATTTGTCTACCCCCTTTCCTACGCCTCAGTTCCATCCAGACCCATTCTCCTCCTTCTCTGCCCTGCTCTGTCCTCCAGGAGGTTAATTCCTATAGACCTCATTATCTGGCGCCCCTTACTTGCGGGTTTCCATTTGGGTTTGATCACTGGGAGGCACCAGCAGGTGACTGAAGGGTAAAAGAAGTGAGAATTGAGATGTTTCATCCTTCACCTCTTTCTATTTGTACCTCATTTCTGATGGTGGGTGTGTGCTTCCATGATTAGAGCTTCTACTTGGTGACCTACTACCCCACAGTTCCAGTTCTCACTGGGTTCAAGTGACACTATTTCCTCTCTTGTCCCTTTAGCCCTAGAGGTGGTAACAGCTTACCACTTTTGCTAGTCCTAACTATCCCTTGTTTCCATTACTCCTCTCCTCAGTTCTCTAAGGAGAACCTTCATTAAATTTTCAACATTTATACCTCTAGAGTACCAACTGCTGACTCTTCCCAGAGAACCCCAGAATAACCTGTTGATGAAACCAAGCTGAGTTTATTACTGTTCTCAGGGAAAGCATCACCGTGGCATTACTGCTGTACCATTAGTAGTGTTTCAGAAGGGGTACGTGTGCTGGTTGGAAAGGATGTATGTACCCTAGAAAAGCCATGTTTTAATCCTAATCCCATTTTGTAAAGGCAGCCATTTCTTCTAATCCCTATTCAGTATCGTATGTATGAAACTGTAATCAGATCATCTCCCTGGAGATGTGACTCAATCAAGAGTAGTTATTAAACTGGATTAGGTGGAAACGTGTCTCCACCCATTTGGGTGGGTCTTGATTAGTTTACTGGAATCCTATAAAAGAGGAAATATTTTGGAGGATGGAGGAGATTCTGAGAGCACAGAGAATGACATAGGCACGAGAAGCAGAGTCTACCAGCCAGTGACCCTTGGAGATGAAGAAAGAAGACGCCTCCCAGGGAGCTTCATGAAACAGGAAGCTAGAAGAGAAAGCTAACAGATGATGCCTTGTTCACCACGTGTCTTTCCAAATGAGAGAGAAATCCTGACTGTGTTCACCATGTGCCTTTCCGCTTGAGAGAGAATTCCTGAACTTCATCCGCATTCTTGAACCAAGGTATCTTTCCCTGGATGCCTTAGGTTGAACATTTGTATAGACTTGTTTTAACTGGGATGTTTTCTTGGCCTTAGAACTGCAAATTAGCAACCTATTAAATTACCCTTTTGAAAAGTCATTACGTTTCTGGTATATTGCATCCCAGTAGCTAGCAAACTAGAACAGTATGTTTTAGAGTCTGGGTTCATGCTGTTTAAGGTAGGTCTTTAAATTCAGGTTCTGATTATAATTCAACAAAGATTATGATAAGAATTTAGGGTTGGTAAACCAAACAAAGAGGAGAGAGTTTTGGAATCAGTCTTGATGAATAAACAGTTGTTTGACAGGCAAGCACATTTGCCCAGTTGAGCAAACTACTGTTCTGAAGAGGGGGAATTTACCCAGATGAAAAACCTATTGTCATTAGAAGCTGGCTGGTTGAGTAGTCCATTGTTCAGATAAATGAGTGTTTGAGGTTATTTATTAGTTTACAGCTTTATCTTCCTGGGCCAGAACAGTAAAGTCATGTTGATGCAGAGGCCATAGTCTTTGTTCTACTAATTAAGCCAGGTGGCATCAGGTACCTGACAGGCAATTTAGTCCCCTCTTTCTGGGCATTCTTCAGCTGGAGCTGGAAGATAGAGCATTACCGTCTGGGGGCATGTCAATCTAGATCTCCAAAGCTGTTCAAGTTATGATTGTGAATCAAGTTTCTGGGTATGATCATTTCGACCTCTTTAGGCGTCAGGTTTTCTGGTTCTTATTGCTGGATGATCATTTGTTAGCTTAATGGGTGAGATAATGGCTGCACCCATTTTTCTCTTGGGCTCTGAAGACTCACCTCCCTCACACCTTCAGCAAAGGAATCTTCTAATTACAGGACCGCCCTCCCAACAATGAGGCTAAAGAATGTAAATAACTAATGAATTTTTCCCTTTCATAGTTTTTTTCCTGTCTCACTTAGAGGTCTAAGTAGGCTCTTATCTCCTTGAATTCACCTCCTCTTCCTTCTTCTTTTGTCAAATTGCTGTTTACCCTTAGAGACAGATATGAATGAGTTACTGCCTACTCATTGAAGCTGTCAATTAGAATAGCCAACATTCACCTCCTGCTTGGTAGCCACGGATCTCTAACACATTTAAATCTTCACAGGACTTTAAATACTCATAGGAAGTAGCACCTAGAAAGTCGGTGCTATTATTATTATCCCTAATTTACAAGTGAGAGAACGGGAGCACAGCGAGGCTAAGCAATGAGCCCAAAGTCACACAAATAATAACTGGGGGAGCTAGTAAGTGGTCAGTGTTTGACTCGAGTCTGTGTTCTTCACCACTCTAGTACATGGCCTCTTAGAAGAACAGAACTGAGCACAGTATACGAACCTAAGATATATTTGCAAGGTTGGTCTTTCCCACAGACTACTGTCTCCTGTCTGCAGAGACCTAAACCCCTTTATCTGGGCCTTGCTCCTGACTTGTACTGGGCTGACTTCACAGTAAGCGCTGAAAGAGGCTTATTAAACTGGGAAGCAGAGTAGTGAAATAGAAGGACTAGGATCTTCAGAGGCAAATGGATCTGGTTTCAATACTAGTTTTCACATGAACCTGTTAGTTGGGTGTATTAGATTCCTAGGAGTGCCATGATGAATTGCCACAAACCAGGTGGATTAAAACAACACACATTTATCCTCTCCTAATTCAGGAGGCTAAATGTCTGAAATCAAGGTCTTGGCAGGGTTGGTTCCTTCTGGATGCTTTGAGGGAGAGTCTGTTCCATGCCTTTCTCCTCATTTCTGGCAATTTGTGATGCTCCCTGGCTTGCAGTTACATCATTTTAATCTCTGCATTTTTTCTTGCGTGCCCTCTCCTCTTCATATAAGGACACCTTAGCCCAGTATGACTTCATCTTACCTGTATTACAAAGACCCTAATTCGAACAAATGTCATGTTCTGAGTTTCCAGGTGGATATGAATTTTGGGGGGATACACTCAAACCACTACAATGGGCAAGTTATTTACCCCTTTGGAAACTCAACCTTTTCCCATGAAAATCATACTCACTCACAGTTTCATTATAAGGATTAAATGAGGTAAGGCATAGAAAATGCTATAGTAGACACTTAGAATTTTGTTTGCCCCACACGTCTATCTGTTGGGAGTAGCAACCTCTTCATTTGGGGGCATGGCTTACTTCACAATCGGGGTCCTAAAGGGTGTGACTTGTCTGCTCCTCACCTGTAATGACCATTCCTCAGTGCTTTACTGCTTCCCATGCTTTCCATTTGGCAAAAAGAAACATACCTCGGGCAGGCCACGGTGGCTCAGCAGGCAAGAGTGCTTGCTTGCCATGCCAGAGGACCCGGGTTTGATTCCCGGTGCTTGCCCATGAAAAAAAAAAAAGAAAGAAAGAAACATACCTCACTCCTTACCAGTCAGACCTTGCTGGGGATTTTTCAATATGAAGTTGAAGGAGGAAGACTTTACCTCACTCATGGTGGAGCAACGGACTGCTAGCATCCATGGTTCCAGCTATGGGAAAAAAATCAATCTGAGCAAAAAGATTTGTTGTTGATAATCAGCTTTATTGAGGTAAATTGACATACTACAGAGTCCATATATATATATATAGTGTATAACTTGGTAAGTTTTGACATTTGTGTCCACCCATGAAACCATCGCCACAATCATGAGAGTGAATATATCCATCATCCCCAAAGTTTCCTTGCCCTCTTTGTAATCCCTCTTTCTCACCTCCTCAACCCCCTCAGTAAACATTGTACTGCTTTCTATCACTATAGATTGCTTTGCATGTTCTAGAGTTCTATAAAATGGAATCATAGTCTATGCAACCCTTTTTATCAGGCTTTATTCCCACTCAATTATTTAAAGATTCCTCCATGCCTTTGCATATATCAATAGTTCATTACTTTTAATTGCTGAGTAATATTCCATTGTATGGATATACCATAATTTGTTTATCCATTTACCTGTTAATGAGCATTTGGCTATTACCCAAAAACTGCAATGGACATTCATGTACATAGTCTTTCTATGAACATATATTTCCTTTTTCTCTTGGGTAAATATCTAGAAGTGGGATGGCTGGATCATATGGTAGGTGTTTAACTTTTGAAGAAATTGTCAAACTGATTTCCAAAACTGATTGCACCATTTAATGTTCCTATCAGCAATGTAAGGGAGCACTATTTCCTCCACATCTTTACTTACACTTGAGATAGTCAGTTTTTAAAATTTTAGCCATTCTAATAGATAGGTAGTGATGTCTTATTGTGGTTTTAATTTGTATTTCCCTAATGACTAATGAGGTTGAGCATATTTTCTTGTGTTTATTTTCTATCATATGTATTTAGTCAAATCTTTTGTCACTTTTTATTGAATTGTCTGTTTTCTTATTGTTGAGTTTCAGAGTACTTTATATATAAAAGGCCTTAATGTGATACATGTTTTGCAAACATTTTCTCCCACTCTCTTAGCAGAAGAACAGTTTTAATTTTGATGAAGTCCAGTCAATCAATTTGTTCTTTTATGGATTGTGCTTTCAGTATCTTATCTAAGAAATCTTTGCCTAATCCAAATCACAGAGATTTTCTCCTATGTCTTCTTCTAGAGGTTTTATAGGTTTAGATTTTACATTTAGATTTATGATAAATTTTTATTGGCTTTTAAAAAGGGAATTTATTAAGTTGCAAGTTTGTAGTTCTAAGGCCATTAAAATGTCCAAACTAAGGCGTCCAAAGAAAGATACCTTGATTCAAGAAAAGCCGATGGGTCCCAAACACCTCTGTCATCTGGGAAGGTACATGGTGAGGTCTGCTAGCTTTCTCTCCAGGCCTCTTGTTTCAAAGGACTTCCTCAGGGGCATTTTCTTTCTGCATCTCCAAAGACCTCTGGCTATGTGGGCTCTAAAGCTTTTTCCAAAATAGTTCCCTTTTACAGGACTCCAGTAAGCAACTCCACCTTGAATGGGTGGAGACTCATCTCCATGGAAACCACCTATTCAAAAGGTCCCATCCACAATTTTTGGGTCACAAGATTTATGATCAATTTTAAGTTAAATTTTTGCTTATGGTGCAAGGCGTGGATCTAAGTTCATTTTTTGCAGATGGGTGTCCAATTGTTTCAATTCTATGAGTTGAAAAGGCTACCCTTTCTCTTTTGAATTATTTTTTCTGCAGCTTTGTCAAAGTGGGTTGTCTATATATGTGTTAGTTATTTCTAGATCCTCTAATGTGTTCCATTGTGTCGATCTTCATGCCAATACTATGTGATATTAATAATGTAGGTTTATAATAATTCTTGAAATAGGTAGTGTTATCACTTCAATTTTGTTACTTTTCAGACTTATCTTAGCTATACATCTCAACATGAATTAACTTCTCAATATTGATCTTTGATTTTGCTAAATGCATTTGTTGGTTCCAGTAATTTTTTGTGGATTCTATTGGGTCTTCTACATAAATGATGTGTCTTTTTAAAGAAAGCTCTATTTTTTTTTCCATTCTAGTCTTTTTTTTTTTGCCAGCTGTTTTCACATTTTATTATGTACAGTATAGATCTTTAAGCTGCCTCATCCCCCCATTTCCCTTACTCCTGGCCCCATTTCCCCCACTGCGGATTCAGGCCCTCACAGGAGCCCCTCCCTGCCTTGCCGCCCAGTTGCTGGATGGCTGAGTGACAGTTTCCCTTGGCTGCTCTAACACATGTGAAGTCCTAGAACTGGGATTTGCATTCTTTAATTTCAGCTGTAGTATGGTCCAGCCTCTTCTACACGGTGGCTCGGGCCTCCCATAGCTTCTGTTTGACAAGCACAGGACACAGATGTTTGCAAATCACCCTGGATCCATTCAGTCAGGCCAGTTCCCCTTTCATGATATTCTGTTGGCTGTGGCCCAGCTTCTGCCGCCCCATAAAGACCTACTTAAGTTCTTCTGTAGCCATTGCTATTTTTCTTCTTCCTGTAGTTTCTTCTGGATCAGCTCAGCCATGGTGGGGGTGGAAGGTGTTCTCCCTTCAGTAATACCTTCCATTCAAATCTTGATGCCTTGTACTTCTTATTTATTTCCTTTCCATCCCTCCCTCTTTCCTTCCCTTTTCTCCCCCCCCTTTCTTTTCTTCCTCCCTTCCTTCCTACATTTCTTCCCTTCTACCCATTTTCCCTCCCTCCCTCCTCTCTCTCTCTTTCCTTCTCTCTCTCCCTCTTTTTAATTCCTTTCTCCCTTCTTTTCCTCCCTTACTTCTTTCCCTCTCTCTTTTCTTCTTTTTTCTTTATCTCTCCCTCTGCCTCTCTCCCTTCCTTCTTTCCTTCATCTCTCTCTTTCTCTTTGTTTCTGTTACTCTCTCCCCTTCTCTCTTTCTCCTCCTCCCTTCCCTCACTCCCTCTCTCTTTTCCTTCCTTCCTCCTTTTTCCACCTTTTCTTCCCTTCCCTTTTCTTTCTTCTCTCTGTAGTGTACTCCAGTACAGTGTTGAATAGAAGTGACGAAAGTAGATATCCCTGCCTTATTTATAATCTTAAGGTAGTATGCATTCAGTCTTTTAGCATTAAATATGATGTTTAATTGATTATGTAGTTGTTTGTAGATGTCCTTTATCAGGTTGAGGAAGTTTCCTTCTATTCATAGTTTGAGATTTTTATCAGAAAAAGATGTTGGATTTTGTCAAATGTTTTCTTACATCTACTCAGGCAATCACGTTTTTTTAAAAATTCTTTACTTTTTTATTTATTTATATTTATTACTGTTTTTTTTCCTTTTTTTGGTTTTCTTTTTTGATCATGTGGTTTTTATATTTTCGTATGTAAATATCATAAATTACATTGATTCATTTTTTTCTTTTTTTCTTTTTACATTGATTCATTTTTAATGTTAAATCAATCCTGCATTTCTAATATAAACCCACTTAGTCATGATGTATTATCCTTTTAATATATTGTTGGATTAAATATACTAAAATTTTGTTTAGAATTTTTACATCTATGCTCATGAGGAATACTGGTCTGTAGTTTTTGTAATGTCTTTGTCTGATTTTGATATTTGGAACATATTGGCTTCATAAAATGAATTGTGAAATATTCCCTCCTGATCAATTTTTTTTTTGAAGTATATGTGTAAAATTAGTATTATTTTCTTTTTTTAAATGTTTGTTAGAATTCACCAGTGAAGCCACTGGGGCCTGAAGTTTTCTTTGTGGGAAGGTTTTTAACTACAATTTCCATTTCTTTAACAGATATAGAGCTATTTAGGTTATCTATTTCTTCTTGAGTAAGCTTTTGAAATATGTGTCTTTCAAGGAATTTTGTATTTCATCTAAATTGTTGAATTTATAGGTATAAAATTACTACAGTATTCTCTTACTATCTTTTAACAACTGTAGACTTTGTAGTGATGTCACTGCTCTCATTCCTGATACCGGTAATTTGTGTCATCTTTCTCTGAGTCCTGATTTTTCTAATTATAGGTTTATTAATTTTATTGAACTTCCTAAAGAAATAGCTTTTGGCTTCATCAACATTTTCCTCTTGTTTTTCTGGTTTCTATGGGGCAAAATAAATTTTTTTAGAAGCATAAGTAAGGGATGTGTTGAAAAAATTCCTGACTCTCTTTTTTTGTTTAAACTAATTTTTAATGCATAGGAGATGCTCAAGAGGTCGTGCCTCCCTACTTTTTTTGCTTTCTCTCTACCTCAGTACTACAGCAATTTTTTATGATTTACCTAATGTATGCAATACTCCATTTAGTAGTCCCTATTTCGTATTTTGATTGAATAGAGCCATGTATTTACTAGCATATTTCCTGCTTCTTCTGGTTACATGATTATCTTGAACTAACCTTAATCAAGCCATTTTCCACATTTTCCATGTTAGGACTCTGATTTTCTCATTTTTAAGATGAGGGGATGGTTTTTTTATTTTTTGATGTTCTTCTAATTGTGAGCTGTGATCCGTTAGTGGGTCATGCAATCAGTAAGGTGGGTCACAACCAACTTTTCAAAATGAAATAGAATAGAATAAAAATATCGGATGGGCTCACACATAGTGAGGGTAAGTATTGTCTTGTGAAAGTCTGTTTCGATTTTACATATATGAACGTACATAGTGGATGGTAATATAAAATAGATTTATGATGGATCAGGGTTAAAAAGCTTACAAAATATTGGATTAGATGAATTCTAAGTACCATTTGTTTATTTTTTGTTCTTGGTTCTCATAATGTATGTGTTTCTTACTCTTATTGTATAGTATAAATTTCTATAGGTTTCTGAACAATGTTTTGTATATAAATAGAAAAGGTGATAGCCTTATGATGTGGAAGGTATGGTGTGCAAAGATGGGGCCATTCATCAGATTGGCCTTTCTAGATTTTTATCACGGAACTGCTGTTATTAAATATTCAATGTGATTAAAAACCATTATTATGAGCACAAGCAATTTTATTTTTAAACATTTCCAAATGTAAACATATTTACATTCTTCTGAATTCTCTTTTGATTGTTCATGTTAACACACACACAGAAAGCATGTCCTTATTATGTTCCGAGCCATAACATAACATCTTATTAAGATTTCCACATATAAACTTCTCTACATAGTGAAAGCAGACACATTTTAGAATCGTTGCAGCTGTATGTTATTCACTTATATGAACATGTGAAGAGCTTGATTTTAATTCAGCAACAAACTACTTAATAATTTACGTCACCAGGAACTTTAGTCCGTGGCAATGACCGTCTCTGACAACAATTTGAGTGTCTTACTAGGTCAAGCACAACGGTTGTTTTAGGAGCTGGCAAGTACGATGTTAGCTGAGTAAAGTGTTTAAAGGAGCAGCCTCTCAGAGCTCTGTGAAGTGGTTTCTGTCAGTAAAGCCGGGTGCTGTGCTGGGACAGTGTTAGGGCCAGGAAGGATGGTCAGGTAAGGGCTGCGGCAAGAATTGGATCTGGCGGAAAGGAGACCTAAAACCCCAGATGCCAGAGGTGGAAATGATCTTGGACATCACTAACCACATTCAACACCCCTTTTTACAGGTGAGGAAACTGGGCCTCAGCCTGTGACTTCCCTTGGATGAAAGGTTGCAAATCATGGATCTTCTGACCTATGACCTTAGCTCGATTCAGAAATTTGAGGAGATGCCAGAAATGCAGAAGATTATATGCAAAAAGCATGTAATCCTGAAAGCTCAGACGTTGGTCAGAGAGTGGGCCATTTTTCATAGCCACAGTGAGAGAAGAGGTTGGGAATACAGGGGTCCCTCAACCTAGAAAGTTGGGACAGTAAATGTAAGATAACCACACCTGAGCTTAGTGCAGGGGCAAAGTGTTCAGAGACTAGAAACTTCTTTATACTGGGACAAGAGTTGGGATCAAAGAATGAGCCTAACCAAGTCTGCAGGGAAGCCTTTGGCAGAGAAGGGAAAGATGGATCCTTTCACAGTGTGGGTCTGACATGGAGAAAAAGGCAAAGAAGTTTCTGGGACAGAGGTAGCAAATATGTCTTCTGTCACCTAGGGTTGCCAGATAAAATATAGGATGCCCAGTTAAATTTTAATTTCTGATAAACCAGAAATAATTTTTTAGCATAAGTAGGTATCAAATATTGCACACAACATATGTATACTGAAATATTATCCATGTTTTTTATTTCCTAAATCTTGAAACTCTACTGTTATAACCAGAGCAGTGCAAAATAACTTTAGTGTCTATTAGGGCATCAGGTTCAAAATCAGGCTTTTGGAGCTGTATTGCTCTCTCTAGCATCCTGCCACCCTGCAGGCTTGTGTGCATGCTGGAGTTTCACCTTCCCAGTTAAATAAATAGGCTGTAGTTTTACAAAATACTCCTTTGCTAAGATGGCTTTTAGGCTTTTAGACTTTTGAGCATCTCTGTAAGTTTACGGAAGAGTGAAAGTTCACAAGCCGGTTACAGAGCCTGCAGATGGGGGAAAATTATTCCCAGTGTGGAAAGGCCACTGACTGATCAAAGTCTTGCAGGACAAACACTTCCTGCCTCCAGCAAGGAGCAGCTGCTGCACCAGTTAGAGACAGAAAGCTGGCTTATCGTTCATTGGCAACGGACTCCATCGATGTAAAAGTATGCATAAAAAACTGGAATAGTTTGCTCCAAGATATTTCTGCTCTTTATTAAGTTAGTTCTAATTATCTTAAGGAAAACTGTTTTGCAGAAATCTCAGCTTGGGAAATAAGCACAAGAGTCACTCACTGCTCCTACAGGAAATGTTATACTAGAATGCTTCTTGCAGTATTGTTTGTGGTGGTAAGAAAAAGAAATGAAAAAAGCAAATGAATCAGTATACATTTACATTATGAAATATTTTATAATTATGGCAGTGATCAAGCACAAGGAGAGAAACATAGTATTGAAAGGAGGCATATCTGTACCATATTATAAAATGAAAACAAAGTTAGAAGATAATGTGTATAATATAACTCATGTTAATAAAAAGAATGAAACCAAAAGCTAAACATTTACCAAGATATCCATAAATATATATGTATACTTGCATATATTTGTATGAGAAGGGCATGGAGGGATCTATATCCAATTGTCAATATTGATTGGCATGAAATAGGAGCTGAAACATTAGGGAGCTGATGGGAAAATTATTAGCTTTTTGTTTGTACTTCTCTGTATTCTTTGACTTATTACAACAAGTGGGTGTTAGTTATGATGTTAGGAAAAAATTAATATCAAATAAAATATAAAAAGTTACATGACACATGTAAAAATAATTAACTGAAGCACTTCTTTAGACAGTACTACTGTACTAAACTTTCCCCTCTCCCTCATTTCATCTTATACACTTAAAATATGGCTCTGTTCACAAATTTTTATTGACAAACGATTTTTCTAGAAATGTACTTTTGCACTGTGGTGTACTTAAGACGTTTAATCCAGTGGAGCTAAAGGGAAGTAGGATTTTGATTTTTGGGAGAAAATGCTACAAGTTATGAGGAAACATTCTTGTGGGTGTGGGTCCATTGTAAGTGGATCTTCAGGTGAGGAGATCTTACTGGAGGCCTTTATAAGAGGATGAAATACAGAGAGAAAGCCACATAAGACATAGAGGACACACGTAGAAGCTGAGAGAGAAAGTCACAGTTGGAGAAGTCAGAAGCTGAAAGTAAGGAAAGACCAGCAGACCTACTATGTGCCTTGCCATGTGGCAGAGGCGCTGACAATCGCCAGCAGCCATTTTTAGAGTCCAGGTATCGTCTTGACAATGCCTCGATTTGAATATTTTTCACGGCCTCACAACTGTAAGTGTGTAAGTTAATAACTCCCCATTGTAAAAGCCAACCTGTTTCTTATAGATTGCATTTTAGCAGCTTTAGCAAACGAAAACATCTGGTCCAGGGGCTCCGGCTCAGCTCTCCATTAAGTTGCCCAGCAGATGCACTGCATATTTTCCATGCAGTTAAGAAACAGTATCATTTTGGGTATATTTGTTAAGTCTTATTTTTAGTGGCATGTCCATTCTCTGCTTGTATCGTTCTTTCATCCAGTCAGCATCTGAGGGTCCAACTTTGAGGTCGCTATTTTGGTACTGAGCAGTGTGCTAATTTGGTGTTTTATAGATTGACCCTTTACTAAGCCTTTGCTTGGAAAGTTATGTCTATTTAGATCCAAGAATAAAAAGTATTAGATGAACTTTTAGAGTCCAGTGGCCATATTTTCTGAACCAAACATATGGCTTGGAATTGGGATTTCCTGAAAATCCACATGAATGGTTAAACATGGGCATACTCAGCTAATGTGCTGGAGGCTGCTAGCTGCCCACTTGAGTCCATTCCCCTCTTCCTTTCAACAGAATTATACCTGAGTACACAGCTGCTCAGTCGCTTACCTCCCAGTCTCTTTCTTTGCAATAAAGGCCTTGAACTAAGTTCTCTCCATCATGACTAGAAATGTGTGCCACTTCCAGGCTGGCACCTTAAGGCACTAAGTGTGCCCTCTCCATGGGGCAACAGGAACATGTTGACAACCCCACCTGACCATGTGGAAAACATGTGATGGAGAAACAAGATAGAAGCAATCTATGTCACCTGAGAACATGGGATATTCCCTATAGACTGTGATATATGAGAAAAAGAAGTTTTTACCTGATTTGGACCACTGACTTCTCGATGGGCCTTTTTTGTCATACTACCTTTTCCTAGCTAGTGCATCTATTTTAGTTTGCTGAAGCTGACAAAGTGCAATATACCAGAAAAGGATTGACTTTACAGTGGGGATTTATTAACTTACAAGTTCACAGTTGGGAGGCTGTGAAAATGTCCAAATCAAGGCATCAACAGGACCGTACCTTCTCTCCAAAGACTGGCTGCCAGCGATCTGCAACTCCTCTGTCACATGGCCAGGTACCTGGCAATGTCTGCTGGTCTCTCCCCTCTCTCCCTGGTTTCGTTGCTTCCAGCTTCTGGCTTCCGTGGCTTCCTCTCTGAGCTTCTGTGCATGTGTCCTTGTCTTTCAGCTTCTCCTTGTGTCTGTGTCTCTTAGCTTCTTTGGCTTTTCCCCCTAAGTTTCTCTGGGGCTCTTTTCTGTGTCTCCTTTCTGACTTTTCTACTCTTATAAAGGATTTCCGTAAGAGTTTTAAGACCCACCCTGAATGAAGTGGGTCACATCTCAATTTAAGATCCTACTCACAGAAGATCGTACTTACAATGGGTTCACACCCAACAGGTTTACACCCACAGGAATGGAATAAATGATCGTTTCTGAATATGATCTTTTCTGCGGTACATACAGCTTGAAACCTCACAGCATCCACAGGTACTGTTTTCTTTCTGCCATTTATTTAGGTTGACGTGGAGGCAAAAGAGACAAAATCATTTTTGAACATAAAATTTTCAGAACTAAATTTATGCTCCAAATATAATAGATGTCTATGGAAAATATGCTCTGCTAATCTGTATTCAGTATCTTTTTTGTTCATTCTGGTCTATATTTTGTTCTAATTCACATTTTGCTGGAGATTTAGTTTTATTTATGGATTTTTTACTTTATGTTTTCTACAACCATCCCAGTCTTCTCAGAATGAGGCACATAAATAACAATAAATTTCAAATGCATGACAATGTTGTTAATGGGGAAAGGGAAGGCAATTGATGGGGTTGGTAGGTAAGTAGAAAGAGTGTTACCACCTTCGCAGCTCCCTTAATTCCCAAGTGAACTCAATTATTGAATTAGTTTCCATATAACAAGTTATTGTGGGCAAGGGGAGACTTTGTGCTTCCAACCTGTAGCACTAAGTTTTTCAGTCCAACCTGTGAAATTGCACGGAAGGGTTATCAGCACCCCAACCAACCGCCCTACAGAGTTATTCTGAGGGAAATGAGGGAAAATGTATGAATTGTTCCCAAGTCCTTGGAAATGGCTCTATCAACCCAGGGAATTATGACTGCTAATTAAAAGGTCTCTGAAAAAACAAATACCATAGATATATATTTAAAAATATTCTATTTTGAATTATGTAAAGGTATTTGTTAAGATGCACGAAGACTCCAGATTCCTTCCAGATTGAGTACTTAAGACTTTTGGGAATTAATGTGATCCATTACAGCCTTTCAGACTATGCAAACCAGGGCACCTCATACTTTAAATTCCTTCAAGATGCTAAGGGACTTGACCCAACCTGTTCATTATGCAAAATGTCTCCTGTTCCTGGTCAGTGCTTGTACCCTGACAGCTTTTCCACAGCCTCCTGGGGTTATGCTGCTGGACCATTTCTCAGCAAGTTCATAATGCTTTCCAGACATTTTATGCCATGACCATATATATATATATTGTTTTGAATGGGAAAATTTGAAATATTTGCAGCTTTTAAGATGTACTTTACACACTTGAAGCCATTTTATGGACATAGAAGACAATTGTGGAACTTTTGTAACTTGGTGTGCTCATTTGAAACTATTGTGTACCCCAGAAAAGCCATGTTCTTTAATCCTGATTCACTATTGTGTATGGTGAAACCTTTTGATTAGGTTGTTTCCATGGAGATGTGATCCAACCAGTTGTGGATGGGACCTTTTGATTAGATGGCTTCCATGAAGATATATTTCTACCCATTCAAGGTAGGTCTCTTATTGGAGTCCTTTAAGAGAGAAACATTTTGGAAAAATCTTCAGAGTTGATAGAGCTTACAGAACCAACAGAGCCAACATGAGACCCAGATGTTTGGAGATACAGAAAGAAAATTCTCTTGGGAAAATCTCTGAAAAATAGAAGCCAAAGGACCAGCAGATGCCAGCTACATGCCATCCAAGCTGAAAGAGGTGTTCCAGACTCATCAGCCATTCTTGAGTCAAGGTATCTTTCTCTGGATGCCTTTGCTTGGAAATTTTTATGGCCCTAGAACTGTGTACTTGCAACTTAATAAATTTGCATTTGAAAACCCATTACATTTTTGGTATATTGCATTCCTGCAATTTAGGCAAACTAAAACAGAGTTTGGTACCAGAGGAGTAGGATGCTGCACTTTGCAAATACCAAACATGTTAGAATGGCTTTTTAAATGGATAAGGGGAAGATTCTAGAAAAGTTGTGAGGAGCTTGATAGAGAAGGCCTAGAATGCTTTAAAGAAACTGTTAGTAGAAATGTGGACTCTAAAGATACTTCTGATAAAGCCTTGGACAGAAATGATGCATATGCAATTGCAAATGGAAAGAAAAGCAATCCTTGTATTAAAGTGTCATAAAATTGATAAAATTGACTATTAGTTTTGTATAGAAGGCAGATTTTAAAAGCCATGGACTTGGACTTTTAGCAGAAGAGATTTCCAAACTAAATGTGGAAAATACAGCCTGGCTTCTCCTCATAGTTTATAGTTAAATGCAACAGGAGAGAGACAAACTGAGAACCAAACTTTGGGTACAAAACAAGCAGAAATTGATGGTCTGGAAAAATCTGGGCTTCCAGAAAGTGAGACCCTAGAGAATAGGTCTCTCACATGAGTATTTAGCCAAATGTGGAAGCAGTCATCTATTACAGGACAAGCGAGGATTTGAGATGGAGTTATCTAGAAAGGATTTAAGTAAAGTCTTGTTGTCTGATGGGTATGAGCCCAGTATATTGCATAGAAAACCAACAAGAGTCTTGTGGGATCTGTATAATGGAACCACTGTCAGTCTGGACTAAAAGGGACAGAATAGGGACAAATTAAAGGAAAAATAACTTCAAAGGCAGAACCGAGGAAGCTGAAGTCTGAAGCCAAGAAACCATGGGCCAGGAGAGGATACTTACCCATGCACTTGGAAAGGGTGAGTTTGCCCTGAAGGCAGAGGGTAGGCCTCACACCTAGATATTCAGGAAGAATTTTGGTGTCTCTGGCCTTAGAGAGCATGGAGCACATTCCTTGGTGGTTGGGGACAGCTTTGCTGCTGCCCCATTGTTCTGAGGAAGGTGAGAGTGCTCAGAGATGGCAGAGATCCCAGGTGCTGCCCTGATGTTTGGAGAGGGTGGAGCCAAGACAACGGTGGTCTTTCCAGTGTCCCCCAGAGTTGCAACCCTCATCGCAGCATTTGGAGAGAATAGGGCTACTGTGTAGGCCCTTGGAAAGGGTGGGACTGCTGCTGTATCAAGCCCTAAGGAAAAATCACTCTCAGACTTTGAAATATAAGGGCATTTGCCCTGCTGGTTTTAGGAGCTGTCTTGGACCTTGACTCCTGTTTTCCTTCCAATATCACCTGATGGCAATGGGAATATGTATCCTATGACTACCCCTTCTTTGTATATTGACAGCAGATAATTTGCTCTGTTTCATAGGTCAACAGCCAGAGGAGAATTTTTGCCTTAGGATAGTTCATGCCTGTAACTGACCAATGAAATTTTATACTAGTTTTGACTTTGTGTTTTATTTGTATTGTTCCTGAAATGGTTTAAGCCTTTGTGATATTGTAATGGAATGAATGTGTTTTGTATATGGAAAGAATATGTCTTTTGAGAGTCTAGAGGGTGGAATGTGCTGGTGTGAAACTATTGTGTACCCCAGAAAAGCCATGTTCTCTAATCCTGATTCAGTACGTTTATGATGGGACCTTTTTATTAGGTTTCTTCCATGGAGATGTGATCCACCCAATTGAAGGTGGGACCTTTTGATTAGATGACTTCTATGGAGATGAATCTCCACCCTTTCAAGGTGGGTCTCCTATTGAAGTTCTTTAAGAGGGAACCATTTTGGAAAAAGCTTCAGAGATGACAGAGCTGACATGAGACCTGGATGTTTGGAGATGAAGAAAGAAAACACTCCCAGAGAGGTTCTCTGGAAAACCAGAAGCCAAATGACTAGTGGTCACCAGCCATGTTCCTTCCCAGCTGAAAGAGGTATTTCAGACCGATCGGCTTTTCTTGAGTCAAGGTATCTTTCTCTGGGTGCCTTGGTTTGGACATTTTTATAGCCTTAGAACTGTAAAGTTGCAACTTAATAAACTCCCCCTTTCAAAAGCCATTCCATTTATTGTATACTGCATTCTGGCAGCTTTAGCAAACTAAAACACTTGGCTAATACTGGAACATAAAACATATCATTTTCAAGCCTCCTTTTCTCTGGTGAGTTGGGAATGGGTTTGAGTAAGGGCAGCCCTCCTTTAGCAGCCAGTCTGCCTGGAGTGACTGTGTCAATATGAAATAAGTCAAACCTTCATGTGGTTCTATCTGTTTGCTAGCTCCATTGTCCACTGTACAATGAGTGGATACAATATTCAGAACACACATACCAAGTTAGTATTGCATGCATCTGTCATTATCCTGAAGTTCAAATTTGAGTGTCCTGTGTTTTTATTTTCTGAATCTGGCATCCTTGATCTGGGGCCTTCATTCTGGACTCGTGGGGCCACCCTGCATTTATTCAGTCACTCTCTCATTCATTTAACAAACATTCATGGACCATTTACTTTGTGCCAGGCTCTGTGGATGCAACCCCAAACACGATAGGCATGGTCTCTGTTGTCCTAGAATTTTTCATCTCAATAGAAAACTGGACAAAAGTAGGTTTAAAAATAAAAGAACCTGCAAGTTAACTTCAAGTAGGGATGAGTGGTGTAAAAACAATTTTTAAAAGAGAGTGGCTGGTGACTTCCGGGTCAAGATGGTGGCTTAACAACATGCACGATTCAGTTCGTCCTCCAGAACAACTACTAAATAACCAGAAACAGTACAGAACAGCTCCTGGGGCCACGTCAGTGACCAGACACACAGCGTACCCCAGTCTGGACCAGCTGGATCAGCTGTGAGCACCTCCCTGAACCGTGAGTACCCAAAGCTGCGGTGGCCAGCGCCCCTCCCTCACAAGCCGCTTCCCAGAGGGGAAAGGAAAGGACTTTACCAGCAGCAGGGACTGGGAACAATCAAACACCAATTGTGGAACTAATTAACAAATTCTGCCTACTAAAAATAGGCCCCCAGCTTAGGTGAACCTGATCAAAGCAGAGGTTGCTCATTTTTGCCCCAGTGCCAAGGGGGCAGGACTGACAGAAAAAGGGGAAAAAAAAAAAAGAAGGAAACAGAGGTTTTTGTGGCTGTGTATCTACAAAGGCTTGACTGCCTCTGGATACAGTGGCAGGCCTTTTCAGGCTGCAACTGCCCCAGGCATAGGCAGAAGTGAGCTCTTTTGGGGGCTTGTCTGGAGCCTGTGCCTTCCCCAGGGGAGAGGTGAAGCCCCACCCAGGTGGAATCCCTCCATCAAGGAATTCAGACACCAGGGCTTGGTAATTTGAAGCCATTAAAACCAGCCTACAACCTCTCCTCTGTCTCCACCACGTCCCCAGCAGGGAGAGTCTGCCAAAGTTAAAGGTACCACATCATCTTAAGCTGGTGGGACCTGCAATCAGACAAGTGCCACACACAGGGCAGGATAAGAAAAACAGAGTCCAGAGACTTCACAGGAAAGTCTTTCAACCTGCTGGGTCTCACCCTCAGGGAAAACCGACTCAGGTGACTCTAACCTCCTGATAGGAGGTCAGTTTGGTCTGGGAAAATCTGGCTGGGGTCTGTAATATCTAAGTAGACCCTCCTAAGTGTGGGGTGGGGGGAAGGCACCACACAAGCAGGGCAAGAAACAAGAAAACAAGAACTGAAAAATTCTCCTCTGTTAAACAAAACTTAAGTTAAAGGTCCAGATAAAGCTGAACTGAATGTCAAAGAACAGATAGACAACAAATTCATCCAGCAAGAAAACCCTAGATAAAAAAGAAGTGAAAGCAATCTCCAGAATAAACTAATTAAGGTAATTAAATGCCTAGATGCCAGGAAAAAATAACAAATCACACTAGGAAAATTGAAGATATGGCCCAGTCAAAGGAACAAACTAACAATTCAAATGACATACAGGAGCTGAAACAATTGATTCAGAATGTACAAACAGACATGGAAAACCTCATCAAAACCCAAATCAATGAATTGAGGGAGGGTATAAAGAAGGCAAGGAAAGAAAAAAAGAAGAAACTGAAAGTCTGAAAAAACAAATCACAGAACTTATGGGAATGAAAGACACAGTAGAAGAGATGAGAAAAACAACAGAAACCTACAATGGTAGATTTCGAGAGACAGAACATAGGATTTCAAAACTGGAGGATGGAACATCTGAAATCTGACAAACAGAAACTATAGGAAAAAAATGGAAAAATATGAGCAGGGACTCAGGGAATTGAAAGACAATATGAAGCGCACAAATATACATGTTGTGGGTGTCCCAGAAGGAGAAGAGAAGGGAAAAGAAGGAGAAAAACTAATGGAGGAAATTATCACTGAAAATTTCCCAACTGTTATGAAAGACTTAAAATTACAGATCCAACAAGTGCAGCATACCCCAAAGAGAATAGATCCAAATAGACATACTCCAAGACATTTAATAATCAGGATGTCAGAGGTCAAAGAGAAAGAGAGGATCTTGAAAGCAGCAAGAGAAAAGCAATCCATCACATACAAGGGAAGCCCAATAAGACTACGCACAGATCTCTCAGCAGAAGCCATGGAGGCGAGAAGACAGTGGGATAATATATTTAAATTATTAAAAGAGAAAAACTGCCAACCAAGAATTCTATATCCAGCAAAACTGTCCTTCAAAAATGAGGGAGAAATTAAAACATTTTCAGACAAAAAAATCACTGAGAGAATTTGTGACCAAGAGACCAGCTCTGCAGGAAATACTAAAGGGAACACTAGAGACAGATACGAAGAGAGAAGAGAGAGGTGTGGAGAAGAGCATAGAAAGGAAGTCTATGAGTAAAGGTAAAAAGAAGGAATATTAGATATGACATATAAATTCCAGAAGGCAAAATAGTAGAAGAAAGTACTACCCATGCAGTAATAACACTGAATGTTAGTGGATTAAACTCTCCAATCAAAAGACATAGTCTGGCAGAATGGATTAAAAAACAGGACCCATCTATATGCTGTCTCTACTCAAAGGACACGAGACCAAGGACACAAATGGACATTTACACACCAATGTTTATAGCAGCATTATTAACAATTACCAAGAGATGGAAACAGCCAAAATGTCCATCAACAGACAGTTGACTAAACAAACTGTGACATTTACATAAGATGGAATATTATGCAGCTGTAAGACAGAATAAAGTTATGAAGTATGTAACAACATGAATGGACCTTAAGGACATTATGCTGAGTGTGATGAGCCAGAGACAAAAAGACAAATACTGTATGGTCTCACTGATATGAACTGACATTAGTGAATAAACTTGGAATATTTCCTTGGTAACAGAGACCATCAGGTGATAGAAATAGGGTGAGATATTGGGTAATTGGAGCTGAAGGGATACGGACTGTGCAACAGAACTGAATACAAAAACTCAGAAATGGACAGCACAATACTACCTAACTGTAATGTAATTATGTTAAAACACCGAATGAAGCTGCATGTGAGAATGATAGAGGGAGGAGGGCTGGGGACATAAATGAAATCAGAAAGAAAGATAGATGGTAAAGATCGAGATGGTATAATCTAGGAATGCCTAGAGTGTATAATAATAGTGAAATGTACAATGTAAAAATTTTAAAAATGTTTTTTGCATGAGGAAGAACAAAGGAATGTCATTATTGCAGGGTGCTGAAAATAGATGATAATTAATACTTTAAAATGTCACCTTATGTGTGAGACTAAAGCAAAAAATGTTTATTTGTTACAAAATTTATATTTTGACTAGAGCATTTCCTAATATAGCTCATGTAGATAGTTTGATTGAATGTCATAAGTACTTGGAATCTCAGGTAGGACATGAGATTTTGTTGGTTTGTCCAGAGTGATGCCCGGATGAATCCCAGAGTGATTTGATCAGTGACTGGAAAAGTATTTGCAAGCCCCCTTCGGGGAATGGTGAGAGTGGGAAGAAATTCAACCTCCCCAAGTTGAATACTTGATAATCTCACAAGCAGTGTGGACAACCAAAGCTATAGGCTGAGCCCACAGTCTTGGGGTTTGTTCATATGAAACTTAACCCCACAAAGGATAGGTCAAGTCTACTTAAAATTTAGGCCTAAGAGTCACCCCCAAGAGAGCCTCTTTTGTTGCTCAGATGTGGCCTCTCTCTCCAACCAACATGACGAGCATTCTCACCACCCTCCCCCTCTCTGCGTGGGACATGACTCCCAGGGATGTGGACCTTCCTGGCAACATGGGACAGAGATCCTGGAATGAGCTGAGACTCAGCATCAAGGGACTGAGAAAAACCCTAGAATGAGCTGAGAATTAACATCAAGGAATTGAGAGAACCTTCTCGACCAAAGGGGGAAGAGTGAAATGAGACTAAGTGTCAATGGCTGAGAGATTCCAAACAGAGTTGAGAGGTTATTCTGGAGGTTATTCTTATGCATTAAGTAGATATCACCTTGTTGTTCAAGATGTAACGGAGAGGCTGGAGGGAACTGCCTGAAAATGTAGAGGTGTGTTCCAGAAGCCATGTTTCTTGATGATGATTGAATAATGATATAGCTTTCACAATGAGACTCTGTGAATGTGAAAACATTGTGTCTGATGCTCCTTTTAGCTACTATATCACCAGAAGAGTAGAACATATGGAATAAAAATAAATAATAGGGGGAACAAATGTTAAAATAAATCTAGTTTGAAATGCGAGTGGTAAATGAAAGCGAGGGGTAAGGGGTATGGTATGTATAATCTTTTTTTTTCCTCTGTTATCGTTTTATTTCTTTCTCTATTGTCTTTTTATTTCTTTTTCTAAATCGATACAAATGTTCTAAGAAATGATGAATATGCAACTATGTGATGATATTAAGAATTACTGATTGTATATGTAGAATGGAAAGATATCTTAATGTTTTGTTTGTTAATTTTTTTTAATTAATAAAAAAAGTTAAAAAAATCAATTATAAAAAAAAAAAGAAAGAGAGAAGAAGAAAAGAGAACTGCTTTTCCATAGTAGCTTCCTCGGCTGTCTGAATTCCAGACTGCAAGTGATCGTCCCTCCTGACAGCCTGTCCTACAGATTTCTGAGATGCTTGGCCAGCCTCCAAAGTTATATAAGCCAATACTTTGTAATAAATAACTCTTTATTTAAAAAAAAAAAGAGAGAGAGAGAGAGTGGTTGGCATGGAGTGCTCAGAGAAAGCCTCCCTGGAAGTTTACATTGAGCTGAGACATGAAGGATGTGAGGGAAACAACCATGATATGAGCCAAAGTCCAGGCAGAGGGAATAGCAAATGCAAAGGCTTTCAGAGGAATGCAGTTGGAAATTCTAAGAGCAGAATGTATGCCCATGTGGTTGGATTCATGAGCAAGGGAACAGTTGTCAAGTATAAAGTTAGGGAGAAACTCGGGGGCCAGATCCCCTGAACTTTGTTGGTGCTATTAAAGCATCACTAGTGTTCTTCATGATCTGATTTATAGTTTTAAAAGGTCACTCTGGCTCCTCTATGCAGAATGTATTTTAAGGAAGAAAAAGTGGAAGCCAGAAGATTGGTTTAGGAGACTATGCATCCTCATAGGTGAGTATGGTGCATTGGGCAAGGGTGGGGAGAAGAGGCTGAGGGATTTGGACTAGGTTGGAGAGCCCATAGGATGTGTGCATGCAGACACTGTGGTGGGCAAAACACACATAAGATCAAGAATGCTCCTCCCAGGGCAGGCCATGGTGGCTCAGCAGGCAAGAATGCTCGCCTGCCATGCCAGAGGACCTGGGTTTGATTCCTGGTGCCTGTCCATATTAAAAAAAAAAAAGAATGCTCCTCCCCACTGCCTCTGGTAGGGAACATTTTCTTTTCTACTTTCTCTCTTCTTCCCCTTGCCTTTGTTCTTTCCACCCCCACCCCACCTTCCTGGATCCTGCTCTTCTCCTTGCCTCCGGGGTGGGTTTTCAGTCCCTGGGTTCCAGACCTCCTTTTTGCTGCTGGCTGGGGCTGGGGGGCAGGAAACTTTGAATTCTACAGTTAGGGAAGGAGAGAATCCTCCACCATAGCTCACCGGCCTTTTTGCTTATCCTTTGAGTGTTGTCCTAAATGACTTTGGTCTTTCTCCCCTTCAGCTATTCCAATTTCAGCATATCATACAGGCTCCTGGAAGGGGCAGAGGGAAGGCAACCTGTCCTCTTTCAAGTTTCTCTGGGGAAGAGAGCTACATTTCAAATGGAAATTTCAGAGGAGTGAGAAAAGGGTCAGAGGGTGGCACTTGCCCCCTTGAATCCTAGTTCTGGCAGTAGTTCTGTTTAGATTGTTATTCTAACCAAGAAACTTCTTTGTCATTCATTCCCAAGGTCAGGAGGAATGGTAAATCTGCTCAGAGAAGCAATGCATATTGGGCAGAAAGGAAGCAGGAAGGAGGGAAGGAGAGCAGGAAGAGAGGAAAGAGAGAGGGAGGGAAGAAAGAGACAGAAGTCAGGGGGTGGGAAGAGAAAGAGAGAGAGAGAGAGAGAGCAAGAGAGAGAGAGACCAGAATAATAACTGAGCAAAAATTTACTGTTTTATTTTCTTAGTATAATGGTGACCAAACCCCACACCCCACAAGCACAGATACAAAGCAGAACTCCTTTGAGAGCCAGTACTGATTCATATCTGGACTAGAGGAAAGCAGTGGAAACACACACACACACGCACACACACACACACACACCACAAAACAAAATAAGAAAAATCCCCCAAACCAAAAAACATCGTAGCTTGGGTTTCACCTTGACCCTGGGCAAGCTGATGGTGGGGCTGCAGGAGGGCTGGGCACGTGTTTATCTTCCCCATCCTTGTGGGCCTGTGCCTGGCAGGCGGCAGGGCCACGGCCAGAGTTCAGGACATGTGGGATGAGGGGCGGAAGGAGCCAAGAGCACCTCTTGGGGCCCCATTACCTCATGCTTTAGGGAAGGGGTGGACCAAATGAGCTCAAAGTTCCCTTTCAGCTGCAACACTATGTTTGCGTACCTTTTCTGTCTACAGCTTCCATGCTCACGGATTTCTCTGCAGTAAGCACTTTAAAAGCTTTCTTCCTTTCTCTTGCTTCTGTTACATGCTTTAGGCATTCACCAGAGTTCTTGGTGTTTCCCACTTCTGAGGTTGGTCACTACCTTGGGGAGGACAAATGAAACAGCTGATTGGTGGGTCAAAGTCATATACACTAAAACTTTCATGTTTGTGTATATATATATATATATATATATATATAATCAAGAAGCAGAGAAAAAATCTGGGAAATTTAGATTTTCAATACCGGTTCCAAAAATGCAGTTGACTGTCATTATGATATCTAGGTTGCTTCTTCGGGAAGCCACATGGTTGTTTGTAAAGACAATAACGAAGTTCTACCTGGCTTAGAGACTAGCAGCTGGCCAGAGAAATGGCCCCTTGCCCACTGCCTACAGAACTCAGGAAAACTGCCTTTTTGTTTCACGAGAAATGAATTAATCCTCTGTTGCCTGATGTGAGCTTAATTCTTATTTATGGATTGAAAAACAGAGAAAAGCAAAGCATAAAGCAGGAATGGTGTTGCATAACCCAGGCCATTTCAGACACTGAGGACTTTTTGCCCCCCGCAAGCACAAAAGATGATGGCATTTTGGAATAGATCACCAAAGAATTATCTAAATATTTCTCTAATTTCCAACTTTCCCTTAATTTTCAGAAGAAAACTTGAATATAAATGAAGCAGAGATAACACACAGAGATAACCTTCTGACATGGTTGTCACCAGCTGGACCAGTTAGAATGCTTTTGTGTGCAAGTAACAGGAAACTCAATTAAATTTGCCTTTACCAGTATATTTATTTGCCTTTACCAGTATAAAAATGAGGTCTAATATCAGAGTGGATCTGTGGATTCAGAGGTATAAGTGTGTCATCAAGGACACAGTTTCTCTCCATATTTCTATCCTGTTCATTTTCTTCAAGCAGCAATCCTCAAGGTTCCAAAATGGCTGCATTGTTCCAGGTATCACACTGTGGTGAAACTATCCAGTGGCTTGCCTTATGTTCTAATTTAAAAGAGGTGAAAGCCTTTGCAGAAGCCTTGACCCCCCAATTTCATTGGTCAGATCGTCATATTCAAGCATCACTGGTATGATTAGCTTAGACTGGCACTGTCTAGTAGAAATATAATGCATGCCACATATGTAACTTAAATTTTTGTAGCAGTTACTTAAAAAAAAAAAAAAGAGAAAGAAACAGGTTATTCTAGTTTGCTAGCTGCCCAAATGCAATATACCAGAAATGGAATGGTTTTTTAGAAGGGGAATTTAATAGGTTGCTAATTTACAGTTCTAAGGCTGAGAAAATGTCCCAGTAAAAGCAAGTCTATAGAAATGTCCAATCTAAGGCAACCAGGGAAAGATACCTTGGTTCAAGAAGGCCAATGACCTTCAGGATTTCTCTCTCAACTGGAAGAGCACGTGGCAAACCCAGTTAGGGTTCCTCTCTCATCTGGAAGGGCATATGATGAACACAGTGTCATCTGCTAGCTTCTTCTCTTGGCTTCCTGTTTCATGAAGCTCCCCGGGAGGCATTTTCCTTCTTCATCTCCAAAGGTCATTGGCTCGTGGACTCTGCTTCTTGTGGCTATGTTGTTCTGCTCTGCTCTCTCTGAATCGCTCTCATTCTCCAAAATATATCCTTTTTTATAGGACTTCAGAAACTAATCAAGACCCACTGAATGGGCGGAGACATGTTGTCACCTAATCCAGTTTAACGACCACTCTTGATTAAATCACATCTCCAGGGAGATGATCTAATTACAGTTTCAAACATACAGTACTGAATAGGGATTTGAAGAAATGGCTGCCTTTACAAAATGGGATTAGGATTAAACCCTGGTTTTTCTAGGGTACGTACATCTATTTCAAATCTGCACGCAGGTGATCTCAGTTCTAATAATACATTTTATTGACTCCCAAAATATCTAAAATATTATTATTTCAATATGCTAACAATAAAAATTATTAAAGATATATTTTACT